>NC_133836.1:6501185-6802879 GCF_047830755.1 Zonotrichia albicollis | reverse complement strand
AAGAACAAATTATCTATCAAAGGAGCCTCCTGAATTACACTGGTCTACAAGACTTTTAAACTTAATCTAATAAGAATTGCCATTATTGATTACAGTTCTTCCACATTAGTCATCCAGTTGTAACTTCTGAAATGAAAGCTTAGCAATGATTAGGTATTTACTATAGTCAGTAGAGAAAAATAGTGAAGAAAAAGATGACCTTAAAGGCCACCAAAGGAACAATGTACCTCTTATTTTTTCTTTTTTTGAGAGAAGGAAAATAAAACAAGCAGAAAACCCCAACCCCCGCCCCCCAAATAAACCCATCCCAAACCCAACAACAAGCAAGGGGAGATGCACTGCATGGCAGCTTTGACTTAAAGCACATGTAACACTGATTGATGGATACTGAAAGCAGAGACACCTGTGGAAAATTAAACCCAAGCAAGCACCAAAACTGGGACAGGTTTTTTATGTTTCTTGGTCCTACTTTAGAAATCTACGCAAGAAGGATCAGAATTTAAGGCAATGATAATTCTAGCTACTGTCACAGATCTGGGTCAACAGCAGGGTAAAAGTTGACCTGTAATTGATGCCTATAACCTGGTTAGGATAAGCATTTCCTCTTATCTCTTTGCTGCGGCTTATGACAAATGATATTCTGGACTGAAGGGTGCTTATGCTCCCTGATTACCAGCAGGTTCAACACTTACTACATGGCTACAGAGATGGAGTGGCACTTCTGACTGCAGCTCTCAGAGAGGCATCTGAACAGAACACAACACACCAGCCCTTTTCCTAAATCCAACATCCATGATTTTGCCATTGAAGTCCTGTTTCCAAGGTACTTTTTACAATTTTTACTGATGTGACTCTTGTTTCCAGGTTTTGAGCAAAAGGATAACAGATTCCTCCTTCACCATCATCACTCTCTTGTAAATCACAAGAGATGTTTGCAGCTCTTACCAACTTCAGCACGGCAGCAGACAGCAGGCTGGACAAGTCTGAGGCAGCATGTCAGCACACAAATGATAACAGGATGTCTGGTGTTAAGGAACCCAGCCTAGCACGTGCCTTCCCTTAGCTCAACTTTAATATTTTTCTGCTTGGCTGTGCAACTAAACTTCGAGGAAGAAGACAGCTGCAAGCAACTGCACATGCTACTTCTGTTTTACAATCTTCCCACTTCCTCCATTAACAGCTGAGGCTTTGGGGTGCTAGAAACAAGCACTTATCACAAATGTGCAATGAGACCCTGAGCTAACGGGTTAGCTGACATGGAACTGTTAACAGTGAATTGGCTTGGAGACAGTGGGGGAAAAAATAAAAGAGGGAAAAAAAAAAGGGAGACAGAGTGAGAGAGACAGAGACAGCAACCAATTCAGCTGCAAGAAATCAAGCTAAATCAGTCCCAAGTGCCCATGTTGGAGAGACTTGATCTCATACCTTGCTTGTTATCAAGGCACTCCTGATACGAGTCAGCTCCAGTTCCGTTGCGGTCTACAGACAAAACAAAAAGTTTCATTCATATCAAACATAAATATTAGAAACTTCTCAAATGGCAGCCCTGCTGGAGCAACACGTTAGGTGCAAGCAGTGCTACTGCCTTGGGAGGCCACGCTGCTTGGCTGACAGGACCTGTGAGTGGTCACAGACAAGGGACAACAGACTCACACCAACCCACTGGGAGGAACTGAACTTATTTTAGTCCTGGGCAGGAGGTGCTCCAGCCCTGCCCATCTGTCTCCACACTGCTGGTGCAAAGGGGAGGGTGCTCTGAGTTCCTTAAGCACATGGAGGATGGAATACTTGGAGTTAAACCCATCATGAAAGCACTGGTTTGAACCAGCAGCACTCAAACTACATTCTGGGACAGACTTCTCTGTGGCTGGTGGTGCTGTGGTCCTTTTTGGGTTTTGGCTGCTACATCATACTAAAGTTAGCTGAAGATACAAGAACATGCTTTCCAAGTATTACTGTTCCATGGATGCAATGTTACTGTAGGTACAAGAACATGCTTTCCAAATATCACTGTTCCATGGATGCAATGTTACTGCAGGTGCCACTAGGGTTATCTGACCCAGCAGCAGCAGGGGAGCTGGTCTGTGCTGTGAAAATGGAGAGAAGCTAAGACTCTTGTGCACTTGTGTGCTCCACACAGAAAAGAAAACAGACAGCTCCCAAACACCAGTGTGGTCACACGTGGCCTCTCACATCCAGCATGGATGTCACCTGACAAAGCCCCTTATCTGCATTAGAGGTGCAGTCAGATCTCAGCATCTGTGTGTAAAAATTGTTTCACCTGCAGGTTAGCAGAATGAGGTTATAATGTGGTTTTGACCTCAAATGCAAACCAAAGAATCTTCCAGAAGTTTCTGCTCCTGCTTTACAATTCAGTTCAACCACCAAAAATGCCTGGATGGTCCTTGAAAAAAAGTTATTTCAGTACACATGCAACCCCAGGTAAACAAATGTCCTTTCAGCAGCTTACATGCACCTTACACACCATGTTACACATGAGGACTAAAGCCATTGAGACCATGAGGTGTCTGCACAACCTCAGAAAGTGAGGTTTTCGACATCACGTGTCTAAGAATGCACCTGGTGCTAAAATCAGTCCTGTGTGTAACTACCAAACCAGTGGATCAGGTCACCCATGGCACATGCTCCTACCATGGCAATCCCCAATGGCACTGGAGGCAGCTCCTCTGCTGGAACAGATCCATGAGCTAATTACCATTAATGAAGGAGCCAATCCACCAAGCTGAGCTAACCACCAGGCTATCCATAGCAGTATTTCAGCACCACCATCCAGGGAACTAGCACAACAATGTGTTAATTTCTTTTTAAACATGCTGTTTAGGGCCAGAAGTTTATAAATACTGTTCATAAGAGGAAAAAAAAGACACTAAGGAGAACCCTGCCAACCAGGCACCTACAAACAGCTGCATTTCTATACCTCCAACAAGCACTGGTCCCCGACTATGAGGGCTTGCTGGCACTGTGTGCCAAACACATTCCCTCATCAGCTGCCCCTCTTATCTTTGCTCAGCCATCAATTGGTGATGGCTCCTTGAAGAGGAAGAGATCCAGATCCCAGTTAAAAGGCTTCACATTCAGCAATAGTATTTAATGAACAAAGAAGCAAAAATTGAAGTTGCCCCACTGTTTGTGTTGTGTAAATCGCAGATAATAGATCTCCCTAATCCTAATGAGGCCTTCCTATTAAAATCTTTATTAGCTTTCAGTTCTGCAGATTGCCCAAAGGCTCATCAGTTTCCCTATCTCTCAGTACCAAGATCTGCTTTAACTTTTACAAATAGCTCTAAGATATTTCTCAGCTTATCAGCATTGCCAAGCAGTCTGTCTTATCATTACTATTGCAGATAAAATAAATGAGCTCACGATGATATGAATAATGGCATTTTCTGTAGGCTGGTTTCCCATTACATTTTCAACAGATTGTAAACTTAAGCACAAAGGAGAGAAAAAATAAAAAAGAAGACAGTATGTGTGTGTGGGGGGGGGGGGGAAGAGTGGCTTTTTTCCCTTCCCATTTGCCTTCGGTGCCTTAGAGCACAGGCTGCATTTTTTTAAGCTCACCTGATGAGAGCTAGTAATTAATTTTGAAAGGGAGCAGAAACACCTCAGCTCTGCTTCCTCTGAAGACCAAAACCCCAGTTACTTCTGGGATGTTTTTTCAGCTGCATTTATTGGAGAGAAGCAAGGGCTAAACCACGCTCTGCCTAATGAAGCCATCTTCATTAGTTCTCTCCTTTTCCCTCGCAGCCTTAGGAACACCAGTCAGATTGGGAATTGAAATCATGAAAAGCAACAGAACTGCGTTTGAATTAAAAGCCTAAGCTACAAAGGTCTCCGACGGCTGCTCGGGGCTGATTAGCAGGAGGCGCGCGCGGCTCCGCTGTGGCGCGGAGCGAATTTTGCAGCGCGCGGAAAAAGGCAAAGCAAAGGCAAAAAAAAGCATCTGTGGGAGGGAGACGGGGGAGAGGCAGGAGCCCCTCACGGCTCTGCCTGCCCGTGGCAGCCAGCACGGAGGTCACGGCTCTGGCAACCATTTTCTGCCTGGTGCCTGCAGCAAGCGCTACAGGGTTAAACGCTCCCCTGCTCCCCCCTCTGCGCAAATTCCTCGCCCTGTCACTGTATCAAGGTTATCTATTATTGGCAGTGACAGGTGAAAATTAATCTCCTAATTATTTCTTGCTGCGTAATCTGCACTGAAGGAGTAACGTAAAAGGATTACAGTACACCCTCTACGGAAGGCTTTGCTAGAAAGCCAATCATCCAGGGAGATAGAGGGGATGTGGGAAAGAGATATTTATGACGGATTTCCAACCATTTTGAAGGCGGAATGCGCTGTAACTTTATAACCGACAGCTCTAGAGTGAGGATATTCTTGCAGGTATCTTAATAGCCTAAACACTTCTTATTGTTGATTCCTCCAGGAAAAAAAAGCCCTAAGATTTATATCCATTATTGTCCCTGATTCTCCTCTGGAATAGCAGTTACTGCAGGAACAGCATCCGTGTACAGATGTTTTTTACCCCCCACAGAAACATTATAGCAAACAATGTACCCAGACTGCTTCAACTCAATATTAAAAATCTTGCAGCTACCTTCCACAGCAATTTAACTGTAACACTTTTTCCACAAGAACAAAAGCTAGACTGAGTACTTGCAAAAATAAAAGCATTTTTTAAAAAAATCTCATTTTGTAAGCAAGCTAGAAATATCTTTGGTAACAACACAAACAGGCACCTTGAAATGCTGGCTTCATGTAAACTCCAGCTTTCCTCTTACCACCCACCAGAAAAGACGGTTTATTTTTACAGCATTCAAGATCACACATTTATCTTTAACCCTTCCCATGCAGCCATATAAGGCACAAATGGGTGTTTGCAAGAACCTGTTTGTCTATGTCCATGCCAACACCATCATTCTAGTTGAAGTTTCCAAGAACAATCAATCACAGGTTGTGCTCAAAATTACATTAGCTACCTTGAGAGATGCTGTCACTGCCTGTGCCTCTGAGATGGTTAATGCAAGGGTCCCTGTCTGTGAAGCCCTTACAGGACAGGCAGCAAGAAAATCACCACTTGGAATCAAGTCCTGACGCCAGTATCACTCACACTTATCTTCCATTTCCTTGACGGCAACAGTGCAGAAACAGTTTCTATACGGTGCAGAAGCATCACTAATTCCTTTATGCAAACTCTTGGTGATTAAATCCAGCATCACATTCCTAATTCTTGGAAAGCCCTGGATCTCGCAGCTGAGGACAGGTAAGTGACACAGGTGACAGTGTCCCGAGGTGGGGTAGGATTTCATGGCTGAGGACAGGTAAGTGACACAGATGACAATGCCCCGAGCTGGGGCAGGGTCTCACAGCTCGGGACAGGTAAATGACACAGGTGACAGTGCCCCGAGCTGGGGCAGGGTCTCACAGCTCAGGTAAGTGACACAGGTGACACAGGTGACAGTGCCCCGAGCTGGCGCAGCCCCCGCGGCCGGGGCGGCGCTGGGGGCGCACCTGGGCGCAGTGCACACCCGCGGCCACACGGTGGCGCAGCCGCGCTCCGAGCGCGCCCGGTCCCGGCGCTCCCGCCCCGCACCTGAACCCCCAAAAACCCCCAAAACCTCCCAAAACCCCAAGGCCCAGGCTGCGCCCACCTGGGACACACCCCCGACACCGTCAGGGGTCACTGCGCCCCCACAACCCGACTGCCAGAGGGAGCCGCCAAGCTGGAGCGCATTTGCCACTCCAGGGACAGAAGCTGGCCGAGCCATCTGAAACGCTGATAAAATCACCAGCACTGGGGGTTTTAAATGAGCAGCTCAAATCTGGCAAATTCCCCAGCAGTGACAGAGGTGCTAAGGCTGTTCACCTTTTCCTCTGTTGGTTTAACACCTCTGGGCCAGGCTGTGGCTCCTGGAGCCTCCCTGGACTCCGAGCATCAACAGTGCTGGAGGGCAGGTGTGTGGAAATGGATTATTTACCTCCTGAAGGCAACTGCTACCAAAAGAGTAAGACTCTATTGAAGTAACTTTAACAAGAGCTTCTCCATCTGAAAGACAACTCCTAGGTGATCCTCAGGATACCACTAAGACTCTGAAAATATGTGTCCAGCTACCAAGTTTTGCTGCATCCACACATCACCTATATATATTTCTACATATTTCATTTTCATCAGCATGAAGGTAAGGCAATTTGAGTTTCCCCCATTAAGGCTAGCGATTTACTTCTCCTCAGGACCTATTTTCAATAGACAAACAGATATAATTTAACAAAGCCTAGAACAGAACATAAGCCCTTAATGGTTTACCCTTGGTGTTAAGTAAATGAGGAAATTATTCACTGGCATCTCTCATTCTGCAGATGTTTCAATCTTAGAGTTACCTAATCTCTTACACAGTAGTTATGAGAACAAAAGAAATGCGTATAGAGGCAAAGCACTCACCTACTAACATATCAGTACTACTTCTAACAAGCCTGTTTCCCAGTAATATGTTTTCCTGATGGAAATCTGAAGAACAAATTCCTATCCATAGGCATTTTCCCCAAATGCTCCATCATCAACCTCATTATGCGATACAGAAATTCTCCCAAGGGATATTATGTAATGGCAATCCCTCCTTCCTCCCCCTAAGGAGTATATTTCTCATTACATCTCCTAGTAATTGATCAGTCTAGGAAATCATTTCTGGTAAAACCATATGTTTCTTTACCTAGTTTAGAATTTCCATCTTTATTCAGAAGGATAAAAAAAAAAAAAAACCAACAACTTCCAGGAGATCCTAAAATTTCTATTTCTGATGCTTGATGCCAATCTTTCCTCAAACATGTTATTAAGCAAGGAGTAACACAAACTTATACCTGCCTGACCTCAGATCTTACAAATTCATAGTCACTTAAATTAAGCATCTTACATTTCCTAACCTGATGATACAAATAGTTTTATTTTAATGGATTTTAAAAGATTATTTCATATTCCAGTGTATCCAGACACCATAAACCATATTGTGGATAATTCAACATAAGGATTAAAAAAGAAAAAAATAAATAAAAGAAAGAAAATATTTAAGGCAGAAAATTACATAGACATCTGTGCTCTCCAAAAGTACCATATAGCACAGACCAGCCAGCTGAAGAATGCAGCCTTTCTCACTGCCACTTCTGTCAACATATCCCCACCAAACATCCCACCAGGTTTTACTTTAGAAGCCACAACAGCAAACACTAATATTTATACCCCTTGTTCAATGTTAACACTTCAAGATGGCACATTCTTGAACATCAGAGGAAAGTAAGTATCAACTACTGCTAAATATCTGCAGTTTGTCACTGGAACTGGAGACATGCTCCAATCCCTTTTTAAACTTCAAAATACCAGAGCTACGTGTGACACTGCTATTTGATTTAGCCAGCCCAGGCCACAAGGTCCAGCAGATGACTGCATGTCCTGATAGAATAACACTGGGATATATTTTACTGCTTCGTTTGTTTATGAGAACAGACTGCCCCTCTCAGATAAACAAGGCTTAAGGTTTCACTCAGAATAGCCCACCTTCCAAACAAAATAAAATAGTTTTAAAAACCCCACTGTATACTAGTGAAAACTTGGTATCCAGCTAAATAAAATACTGCCTGCCTTGTCTTACAGCATTAATCTCCACTGGAAAAGAAAATCAGGCATCTCAACCTGGTGCCTTTTGGCTTTAGCACAGGGCAGTTTTAGGGAACTGCTGTCAGCAAAGGAGGAAATTCTTGAAGAGAGCATTAGGAGCCTGCCACTTGTGGGAAGTTAATGCCGTGTGTATAATTCAAGCAGCTCGCCCTTGTAAGTCTGTATGTGGGGAAAATCGGATTTATACATAAACATAAACCTCTGAAGTAAATTCTGATCAGGGATGACCAAAGATTTAACTCTCTAGAAAGAAGAATGGTAAGACTCTGTTTTCCTGTAATACCTTGGCAGCCTTTTCCAGTTGAGCAAGGCTTTCTTTCAAGAATTGATAACGAAGTAAATAATTCCACTTTCTGCGGCACAGGGGAGACCAGTTAAGGACGCTCTCCAAGACCCAAAGCAATCATTCAGAACAGTAACTTACATAACAAGAAATTATCTTTGTTACAAAATTAGGTTAAAAGGACCTCAGATACTGTAACGTTACAAAAAATCAGGACATGCATTGAGAAGATTAGCTGCCAAGCAGCCTCCTGAGATAAATTCGCAACTTCAAGAAGATTTTACAAGCCTAGAAACCAGTTTAAATTCCAGAGAGAAAAACAAGCCTTTGCCATTTAAAAAGGTCCTTCTTTCCTTCCCTCTGCCCTCACCTTATTCCCGAGCTCTTTCTCCGAACCATCTTTAGTTAACCAGTGACCTGGAAATCTTATTTCGCCTCCCCCTCCCCTTCTCAAATTTGTCACTTTAAACATACAAGGTTTAATTTCTTAATTGGATTAAATTTTTCATTCCGGCTGAGCAGAGGGGCCCCGCGGCAGGCGCAGGGAGGGGAGCGGAGCCCGGCAGCCCCGCACCCCCGATCCAGCCTGGCCCGCACAACCCGCCCGGCCCGGAGCGGCGCCGATCCTCACGCCAAAACACACAGGGGGAAAACAAAAAAAAAAATTAAAAATCCACGACGACCATTTTCAGACTTGCGAGAAGAGGGGCTGCGGCCGCATCGAAGGGGTTAAACCGCCGGGCACGGATTTTTTTTGAGTTTGTTACCGTTTCTCAACAGCCAGAAATCCCAGACCAACACCGGCCTCATCCGGCAGCCGGCTACAGCGCCAGGCAGCCAGCAACACCCGGCAGAGCCAAATCGCGATATTCCGCGATATTCCGCCCACGGGGACCCCAAGACGCCCCGGGAGCGCGCAGCGGGACCGGCACGGCCACGGCCACCCGCGGGTGGAGCAGCGAGTCCGCCCGGTCACCCGCGCTGCCCGGAGCAGGCACAGTTCAATATTTATAATATTTATTATTCACCCTCCTCGCGAGGGTGGGAAGGGGGATGCGGTCGCACTGGAGGAATGTGCGAAATGGGGTGAAAAAAAAGAAAAAAAAAAGGCAGCTCGGGAGCGCATCGCATCCAAGCAGCTTCGCGCTGCTGCGCCGCTTTCTTGTCTTGTGTTTTATTTAAACACACCCAGTTTCTCCCGCAAAAAAAACCCCTCCATAATTCCGCTAGGAGAGCTCCTCGGTTCGCCTCCAGGAATGGGCAGCGAGCGGCTCCTGCCCCTCCGCATCGCGACCCCCGCTCGGGAGAACGCGGAGCGAACCAGCCCGAGGAAGCCACCGGGAAAGCTGAACCGACCTCTCCGGCTGCACCGAGAACGGCGCAAGAGGGAGAGAAGAAAAAGAGAAACACACAGAGACCGCACGCACGGAGCCACCACCACACCGGCGGGAAGCACGGCGATTTCCTCCCCTCGGCTGACCGCAAAGCCGCCGGCTCCCCGGCAGGAAAACACTTCCCCCGCCGAGGAACGGGGCTCGGCGAGGGGACCAGCAGTGCCCGGGGTGGGGTGGGGGTCCCCGGCCCCGCGGGCTCCCTCCCACCCTGCCTCCCGCCGCTACTCACCGCGCGGCGCGCAGAGCATGGCGAGCCCCGCCGGCCCGCCGGGCCCCCGCGGGATGATCCTCCGGGCGCGGCCGGGCGGGCGCGGCAAGGAGCGGAGCGGAGCCGCTCGGGGCCCCCCCGCAGCGGCACAACGCGGCTCCCGGCCCGGAGGTGCCCCGGGGGTCCCGCCGGCCCCCGCCGCCTCCTCCTCCCGCCGCGCTCCTCCGCCGCTCGCTCCTTCCTTGCGCTCCTCCTGGTGCTGCAGGCACAGCGTCTCCTCCTCGCGCTTTTTTCTTCTTTCTATTTTTTTCCCCCTTGGTTTTTGTTTTGTTTTTTTTTTTTCTCTCTCTCCCCCCGGTCGAACCCGGGGCTCAAAGTTTGCGCCCCCGCGCCCGCTCAGCTCCGGAGCCGCCGCGCAGACGGCGCTACGGGTCCATCACCCGCGGGGCCAAAACCACACGAAGGGGTGAAAAGCCCACAGACGCACCAAAAAAAGGCAAAAACCAGCAAAAAAAAAAAAAAAAGCAAGCGACCCAGGCGGCGGATCCGGCCGGCATCCGAGGAAGGGAGCAGGGGAACGCTCAGCTCCGCAGGCAGCGCCAGCCCGGCCCCATCCAGGGGCTTCCCCCGGCGGCGGGTTGGTTTCTTTCTTTCTTTCGGTGGTTCACGCCTCGGTAGCCATTATTCCCAAGCACGGACGGGGAGGCACCGCGCCGAGCCCGCTCCGCTCCGCGGCGGCGGTGCCGCTCCCCGGGCGCTCCGCGGCGCGACTGCTCCGCGCGGCCGCGGCCGCCGCGCCCCGCCCCGCGCCCGCCCGCTCGCGCCGCGGGGCCAATCCGCCCGCGAGACGCGCGGCCCCGCGCCGCGCGCGCCCCGGCCCCGCCCCGCCCCGCCGCGGGAGCGCGCGGGACCCGCCGTCGGGGCAGCGCCGCGGGAGCGCGCGGGCGGGGGACGCGGGAGGTGCGAGAGTGAGCCCGAGTTTAGCGCGGGTGCGGGAACGGCAGCGGCCGTGAGCGTGTGCGGCAGCGCCCGCCCCGTGCCCCGCGGCTGGCTGGTAGCGCACACGAGCACAGGCGTGCAGGGGCCGTGCGGACACGGCCCCATCCAGGTGCACGGGGTGTGTCTGCGTGGCAGGTGTGCGTGAGCCCTGTATGCGATCTGTGTGTGTGTTGTCCTTATGTGCACTGCAGGCGTGCACAGTGTGTGTCCGTATGTGCACAGCCTGTGTCTGTGTGTGTGCA
The DNA here is from genome assembly GCF_047830755.1 of Zonotrichia albicollis. Taxonomy (NCBI): domain Eukaryota; kingdom Metazoa; phylum Chordata; class Aves; order Passeriformes; family Passerellidae; genus Zonotrichia; species Zonotrichia albicollis. Next base: position 6,792,071 of record NC_133836.1, on the reverse strand, counting down.
CAGTGTGTGCCCGTGTGTGTGCAGTCTGTGTCCATGTATGCAGTCTGTGTCCATGTGCACAGTCTATGTCCGTGTGTGCACAGCCTGTGTCTGTGTGTGTGCGTGGTCTGTGGCTCTGTGCAGTGCGTGTGCCATGTCTGTGTGCACGCTCGTGTGTATGTGTATGTGTGTGCACACACAGCCAGTGTCTGGGTGTGTGCATGGTGTGTGTGTATATGTGTGTGCACACAGCGCTGTCTGGATGTGCGTGTGTGTGCACGCACGCAGCGCTGTCTAGGTGTGTGCACGGCGTGTGTGTGTATGTGTGTGTGCACACAGCGCTGTCTGGGTGTGTGTATGCCCATGTGTGTGTGAGGTTTCTGCCTGTGTGCACACAGTCAAAGGGCAGATGAAGCATATCAGTGCACTCTGAATGCCCCGCTGTGTGCATCCCTGGTGTGTCCGTGTGTGTGCATGCTCCCTCCCCCACCAGCCTGTCGATGGGCTGAGGTTGGGCTCCTTTCCCTCTATTTTCCATGTTAGTTGCAGCCTCCTGTGTCCCTGAGCTGCATTTGGACCCCCAGGGGATTTGGTTCCGGGCAGAGGGAGAAGAGAAAAAGCAAAGGAAATGTTTAATCGTGATTAACCTTCCCTATTGCAAAATAGTTGTTAGTAGGTATATTTAAAATATAATTACTATTGCCGTGATTCACAGGTGCTTTAATAAATGGTTAATCAATGGCCACAGGGCCGGCAGTCCCGCTGCCTGACATGCCTGGTTAGCACCTGCTGCAGTGAACGTGATTCACAGGGACAGGGCCAGCCCCTGCCCTCCTCTCCCCATGTGGGATGGGGGTGTCACACCCACGAGCCTCCAGCACAGCCCCTGCTCACTCAGCCTGCACCCCACAGCCTGTTCTGCACCCCAACACCCCGCTCTGCACTGCTGGCCCTCACCCAGCAGCATTTTGGGGTGTCCCCGAATGGCCCCAGCAGTGCCACTGCCTCTGGGGTGGGGGAAAGGAGCTGACCCAGCCTGGTCTTCATGTGGCCTGCAGAAATTATCAGAAAATCTTCAGGGAGAAAGGCGGTAAACATCTGTATGCTATTAAATCCATTAGATGTGTTCATTATTTTATATTGATTGGTATATCACTACACAAAGTTAATATATTATGATTATTAGTATATTGTTAAATCATTAAATACGACAGCAGACGCAATAAATAATTTCCAGGGGATCTCAGCTGACATTTAGAAATTGATGGGTATGTTTTTCCCTTTGCATCCTGGCTGGCTGCAGGACTGCAGCGACGCTCTGGCTGCTCTGACTGATCTCATTCCCCGGCTTTCCTCTGCAAGTGAAGGCAGCAGAAGGAGCCTGCTCTGCCATGCCCAAGTTTGCATTTTAAAAGATGGAGCTGAATTAATACGAGCCCCAAAGAAACCTGTTGGACGAGGATATTCAAACCAATGCGTGAAACAGGGAGCCACAAGAAGGATCCACACTGGAGGCTGCACCTCGGTGCTGCTCAGGGAGAAGAACACCCTCTTGCAACACCAACAGGATTTTCATGTGAAAACACAAGGATGGAGCTGCCCTGGTGTCAGGAGAGCTGCCACCTGCCTCCTGCAGGTACCCACCCTGACTGGGGAGCATGAGCATCCCCAAACCCCCATCCCAGACTGCAGGTCACGGGGGGGTTGTGGATTTATGGCACAGCTCCTGACAAAGCAGCAGATGTTGGAGAGCATGCACATCTGTATCTTTACAGCAGGGGAGCTGGATGCCAATCAGGGTTAATTCGGGATAAATTTACAAGAGCTCACAGCATGACCCAAGGTACCTCTTTATTGGCCTACTACAGGCCTGCTAAATGCATTGGCCGACTACCACACATTAAAGCCACATGAGCTTGTATGTTCAGAATGTATTTTACAGGAAGACACAGGGATAGAAGAAGGAGGAGAGCCTGTGTCACAAATGACATCCAGATGTGAAAACACTGTAAATACAAACATCAAAAGGCTTACCCCTCCACATTTCTGAAAAGACAACATTGGAGAAAGGACTTGCTGCATTTAAACAAATATTCCCGGCAAGGAAGCCAAGGAGCCTGCTGTCCCTGGTGCACAGCAAACCCCCATGGATCCGAGTGGGAATTAGCCATTTGTCAAGGCAAATATGCAGCAAATATTATGCCATCCTCTAGACAGTTCAACCTTGGATCAGGGGCAAGGAAACAGGATGGAAGGGAAGGTGTTTTGCTAAGAAGACCAGAAGTTTAAATCTAATAACTCAAATCTGAAAACTGCACTCCAGAAAGCTGTGATTATTTAGATAAAGTCTCCAGGGCTATGACATACTTCTTACTAGAATTGATACCATTCAGGGACAGGACTTAAGCCTTGCCAGTTGCATGAAGTAACTAAATAAACAGGTGCCTTTTTAAGCCTCGTTATTTGCTGCAGTGAAGACAGAACTGGAGTGATAGCCTAGAAAATCTGGGATATCTGGTAAACCACTCAGTAACATTGTTTTAAGAAGATGTGGGGAATGAAAGGCCATTCCCTTGAAAGGGCTCTGAAGAGCTCCAAATCTCTGTTTGCATGGACCTACAGAGGAGCTGGCAGTGAATCACCACCAGTGAAGGACAAGTGTTCCTGTAGTCAAGGACTCATCCCATCAGTCACCTGCCACATGTCCCTTTCCCTTCTTGCCTGCTTCTGACTGCAGTAGAACACAATGGGGAACAGAGGTGGTTTGAAAAGCACAGAATTAACCTAAAGTAGCATCAATGGCAGGGCAAACCACTTAACACCCTTCCAGAAAGGCGGGGATTGGTGGCTAAGTGCACACAGGGTGCAACATCAGATGCTCATTTTGTGTTCTCGGTTCAGCCCTCGAATGTGCAAACCACGATGACAACATTGGGTGTTACTTGCTTGAACTCTCAGAGCACCACGGCCAGGCACAGGGCTGGGGCAATGTGAAAGCCACGCTGAGATGGGGTGTATTCTTGTTTTTGCAGCTTTTCAAGATGCTATCTGAGCACCAACACCTTACACACAGCATGAGCAGACCACACGAGGGACTCCACGCCGGGCTGGTGCTGAGTGCTGGGGTGTGGGGCCAGCGTGATTGTTCTCAGAGATGAGATGAGATGAGATGAGATAGGCTCGGGCTATTGTTTTCACTCAGGCCTGACTCAAGGTTGCAGGATCGCAGGCATCCACTCCACCAGCATATCTGTCTCAAGTGGAGAGCTCTCCCTCGAGACAGGATCCATCAGACCAGACTGATGGTTGAAGAGAGCACGGAAGGCTCTCACCCTGAGACAGAGCACACTTCTTATTTTGGAGCTAAAAGCTTCAAGCAGTTTGATACTGGCAGTGCTGACAACAGACGGGGAAAGCACTTAACCATTGTGTTGCATAAAGATATCATGAGGAAATCGGGATTATACAGCAGAGAGAGTAGAAAAACACTCAGGAAGAGCTTGGATAAACTCCGGGCGAGATTCAATAACAGATGCTGCCTCCTCCTGCATTGTGTGTCCCCACCTGGGCTTCTGCTGGGAGGCAGCCGGAGAGGAATTTTATTGAATCTGTTATTGAGCCTGCTCCCAGGCTGGGGCTCTGCTAGGTACCCTCACAGGGCCTACAGCAGAAGTGAAGTTACACAGGAATTGCAGTGCAACTGTTAAAATGTGCTCTGATTTGCCTCCAAGCTGGTGTGTGAGGGGTGAGCGGGTGTGGTGGGGCGGAGGAGTGTGCAGACAGTGCTGGGACAGGACTGCAGCTCTCCATCCATCCATCCATCCATCCATCCATCCATCCATCCATCCATCCATCCATCCATCCATCCATCCCAGAGCCTGCTGGTGACACACAGCTCCGCTCCCAGGCCCAACAACACTCCAGAACTATTTAGCCATTGGAGGATCACATTACATCCAAAATCTATAGCTGCTCAAGAGCTTAATTTTGACATACAGTTTTCACTTGCTGAGCAGAAAAGGGAGTGGAAGTCTGAAACTGTCTAAACAATAAAGAATGTTTTTTTCCACTGCACTTTCAAATGTTCATAAACTGAACAGAATACATTTAGAGACGGCCCTTTGCCTCGGGGCATCCAAGGCTATGGCTCCAATTAAAGAGAACAAGGATACAGGAGGTGGTACCTCCAGTCTGATTGCTCTCGCCTGGGGCAGCTAAGCCTCATGAATAAACACTGTTGACTCTAACTCTCAACAAAACAATTACACGTTTGTTTTTAGAATACATTTTCTTAGCCTTTCCACTTGCAATTTTTGCTACTATAAACTAGCCAGGACAAGAATAAATACCTTTGTGATTCTCTAAACATCCTTGTAATTGCAGTGCTTCACTCATGAATGTGCATTTCGACATCAGAAAAGATCCTGAGCGATAAGACGAAATGTTTCTTTGAAGTAACCTTTCAGAATTAGATGCAAAATATTTACAGCTAATTATTATTACAAGAACTCCTGTACACACACTGCCAGCCACAGGAGTGAAAACCTTATGTGCAAATCCAGTTACCTTTGAAGAACAAAACCACAAGGAGACGGGTGAGACTTGTATTTTTCTGGGCTCCTGCCAAGCGTGGTGCAGCCCCCGGGGTTCCCCATCTCCCCATGGATCTGCCAGCCCTCCCTCCTGGCAAACATCCCCAAGGGATGCTCCTGAGACACAGGGGGTGCTTCCACACCTCCAAAGTGCTGGCTCAGCTGCCTCCTGGATGGAAATTAAAGGAGTGGCAGGATTTCTGCTGCTGGGAGAGCCTGAACAGAACAGGCAGTGGATGAGTCGTCCTTGGAGACCCAACACAGCTGTTAGAGCAGCTAGGACAAACCTGGAGCTTTCACAAGGACTGAAGAAGACAGCTCCAGCCAGCCCTTGCTGGGCTCAGGTTATTTGTAGATGGGTGCAGAAGTAAAGCAGAACACTGGTTTCCTGCTGAGGATAGTGATGGAAGGGGAATAATTATTTACTCAACTTTTAAAGGATTTTTTTCCCAGAAAGCCAACCTATTGCTGCAAAGGAACAGACAAGCACCAACCACCATTTCAAAATGGCAAGCCTTGAACTGCTTAGCACAAAAGATTTTGGCCAATAAATAACAATTTTGTTTTTTTCCTTAGAAATGCTTCCAAACTGGATTACTATCCTCCTTCTCACTGTTAGTGTGAGGATGAGAGAACATGGAATGGGAAAGAAAGGGAGAGCCTTGCTATCCTGTGGATTTGGGAGCAACTCAAGCTATCCTTGACAATGCTTGTTCCACGTTCCAAGGCAGACTACAAGAGATGTTGCCTGCTCCTATATGTTATTTATACATTGTGTTAAGCAACAATGTGCAAATGAGCTGGAGTACAACACGTCAGACACAGCAAGATGTTGCAGAGCAGCAGAACACAGGGAAGCGACTCTCCCTATGGGGCCCTGGATCCTAGGAGTGTTTATACTCCATTGGATAATTGGGAGCACAGCCAGCTCATCCTAAAATATACAGCATGAGCATGGTTAGGCATCGCATCTGTAACATATACAACTTTAGATGTCAAAGCATCTTTGTTTGAAGTCAACAGCAATAAAAACTACATTTGTACGAGAGCTTAGCATGTGGGAATACATATTGCTAAACCAGGATGTTAACACATGGCCCTCCTTAGCTGGCTGCTGCCAAAAGTATGCCTTTCAAAACTGGGATCAGCATGCCAATAATCTGAGGATATTTTAGAACTTGGAGACATCTACAGCTATCATCCTGTATTGGAGAAAACTCCTTTTTGAACACATTTACCTTTGGTAGAAACTGGCATAACTGCCTCTACTTGGAAAGATTTGGGTCCTTAGCATATATGGACATGTTATGTGTAAAAAACACAGAAGGATTCTTCTATCCTGTTTCATTTTGCAGAAACTTTGCTCAGTCACTTAGTGTCAAATTATTCACTTGTGTAAGTGAAACTTTCAAATGTACACAAACTTTCAAATTAATACAAACCTATCTTTCAAGGTTGCTATCTTGCTATTATTTCATTAAGGCACACTGAAATTACACTAGAACTCTGTTAAGCTTATGGGATTTCTATGAATTTCCTTTCTGTATATTAAACTTTAAACAAATATTATGATTGTATTCCAAAGGCTTGAATGGGCTGATGATTTTTGAAAGTGCTACTTTGGCATCACTATACAGCTCCATTCTTTCATGTATGTTTTGTTGTAACACAAAGAAGCTCTATTTATGAAAAGCCAGTCTTAAATCTATAGTTTGTGAAGCCATAATTTGTGGTTGCAATTGTGGTTAATTTAACAAAGCAAGCCTTTTGGTTCACAGTGCACCATACTTACTATTTTTCATAAACTATCAGAGCAAAAAAAAACCCCTTCAACATGTCAGATATATGATGATCCAGCAATGTTGCAATTTTCCAACTCCTATTTTGTGGTATACCATATTATATGCACAGGAATGCTACATAATTTATTCTGGAGCACAGCCCTGTAATTATTGCTGGCAAACTACTAATTACATACCGCCATCAAATCTAACCATTTTCCCAATAAAAAAACCCTACTTTCGTGTGGAATACAGCAAATCCAGCCCTGAGTGTACGCATGTTTTTATTTTAACACGCATGCCATATGGTATTGATCCTCCACTCACATACACTTCACCTAAAATATCTGTACTGACTCTGGGATTCTGCAGGCTTTGTGCTGTGGCACGATGCCATGCAGCAGAAAAGGTCCCAGCTCTGGTTCTGCACCAGCATCTTCCCCCTCCTGAGGGCCAAGCCTCTCAGCTCACACCGTTTCTGGCTTGGTCTAAGTCAGACTCAGGCCCTGCTACAAAATGGGGGTCCTGGATCTTGAGTTCCCCAAACTCCAGGATTGGGGTGTTTGGAATTTTAGCACCAGTTCATCTTTAAAAGCCACAATGTGGCTCTGCTTGTGGGTTCCCCCCATGAGTACAGTGGTTAGCCCTGTCAGCTGGCCACAAACCTGCCCTCTGCATCCCAAGGAGCTTCATGAGCCATGGCACATTTCAATTGCAGAAATGCACAGCTTTGAGATGCTTCTGGGGAAGAAAAGGAGAGGAAGAGGGAGCACGCAAACAAAATTCCCCAAAGACACTGCCCTACATACACTGACATTTCCAGAAATTGGCCAGCCTGCAGAAGCCCCAGCGCTGCCATGCAGCACGGGCTCAGAAGCAGCGGGGACATATTGAAATTTGGATTTCAGAGTTTCTGCTCGAGGCTGTCCAGCACCCTCAGGGGGCTCAGGGCACGGCTGTCCCGTGCCCAGCCTGCTGTGAGCTGCCAGGACAGCTGGGGAGAGCGGCGCTGCAGCTTCCCAGGCCAGCCCAGGGCGAGGTGGGAGCTGTCTGCAGCGCTGCAGGGAGCCCATTAGGGATGTGAGGCTCCGGGCTGCTCTGCTGCCCGCAGCACCTGCCCGAGCGGCCGCGGGGCTCCTGCGCGCACGGCACAGCCGGCAGCGGCAGCACTGCAGGGATGTGCCGAGGCCAGCACGGCTCAGGGCACATGGGCCCGGGCTGCAGGAGGTGCTCTGCCCCAGCAGCATCACTGCAGGGATGTGCCGAGGCCAGCGCAGCTCAGAGGCTCAGGGCAGATGGAGCCATGGCTGCAGGAGCTGCCCTGCCCCAGCAGCATCACCTGCAGCGATGTGCCGAGGCCAGCACAGCTCAGGGCACACGGGCCATGCCTGCAGGAGCTGCTCTGCCCCGGCAGCATCACCTGCAGGGCGTCCCCAAAGCTCTGTGCAGCCAAGGGCAGGGGAGAAGCCTAACTAACATCAGTTTCTACTGCATCATTTTAATTCATTCACAGATCCCCCTCTCAACTTGAAGGCTATTCTGTCCCCCAAAATTAATTCCCTGGACTCTATCCTCCTGAGCAGTGCATTTCTGACTTGGCAATCAAAACATGTGTGAGACTTGCTCCCTTTTAAAAGCATGACAAACGGCATAGGTATGTGAGACAATTTTCTTAATCTTTCTCCATTTTCTCCTATTTCCAAACTGCAGTCAGAGCTGGCTGCGGAACAAACCCCCTCTCTCACTTGTCTGAAGGTCTGGAGCACTGCAAGGAGCTTGTTGCACACTTTGATGATAATGTGTGAAATGAAGCAGCCAGGGGCGCTTGTGAAGGATGTCAGAAAAATCCCACTGGAGCACGGTAACCCCAGCGCCTCCGTGGCAGCACAGGGCACGGGCTGCCAGCACAGGGCTGCAAAGAGCTGCAAAAAGCTGCAAAATCTGGCCCAGTTCTGGTAAAACATGGACTATTTGCTTAAGTTTCTGGCATTTGCTCCACAGTATCCTTAGCAGCTTTAACAAGAATAAAGCGTGCTTTGCATGCCAAGCAAGTTGGCTGATCTTAGTCATGGCCTTGGTCAAATACAAGGAGTTGCTTGACAAGAAAGAACTGCCACTAAAAACATTAAAAAATGTTAACAGAACTCGCGGCTTGCAAGCTTAGTGTTGCACCTGAAGCCTGAAGGTCCTTGGGAACTACCCTCAACATTCACCTCAGCAGTTCCCAGGCACCAACACTCCTTTTCCTCTTTATAACTCTGCTCTTATTTATTTCACAGCTACAGAAATGGTCTGTTTAAAAAAAAAAATAGAAAAAAAGTGACAGGTATAAGACTCAGCTCATATGGATAACTCTGGAAAAAGAGATTTTCTTCCCTGAGACTACTTTCAGGTTTGCTGCTATCAGCCGAGGATTAGTCAGCTAACATGGCATCTCTGTTGACATACATTTTCTCCCCACAGCTAAGACAGCTTAACTACTTTATGCTCCAGAATATTGCAATGGTTAACCAGATATTTTCCAAAAAAATAAAAGCATCTCCTACTTATTAAATTGTAATTCTGCTTTTAGTATTGAACTGGAATCCACAGACAAAGAAATAAGCACTTGAACACCCTTTTGCCTCTAAAATATGCTCAACTGAAAAGCTTGAAATATGGTTAAATAAATAAATGAGCAGAAGAAGTTGTTTGGCCATTCTCACAAGAGCACAGAATCCATTTAAAATCTTGTATAAGTTTTCTTCTTCAGCACATACACATTACAAGGATTAAACAGAAAGGGAAACTTACAGCTTTAGACACACTTTGTGTCTCAATACCAACTGCAGCACCAGCTTCTCTGTAAGGATTATCAAGGCTACAGCCCCATGCAGCTGTCAGTCCCTGGGGCTGTAATTCAGCTATCCTGCTCTCACTCTATCCATCACATTTACACAAATCCCCAAGGTGGACTGCCTTCTAAATGTCTTTACCTTGTGCATTATCCTGGGGCTTAACAATCCAATATTGGTGCAGCCAAGGATAATTACTCTCCATTGATGATAAAACACCCTGAATCCTGTCAGGCATGGCAATTTGCATCTTACAGTGCTGAGGATCAATAGATACAACAAAGGAGTGAAACCTGATTAGATACTGCTGCCTCTCAATGGAAAGGGAAGAGCTGATTGTTTAGCAAGGTTGAAGTCCTGGTTAAAAGGGAAACAGAGGTCTCCCATTACAACACAGTCCCCAAGCCTGCTGCTCACCTGGAAACTGCTGCAGGGGGTTTGAGACTCCAGGAGAAAGCAGTTGAATGAACAACCAGGTCTTACAGACTGCTGGTAAAAAAGGAGAGTTATTTACTTGGGCCAGCGTAGCTCATGTAGCATCACTGGAACCCAAGGGAATACGGAGGGTGTGGATTGTCTGGAGCTCCAAGAGGTTCTGCCTTCCCCCTGGTTTTATAGATTCACAGCATAAAGAGGACAAGTAGCCTGTTCACACACTGCTTCAATAATGAGCCTGGAAATTGGCCACTGGCTCTGCCAATGGAGATTCTTCTCTTTCTGAGGAATCCTCTAGGAGTGTGGGCTCAACCAAGAGCTCCTGCCCTGCCGAGGCAACAGAAATGTCATATATATTTAAAATAAGGGATTGCAGGATTTTCCAACCACAATTAACCAGGTAAGCAGATGCATGAAGGTGGAGGTGGAATAAAAAATTATCCCAACAGTCTTCAGTCTTCTGACACTAATCTAACAGTGAATCTGATCGAAGATAAGAAGCGTGGTGGGTGAACTTCAGTTCCCACATTTAATCTAGAGAGACATCACAAGCTTCCTCCTCTTCAAGTCTTTATTTGGAGGCCAGCAACACATTGACAGAAACCCATGGTTTGGCTGACAGCGCTGCTGGGCTGCAGGCAGGGAATGCTTTCCCATTTGGACGTGATCCTCCACCACTGACACTCCCTGGGCTCAGCTGTGCCCATCTCCCACAGCCTGCCCAGATTAGTGATACCAAAGCTCAGCACCAACAGCTCCCAGAAAGGATGTAGCTAACTGTGTTAAATCTGGGTTTTTATTTGGTTTCTGGTGGCAGAGCCACATTAAACAGGGACTGCATGTCTCCATGTTCTTGCTTGATTGGAAGAAATGCAGAGATTTCTTCCACGGAAATTAGTCAGCAAAGGAAAAGCTGAATTTGGGAGATTCCCAACCATGCGAAGGATAATGTTTTAAAAAAGGCCTCAAAATGTGCAGAAAATAAAACAACATCAAGAAAAAGAGCTGGGCACATCTTTTCAGAATGTGTGCTCTGAGGCTGATGAAGGGCTCAAAGCAAGAGAGAAGGAAAACAGAGAAAAAGAGAAAAACTCTTCAGAAACCAGCTGGGAATAGTCCGTTCTTATCAAAACACGTTGCTGACACAGACCTGTCACGGAGCCAACATCTGCTCCCAGCTCTCAGAGTCAGTCCAGGCAGGCTGAGTGTCTCTTGCACAGGAACACCAGGAGTTGACTTGGCACGACGGACGTAAATGAGAGGAGCTTCTGAAAGCACCAGTGAGCAAAACGGGAAGGAAACTTGTTCCTTTGATGAGAAACCTTTTTATTTTGACCTACAGGCAAACTTGCAGATTTTTTTCCTGCAGAAAGGCATCTCTTCCAACATGGGAAATGAGAAAAAAAGCCTGATTCTGGACATCTGACGCATATGGTAGTGTCTGCTAAAGCCAACGGGGGGTTGCATATGGCAAGCCTGCAAACCTGAGGCTCATTAACATTATGGCATTGGATTATCACTATTTTATGGTCATAAGGATCTGTCTCTTTCATCCTGATGCCTGCTGAGTGATAGTGGATTCAGATGCCCCATATTAACCCCTAAGAGTAAATACAGTGTTGGTGAGATGTACCAAGCCCGCATGTAAAATCCTTTGTCTCCACTTGTGCAGTGGAGTAGAAACACGCATTCCCAGCCTGATCTCCTCCTGAAACCTATCCCAACCTTAAAGGCTTTCACTCCCCCTGCCTTCTTCAACCTCCAGCATTTTTGGGGTACTGGAGAAGATTTGCAAACAGTCTGAGACAGCATCACTGTAGAACAGATGGCAGCCATCTCACCTAGGGTGAGACACCACGCAGCATCCGTTGGATCCTCACATGAGCATCCAGCTCCTGGCACTGCTGAGCCTCTGCAGCAGCACTCAGAGCCTCTCCTGCCTTGTGGGAACCCATCTCTCCTCACGGGGAAAGGGACGTTGTGATGGCTTCCCATCTGTCAGTGCAAACTGAAATGCAACTTTGTATTGGGCTCTCCACTCTGCACTCAGCCATGGAAGATTTAGAGCTTGAAATGGGAAATTGGAGTAGAGCTGCTGAGTCATGGGAACAGGGGGCCTCCATTGCCAGCAGTTTCTCCCTGGGGAAAACCTCTAATCCTCTGTGATGCACCTGGGTGCTATTGATTCCTCAGCATTCCTGCACACTCACACAGGCTCTGACTGTCAGAGGTGCATTGATTTGTTCAGCAGTGGAGAACAGAATGGATATAATGGAGGTGATTTTTAAGGTGATGATTGCTATGGGTGGGTGAAAATAAAAGCATATTAAATAAGCAGCCATTAGAGCTTAAAACTGAGCAGCCTGCTCCTGCCCTTTGAAAGGAGGATGATAACACTGCCACATGCTCCAAGAACAGGTGAGCAGGAGCCTAATGAATTCACAGGGTGTAATAATCCTGGTGGAAACTGGCCCAAAATGCCCTTGTGGTGATAATGCATCCTCTTGCATCACAGTGCACTCAAGGACATTGTCCTCATCTGAGTGATGTTATGTATGGTGGAAGAAAACAGGAGGAGACCATAAATGTAGGAACCTTACACACAGCCACAACCAAGTCCCAGATGAGAGCATCCTGTAGAATATAACAATGCTGAGCCCTTGAAAACAAATATAAACCCGCGGGTCAGTTTGCCAGGAAAGTTTCTGGTGATCCTTAACTGCTCCTTGCAATTGGAAGGGAGAGGAAAAGGGTCAGGCTAAAGACCTATTTCCTTGTCATTTCATCACATCACTCTTCATATAAGCACCCTGCTGACCAGCCTTCTCCCAGAACTTCTCAGCGATTAGCACCATGCTGCTTCTTACAGTGAATTCGAACAAGAGTAGCACAAAGCTATCAGCAGGGACTTCAGTGATCAGAAACTGCTCAGCCAATTTTCACTATCATTTTTTCAATGTCAAACAAATGCCTATTGTCACCAGGCCTGCTCCTGTGGCATGTTGAGAGCTTCTGCAAATTGCAGAGCCCCCTGTCTCTGATTTTAAATCCCTGAAATGTTAGCTCCCACCTTATGACTAACAGATGAGCAAAGGACAGGGAGCCAGGAGCTGCTGGTGGTAATTCTGGCTATTGATGCACAGCACAAAATCCTGGGTACCCTGCCCCTGCCTCAACCTTCCCTGCCTGCACCACAGGGATGGAAAATATCAGTATCTGCCCTGCCACAAGGCAAAGGGAAGGTGAGTTTTTTAAGTTACAAAGTGCTAATTACTAGTTCAGACTACAGGTCTTGGCAGTGGAATTAGAAGCAGCAGAACTATGTGAGCTGCTGTTGCACCACAGACAACAGGCCTGCAACAGAGACTTTCTATGATCCTGTGCTTGTGAGATCCCCATCAGCTGTGATGGGAATGTTGCACATTGGTGGGATGTCATCATTCAGCCACAGGACTCTGGTGGAAGGGGAAAGAGAAGGAGCAGGCTGGCTGTGAAGTGTATAACCCTGATTTAATGCCATTAATGCAATGTGATAATTAGCAGAGGTATTATAGAACTTACAGGAAAACAAGAGAAAGAGAAATGGATTTAAGCAAATACAGGATATGTTTTAGAGCTTCCTCCAGCCTGCAGATTTCTTTTCAACAGCACATATATAGCATTTTTTCCTACAGCAGCCACTGTAGGGGCCAGGGCATTGTATAACATAAAGAATGGTCAGACACAATTTTAATGTGTCTAGTAAGGCAGAGTGCAATACTTATATATATCAGAACAAGCAATGTGCCAAAGTGCCTGATGATAAGGAAGAAATGTGTCCTCGATCAAGAAAAACCAGTTTAATGTGCACACTGGGAGCAGAGTATTACACAGATACAGCTTTCTCCTGGCCATGTGAATTTAAGGAACCCCTGCTGGTAACTGAGATTCCTTGCAGACAATCAGACCAGAAGCAAAATGTTATAAATTCTTAAGGTACCATATGACGTGAGATACAGCCTCACATTTTATACAAAACCAAGAAGGGGAAGATAGCATGTAAGCATCTGAACTCCCATACAACAAATGCCATTTCAAGCATCATTTATTATGCTGCCTTTCACAGACTTTTACAATCCTCAATATGGTTAGCAATTTCAGCTGACTCGTAAAGCGGTTTTAAAATTCATCACTGAAAAGAATGTTTATCTCTGTGTTTCCTCCAGTTCAGGAGTAAAATTAGACTCCTAAAACCTGGGGATGGTGTGTATTTAATTTTGTTTAGAACAGAAAATAACTGTGATATGAAAGGTTTAATGAGGTTAGAAATCTAAAAGGAAATGGAGTGGGAATAGATTATCAAGAGAAATAAAGCCAACCGCTGGAGAGTACACTAATATTAAATATTAGGTTTCTAAACCAAATATATATAATCCATTTAGGGACTTAATGGTGGTTCTCAGAAGCACATTTATCTACAGCTTATGGTTCAACAACCAATATTATAACTCCATTTGTCATTGTTAGGCGAGGGGGATGGATGCCAGGGAGGCGAGGGTCAGCACACCAGGCGGAGCTGGGGACACGCCTGGGGGAAGAGCTCACCTGCACATTGCTGAGGACCTGCCCTGGAAACATCTTACAAAAACACTCCCACTTTCCTCAGGAAGAACAAAGGCAACACATTCAAGCAGGGATTTGTCTTAAATTAGGCTTTATACCCATTTTTCATTTAGAAAGATACTTACACGAGTGCCTAACTAAATGTGGGATTACGCACTTGATTAAAATTAGCGACATGCTTAAACTACTTGATGAATTGGGTCATTAGATACCTAAGTCAATACGAGATAAGGAGCTCTGAAAATCAAGACAAATTGAAAACTCAAAAATGGATTTTGGTTCTTAGCTTTTTACACCTATACTAATGAATTTACAGTACAGGGAAAAGATTATTTAACTAAACCCTGCTGATATCAACACCCAACATGAAATCCCTGCTTAGGAAACACCTGATGCCTTTCTGGCTCTGCTGGGACTCCTGGCTAGGGAGGTGACCAGCTGTGGGACAGCTCTGCCCTCTGCAACTCCACTCCAGCAGCTGCAGAAAAAATCTTCCGCCATTAAGAATAAGAGATTTAGGAGATGGAGTATTTAGGGAAAAAATAGAGAAAGATGCATGAGTTGTCACACTTCCATTTTAGAAAAGACCACAAAAGCCCTGTGTGGAGACAGCAGCTACCTGGCAAAATGGAGGGAGAGCTGCTGCAATTCCTGATCACTTTAACCCCTCTGTGCCACCACGAGCACAGGGGGAGGTCTATAGGCAGAGGTAAATGTTTTTGTTGTACTGAATAGTTGGACAGAACACACAGCCTCTGCAGTGGCCTTTTTGTGAGGGCCCTGTGCCAGAACTCTCGTCCTTCTGCCGCAGTTCCATCTGCTGGCCAAACCCCAGGCACCCTCTGCCCCATCCACATCCTGCCTTGCTCTATCCCATCAAAGAAGAAGGAGGCTGGTGCTCCACTTTACACTTGGGATCACTGTGTTATTTTGGTTATTCTTTGTGTTTTCCCTGCTTTTTCCTTTCTGAAAGGATGCCTGCTGTCAGGGACCCACCACTTCCAAGTGAGCGCTCTGCCTGCCAGCTCCAGCTTCTGGATGCAGCCAGCAGCTCTCTGAGGACTCCCAGACAAGCTTCTTTCTCTTTTCACAGGGCAGGAGGGAAGCTGAGCTGGGAGGATGACACAGTCGGAAACAGAAATGTGCTCCTTTCTCTTGAAAGGCTCCAAATCTGCTCCCTCTCCAGCCCCAAAGCACTTCTTGTGCCAATTCTTGGTTGACTGAAATCTTGAAATGTCACCAAGAACTGGAGAAAGCCAAAGGAAAACACTTGTGTGAAGTGGTCAAAACGAAGTAAAACATACTCCACTACAAACAACACTTGGCTAATTCCAGCCTGAATGCTTTTTGCTATCAGTGAAATTCTGAGGAAACAGGGACTTCAGGCAGCACCATATGTTGGCTATCACTCTGCTCAGGCTGGGTATTAGTGGGTTTTTACTACTAACACCATCAATAACAGCAACTGAATTAGCTGTAAGAGTCAGAAATCCATCTTTTGAGTGGTATGACCAAATTCTTTCACATAATTTGCCTGACTGACAGAAAAATATGTTGCTAGTGTCAAACAAGTCTGGAAACTTAAAATGTTTTTAATTCTGCAAAAAAATAATGCAGAGCTTCTTGACTCTAGAGAGCTTCAAATCAAGACCTCATTTCAGAAAAGTGCTAATTCTGATGTTTGAGCTGAAATCACTTTTGCTGAATGAAACCTGCAAACCTCTCTTTACAGCAAACACAAGGAAGCAGTTTTCCCACATTGACATGTCATTAAATCGTGGAATTCGCTGCCACAGGATGTTGCAGAGGCCAAAAATATAAATGAGTTCAAAAAGAGATTGGACAAATTCACGGGGGATAGGTCCAGCAGTGGCAATTAAACACAATGGTCGGGATACGACCTCTGGCTCGGGAAGTTCCTCAAGTGCCGATGGCCAGACGAGACTGGGGCAAGGTTCAATTTGCACAATCCTGCACCTCCCTCCCTCCCAACCCTCTCCTGACACCACTGATGGGATTGCTGTGCTGGACAAACCGTCCCCACATGGAGATTCCTCTGATCCCCACAACATTTGCTCTAAAATTTGCTGCAAAGCGCAGAATTTGGTCACATACAGAATGCTGCCGCTTTTTATTTTCCCAAATTCTTCACAGGTTTTCCACAGCTCTCAATAAAAGACAAGCTTTACTAATCATTTCAGCGACAAAATATCTCACACTTCTTGCCATCCCACTTCAAAAAGAAGATCCAAATAAGATATTAAACTGAATAAATTGTTTATTCCTGTGGGTATCGTTTATTCCTGGGCAGCTGCTCTATTACTGTGATCAAATTCTGGTGAAACAGCTGAACATATTCAGCAGAGTTTTTTTTTGACTCTCATTCCTCTAAGTAATTTAAACAATGCTGTATCCAAATGTCTTGCAAAAGTAGAATTATTATGGCATTTTATGCAGGAGGAGTTTGCTTCAATAGGGTGCAGATGAACAGGGACATAATTCTGAGGTCTAGAGCTCCTTCTCTGACTTATATTCACAGTGCAATTCTTAAGTCTTATGATTGTTGTTGTTTTTCTTGAAGCCCATCTCTAAGTGTAATTCTGTGGGAATCTTGGTGTTCAATGAAACAGAAAATGATAAATTTCTAGTACTGTGAAGCTTAAAAATGTGATCTAAATGCATTCCCTCATCACCCAAAGGCTGGGGTAAGGCAGAGAAAAAGACCTTATTTAAAAACCAAGACACCCCTGTTTAAAAACAAAACATATTCTGAGAAACATGATTTTTGAGGAAGTGACTGAAATCTATTTATCAGACTCAACCGAGCCCCACATTGCAAGCACCCAGATGTAACTTAAATTTCATATTCTGTGAACCCCCAAATGGCACGAGTTCCTAATCACATTCTTCAGTCTCATATCTCAGTTACAAAGCACAGCCCAGATTTTGAATTAACCTGTATAAGTTTGCTGCAAGACATAATGAAAACGTCATGATTCAAAAATCATTGGTTAACAGTTAGCCAAAGCCACCTAATTAATTACATAGCCTAATTCACAATAACATCCTGTCTATGTACAAATTTCCACTGTTTTAAAAAACAATTTTGCTAATGCATGGCAAAACTTAGCTCAGTTGTTTCAAATTCAATTTGATTTAAGCCTAGGCAAATTTAAATTAAGATCAAGATAAATCTATTTAATCCTGGTTTAAAAGGGAAGAAGAAAGTCCATGTTGAGTTTTGCATAGTTTAAGCTCAATGATTTAAGTCATATCCTTAGTTAGAGACTGGTACAACTGTGAATACAAACAGTGCCTAAGTCAGAATGTATTTTACTTCTTAGCACTTCTAAAAGTAATTCTGCTGTACAAACATGGTCCAAAACATTTTTTAACAATACATGTGTATACCTACATAGATTTTATCCACTGTACTTCTTACACAAGAATCTTCAGCAGTAGAAAGCCTAAACAGCTTGAGTAAAACAATTTTATTCTTTTAAGCTTTCCATTTGATGATCCTTCCTGGTCATGTAAATTCATGGATTCCATAAGTCCTTAGGAATCAGCTGGACAGTGCACGACTAGCAGAAAATTTACAGATCAAACCAAGATTTACAGACCAAACAAAACCCCTAACTCCCCTAGTCAGCCTTTGGCTATCTTCATAAATCACAGGAAAACACTTAAGCCTCTTTTTTTCTTTTTTAAAGCTACCACCTATAAACAACACCATCATTTGTTCCTTTCAGTTTCTATTAGTCATAAATTTTGCAAAATTAAAGAAAAGGCATGAGCAGGGCCTGAGTATGGAAGCCAATTTGAAGACAGACATCAAGATGAATGCTAACACAGCACCAAGTTCCACACCATCAGCATATTCTTTAAGTAGGTCTAAATTATTTTTTCAGTGCTGTTTTATTCAATTTGTTGCATCAGGTTTAGTTGTTTTCAGGTCAGATACCAGCAACCATTTGGTAATTGAACATCTCCTTAATTTCAATCAGAGCCATGCTATGCTAATGCAATTCTAGCTGGCTTAATTTGTTGTTTTTCCCTAATTTGCTTTTAGTTTTCTAGTCCCACAAAAAGTCTGTAAGACATTAACATTTCTTCTCATCCCCGTCAGCTGGGAACATACTGGAATCTGTAAGAAGTTATCCACCCTGTGCTCAAAAGCATCAGAAATCAGTGTGGTGACCCCAGCAAAAGCCAAGGAGAGGCCGTGGTCCCCAGCAAACCTCTCCCTCTGGTTTTCTCTGTTTTCTTGTCCCCTCATGGGGTACTTTTCTCTAATTTATCTGGAGGCAATGGGAAGGCAGGAAGAGGGTTGTTGGGTGTTTTTTAAGAAAAGTTTTGTTTCCAATCCATGGCATTTCTCTTCCATTAGAAGACAAACAAAGAGAATGAGCAGATCCTGTCGTGGTGACGTAAAGCCTGAGAGATATTGCAGGGTCACCAGCTATCTTATATAGACAACATCTGGCAAAGCCATCCAGCAGCAATATGGATACCAGCCCCAGGAAATACTACTACACATAGCCAGGAAAAAAATATACTATTCTGGGTTTTATGTTTTAAAAAGAAATCCTTCTTTTTGTCGAGAAGAAAAAAGTGACACATCCACAAACGGCAGCGGAGACTTCCCGGCGCAGGCAGTGATAGATGAGGACTTTTGCTCACTCTCAGATGCATGAAAGAGAATAGTTTTTTGTGTTAAGAGATCATTACAGCTTCAGCCCTCCTACTGCACAGTTTCCTCTGAAATCAGGGGCAAGATTAAATCTGTTGTAGCAGAGCTCTCTGTAATGGCTCTGACAGACGTTGTTTTTCCTTGGCCTCACATCTGGGACTTAACCAGCAGAGTGCTTGAAACCAACCAGGTCAGCTCTTTAGTTGAGTTTCGTGTCTAATCAGCCAGGAAGGCTGAGGCCTCAGGTCACACATGGAAATCACTAGAGCTATTTAAGTCGCCAGAGGTTATTAATAAATCTCCCACTATTTCCTTAAGTAAATAATTGGAGGCCCATCTTTCAAACAAGTTATGTCTGGCCATGTTATGGTACCAATTTTATCCTTCCTTTTTTCCCTTCACCAAGCAGGAAGAACAAATCTCTGGTGACAACAATGGCAAAACTGTGAATTATAAACATCCATGTGTCTCTCATTTGAATGCCTCCTCAAGTTTCCTTGACAGCTGGGGGAGAGAGAGGCTCTTAGTCTTTCCACCAGAGCCTGAGCCGCTGAAACTGCTCTTGCACCAGCAGAGACTTTGGGGGAAAGCTGCTCAGCTCTGGCTGAAACAGGAGCCCTGCTCTCTCCATTAGGTGCACTCAGGTAGCCAAGTTCAGGTCCTTCAGGGAAACGAGGGGAAAAGCCTGACTGTGAAACATGGCCAGAGGCAGAGCTCTGGGGGCTCTGGAAAGGAGGAGAGGGGCTGAGGGAGATGGGGCTCGCAATGCCACATCCTCCCTTCAAGCCAGGCACAAGGAGCTGCACCCAGGCTTGACACACACAGGTCCTGTGAGACCCAAAGCCACTTGTCCCACGGCCAAATCCATCCACACCACAAACAACAAGCCCTGGTATACCAGAGCCCCAGACTTTCCTGGATATGTTCCTCTTTCAGCTTTGGAAATAACATTTGCTCACACTAAGGTTGATACGCACGTTCTCACACGCAGAGAAATGAACCCCAGCCCTGACCAGTGGCCATTGTTAAATTGCACCAGCAATCCTCTGCAGGACGTTTTTGCAGCAGGACTCCTGCTCAGCCTGTCTCTGACAGAAAAATCCAACAGGGGATGGCTCCTGCCTGCCCCTGCTGTCCCTCCTGCCACGCTACTGCATCAGGCTGCTTGCAGGTCCTGGGGATATTTATGGCAGCTGTGATAACCCCAACGCATCTCCCAGCTGCCAGATCCCTTCCACCACTGTGCTGAATTATGGGTTGTCTTTGTTTGAACTTCTTTCAAGATGATGCAGAGTCTCAGGCATTAGGAGTACAGAATAGGTGCTTTAAATGAAGCAAAAGACCACATGGAACCAAGTATATTGTGCATATATATGTGTACACAAATATACCTCAATATAATCTCAAATTTGCCTCTGGACAAAGAACACCAGCTCCATCCTTCAAATCACATCAGCAACCAGCAGATTAATAACCATCACAACCCTCACACACATGAAACTATTTTTAACTTGCAATAAAACCTTTCCCCCCATTTTTTTTGAAAATGGAGGATCTGCTCCCTGTGGTAACCACACATTTATTTTTTTGTAATCTAAAAAATTGCTCATACTTGAATAATGTTTTCTTTCTTAGTTTTTTCCTTCTCTTGCTCTCTTTTTTTTCCCTCTTTCTCTCTTTCCTTCCTTCACTCTTGCAAAGATTAATGCTTCCAATCTAAACCCCAGCCTTTCTGAGGGAGGATTCTCCTCACTCCATCATTGCTTTGCAGCATTTCTAACAGGGGCTATCGACTTAATTAACTCTAACTTTAGGTCTGAATCTCCCAACGGAAAGCAAATGTGAGCTGGAGCTGCTTTAGCCAAGCAGTGCCTTTTAAGCAGCAAGCAACACTGAAACACAATCCTGCAGAGCAAGGTGGGGGGAAGAGCAGCCCTACCTTTGGGGCGCGCTCAGGCTGCAGGAGAACATGCCAGGGCTGGACCCCAGGAGTGCCCAGGCGGGCTGGCAGAGATGTGGGGGCCCTGGCAGCACAGCTTGGCTCCGGCAGGGACATACTGAGGCGGTGTGAGCAGGAATGCGCGGGTGGGGAGCGGGGCAGGTAGCGCAGCGCTCCGGCACCCGGGCTGTCGCCCAGGCATCACTGATGTGGGCACTGGAGGGAGTTGCTTGCCAATCCTTCTGGCAGAAGAAAAACTGCTACAGATGGCAACTGCCAGCAGGGAACGAACAGCAAAAACAGAGGAATTCATGACAGAAATTATGGAGAGGAAGAGGGAAAAAAAGCGCTTCCAATGTACTCGTTTCGTCTTTTCAGTTAAAGGAAAACCTGTGATCAAAAGCCCAAATGAGCAGCTTCACTAAAGCTGAGGGTGGAAATCACTGCAGAGCCATGGAATGCCCTAAATTAAAAATCTACCACACGCTTACACACATGCAATATGTATATTCGCTTGTAAAGATGGGCATGCACCTACTGAACAGCAGTATTTAGGCACATACATATTTGTGTGTCTGTGGCTCAGGAACTAGGTTGAAGACAAACAAAATCTATGGAATTTGCACATCTTTCCTTTCTGTGTGACAGAAGGTGCCAGAAGAAGATATTTGCTGTCCTATTCACTTAAAACAGCAAAAGTAAGGAGTAGGAAAGGAACAAAAAAAAAGAAGGAAAAAAATACAGCAAGCAGAAACACTTAAAATGAGTTACTATGTCTGGTCACTCAATCCTTTAAGCCCTGCCAACACTTTTCTGTGATTAGTTAGTAAATCTGACAAGGCCTGCATTTGTTCACAGCTTATTGACAGAACTGTATTGATAAAGCAATATCTAGGCCTGGGGAAAGAAAGCCCTCAATCTCATTTTACTTTCTCAAGTCTTTATTGCACAAAGGTGTTTTTCCTGGATGAATTAATTTTCCCGAAACTAAATTTTGAATTTTCTCAGAGTGCAGCTCTTATATCATTGCTTAATAATTATTTATTGACTAGGTAGCCATTAAACACAAGAGAGAAAAAACATGTCACACAAATTTATTTGTGCAGATTTCTGACCTGATGGCGCAGGGACATGTGCTCAGAGATCATGAGGGACAGAACAACGGTAGCTGTGGGGGTGATAATTTCTCCATCCTCCAGAGATATCCTGTGCTTTCCTGCTCCCCATGCCCCCACTCATCTGAGGTTTTCCCTAAAACCAGCCCCAGCCTCCCCTGGAGGTTTGTGTTGTGGGCATTGCATCCTGGATGAGGCTCCTGATGGGGTCCCTGGAGGACCCATTAGTGCTGCTCATAAATTAGCCAGATGGGGTTAGCCCTGACCCAGCTGCAGCAGGTTTGCTCTGAAGGGGATGGCTCCCACCCCATGCAGAGGGAACTACATTTCCAAGCACTGGGATATGAAAAAAGCAGGAATGGACAGGATTAAACCAGTGATGATTTCGTGTTAAAACCACATATATTACTGGAGCCTAATTGCAGCATTTCACATTCAGTTAAATTTTATGAGCTTGATGCATCTGGAGTATCAATAAAGAAGTGGCAGTGTGGGATTGTTCAATGGTTGCAACCCAAAATGCAGGGAAATGGGCTCAGTAACAGCCACTGGATCCAAACACCACCACAGAGCAAGAAGTGGTGAAACAACTTTGTTCCAAGAGGCTGAAGAAGACACCAAACACTGCTTATTATGTGTTCCTCTGAAGACTGTTCAGTTTAAAGAGATCTAACAGCCACTGCTGAAGCTGGTAGTTGAAAGAAATTGTTGAAAAAACCCCTATTTGTTGGTGTTTCATTTACTTTTTCTCTTTCTCTTTTCTGTGGGTAGTGGAAATTGGCAGATATAAGCCAGCAAAGAAGTGGAACATCATCACCGAAACACAGAGTGATAGGGAAAATCCCTTTATCATTTGAGTTAAACCATTACCAGATATCAATGAATCAAATCACAAAAGCCTATTTAGGCTTTCTTGGCATTACAAATCCAGAGTGTTCTCTGGGCTCCTCTGCAATTGCTATTGATTATGACTTTAAAACCAAAAAAGTCCTCCTTGCTTACAATAAAAAACAGAAAAATCACTCATTCTAAACACAAAATAGTTTTCAAAAATGGGCTGGAAAAAGGTACACACATATCTTCAAAGGCAATTTTCACTACTGCAAGCATGTACATAGTAAGTCTTCTAAAATTTATGAAGGAAAGAATAAGTAGGAGAAATTATAACCAGTTGAAGAATGGGCTGTGCTAGGAAGAGGCTAATAAAGTGTATAGACTTCAAGGGGTGGCATGTTTATTACTATTAATCTATAACAACATTGTCCCTTTATTCACCAGTGTTGTATTAATAAGGAAAGTAGTTAAGAACCTACAGATGTTACATGTGTTTTGAAAGGATTAGTTCATGTACCAATGTGAAAAAATGCAAGTGTTACTACAGCTGCATTGCCCTGGGCTCCTGCAACTCCAATTCAGCAGTGAAACTGGAGAAAGGAACCACCTCCAATGTGTGCTCACAGTGAGTGTGAGATGTGGCAGAGCTCAGCACTGCTCTCCCTCCCCAGGTGTAGCTTCCTCAGGAGCATTCCCTTCTGCTGATCCTCTCCAAGGAGAAACCCCACTCAGACCAAGTCTGTCAGGAGAGAGGCCGTGGCAGGCTGCAGACACGACCCAGCCATGTGGGGTCTCAGTAGTTTTCTTATTAACACAACACTGGTGAGATGCCACAGCTCTTGCTGAAGCTAAGCAGGGTTGCAGTCTCACAATTCTCATTTTGACCATAAACAAAAAGCTTGGCCCTCTGTGGTAGGGATCTGGGGATGACTTATTGTTAGAGCTGGCTGTTGGAAATCATTGCTGTGGCAATACTTTGTTCTGCATCGAATGCCATTTCAAAACACAATCAGCTCAACCCCACCAAAAATAATGGATTATGCTCCGTTCAGGAGAGGTCTTAACAGTTTGACAAATGATGTTGGTTACCTCCAGTCTAATCTGCTGCTTCATGCACAGCTGGACCGGACAGAAGTTGGTGTCTGAAAAGTCTGTAGCAGCATTGTGGCACTAAAAGCAGTGCAGGCCTTCTCCACTGCAGCCATTTCTGAGCAATATAAATCAGAATCTCCTCGCTACCAGCTTTTCAAAATACCTTCAGATTCAGATTTCCTAAAGCAATTCACCATTATGGTAAAAGACTCAACATTCTTGGTTTTTAGAAAGTTTGAAGAGTGTAGACTACAGAAAGTAGAAAGTCTGGTTCCACCAAAGTCTCTCCATATGGCTCTGGACACAAACCTCAGAACCACAATTTCTAAGAACAAAAATGGCACAGTAGTCCAGTGTCCCTGAATTTCTGGATATACTTCTTGAAACCTCTCTGGCCCAGCTTGGAGAGGAGCTGGGCACTTGCAAACCCTCCAATGGTCACAGCAGAATCGAGTGCTAAACAATCTTAGCACCAGGTATTTTAGAGAACAGATCTAAAAATCAATTTCTTTTTGTTTGTTGTCACTCCTTGCTTTTCACTACATTCTTTGTTGACACATCTATGCCATCCTAAAACTTAAGTAGTTTAATCTCCACCCAGGGTGTATCCACACTGCAGACCAGACAGACACAGGCAGTGCACACCTGCTACTGCAAAGCACACGAAATGTGCCAGGCCACCGTCATTATATGCTCAACTACAAGCTCTGCTTATAACAATAAATATTCACTAATTGGTAACATAATTATTCACAATGCAAGGAGGAGGAGGGCTGCAGAGAGGAAAAATGTGCCCCTTTTATTTTCACAGTCTCTCTGAAGCCATGACATATCTACACATTTCCCTACCACATGTGCTGATCTAGAACTAAGGACGAGATGGATGCTGGAGAGAGCCATTTTCATCATCCCTGGAGAGATTTGTAAAACAAGAGGGAGGGTTTCTTATTCCCCTCTCACTGAAAGAAGCATTGGCTCCTTTCCACTTCCAATTTCACCATGGCTGCACACGACTAAACATCCATTTTGACACTAATGCGGAGTGGTGCTCTCTGCTAGGCTGGGTCAGCCAGCTCGCCTGCCTGACTGGCCAAGTGATTGTAAAATCAGTAATGGTATATTTTACACCCCATATTTCTTAAAAAACATAATTACTAGGGAAATTATTCTTCTTTTACTCTAGGATTTTTTTTCTTCTACTTTTTTTTTCCAAAGACACATCTGCTCACTCTCTCATAACATTCAAAATGAAGTCAGAAACTTGCACATATGTGGCTGTGTGTGCTTTCTCCTCCAACCAGAAATGACAAAGCAGAGTTTGGCAAGGCAATAAAGGAATGGCCACAAATCAGCCAGGATTATCTGACTTCCTTTAAGAAAGCCATAAATTGTTTACAGCAGCATTGGTCTTTAATGGCAGAATGGGGCGTGATGGAGGAGAAAGCTTTAATCTAACAATTTCAACACATTGCCAAAGTCCTTTCCTGTAGTTTACAATAAAAGAACCTCCAAAGCATCTAACTTATGTTGGCTGGACTTTTTAATTTCAGGGAAAAGATCCTTCCCATGCTCCCTTCTCCTTCAATACAGAAATAGACTGGAGTGTAATGAGGTTAAGTTTTAAAGCATTAGGCATTTGACAAAAATGCTTGCAAAGATTTTAGCACCAGAAAACCTCTAGAGAAACTGGACAGAGCCTGGGATAATACACAACAGACTCTTCCAAGCTTAATGCACTGGGAATTGGAAGTGCATTAGGATTTTGGCTGCAGCTGGGCTTTTTACGGCCACTGGATTCTCGGCACCACTGCTGCTAATAATACATAGGTGAGGGGACATGCAGACAGACAGACAGCCAGCCTGCTGTGATTGCCACTCATTGTACACCACAAAACAGCTCCTAACAGGAGAAAGCAGCAATCTAAAAAAAAAATTATGCTTTGAAAATGGAGCCAATCTGCACAGTTCCTATATATGAATTTCCAACACTTCCTCCTTCCCCTCACAGTGCAAATCTACATTCAAAGTTGTTTGGGTTTATCTCTTTGCTCTTGCTTGTCCTAGAGGGCAATTGTGAAATCCAGAACCATCACTGGAATTTGGACAATGAATATTTGTAAAGTTTTAAGGTGCCCATAGTGGCATTTTTAGAGATAGGGTCTATGCCTCCTGTATTTCTTTGTATGTTTTGCACTTCAGGGCTATTTCTCAGATGGTACCATTGTGCAACATGTATCTAGCACAAAAAATGCAAACTTCTCCATTGCCTGGTATGGAAACCCTCTACATCTTTTCCTTCTGGGATCACCCCTGCTGTGGTACTGTACCTCTTCGTTCACATGCCACTTTTGGAAAATGCATTTTTGCTGCAAAACTAATGTAAATAAATACAGCACAGCTCACATGGTTTGAAGAGTTTGTAAACAGAAAATATCCATTCCAGACTACTGGCTTCTGAGAACTGGAATGTTTCCAAATCTATTTATCACATCACTTTATAGAAGCTCTTTCCTCCCTCCTCTTGATATTTCAGAAATTTATTTGCCTCCCATTATAAAAATAAATACAAGTGCTTTCCCTCCCCAATGCCCAAACAGTAATTAGTTATAATGATTGTTATTTATGTTGTGGCAGTGCAGTGGAGCCCCAGACAGAGGCAGGGACCTGATATGGTTACATGTTTATAATCCCTCCTCTACATGCTACTTAACAGCATATTGCTCAAAAGCCAGTGAAAGCAATTTCTTCAAGTATCACAAAGGAGACTGCCAGCAAAGTTTCCCCAAAGCTTTGGATAAAATTCCCATGAAACTGAGTGGTTCCCCATCCTGCAACTCCAGCTTTAGTGAGAGCCAGTCATCCGAACTGAATTTTTTGTTTGGCTGAAAACAAACTCACAAGGCTGAAGTACAAAAAGGCAAATGTACAGTCTTTCCAGGGCAAGAGGGAAACCATTCCCCTGTTGAAAAGCTTTTCTTTAATAATTAGGGCTTAAAAATTACTTGTATTTTCCCATGCACTGATGAAAAAGTTATAGGAAGGAAGGAAATGCAGGAAGATCCAAACAGCACAGAAGCATAGGATGAAGTACTTTTATGGATAATTGCCATGCAACTCTCTGTTTTGTTCCTGGTGCTTAGATATTATTAAGTAAAACTAATTAGAAATGCAATAGATAAATGTACTCTGAATTCTTCATATCCTCTAAGTGGTTCCAATACCACCCATCAGGGACTCAGCGTTTGCTGGGTAGGCAAATGATTTTCTCATAAAAAGCTGGACGACTCTTACCATGGATCATTTTCTCCTTTAACCTGCTCTATTACTGCTCCTCCTCTCCTCCTCCTCCAAAGTGAAATATAATATCCATCAGTGGAGTAATGATTCCTGAACTAGAGACACAAGTAAAAAGCAAACCCCCCTCCCCAAGCCCTCAGCGCAGAAGGCTTGATGAGCACAGCTAGTTAGCCCTGTCTCTAATTAATGCATTTTGCTTTTCCTGCCAGGTGTGGCCCCATTTCTCACTCACTGGTTTCCCTCCCCAACAATTTACTCTTAAAAACAGAAACAAGCAATGGAAACAGAACCTGCAAAACACAAATAATGGAGCAAATCAGTGTTGTTGTTTTTTTTTTTTTTCCTTGCTGCTCAAGAACTTTAAAGAGGTTTGGGAAAAAAAAAAAAAAAGCAGCAACAATCCACAAAAAAATCCCAACCAAAACAGAAACCTTTCCACTAAGTAATTGAGTCTGCACTCTTGTATCAGACATTCAATGCTAATTTGGAGTCCTGTCTTATCGCATTACAGACAAACACAGGGCCCCTTACATCAAGTGCAACAAAATAGCTACACTCGGCATTATTAATGAAGTAGATGGATTAATTTCCTATTTATGAGAAGCTAACCAACTGGCTAGCTTGCTGACAGCACTATTAATGATCCTTAATGCCCCACAGGCGGTAATGGGTCCCGCTGGGAGATCTAGGAGCGCTGCAATTTGTATTGAGGATTTAGACATAACAAAAAAAAAAAAAAAAGAAAAAAAAAAAAAAAAGAAAGAAGAAAAAAAAAGCCCTCCTGGGAGCAGGCAGTTGATCAGCGGGCGCCCCGGCGGAACACAGCAGACAAATAATAAATGACAGCCTTGCGATTAAATCAAACCTTCTACTTTAAGTGTTAAAGTGTCTGACTGTCACTAACAATCTAGTGGTTGTTAAAGCCTCCCGGGGCCGCCAGGAACAGACGCACTGAGCTGGAAGGTAAAAGGGGGGCGAGCGGCCACGGCAGCAGCAGGAGCCCTGCTGCCTTGGGCAGGGAGGCTGCTGCAAGGCAGGAATTTACACAGCCACGAGATCCAGCTCTGCTTTTTGAGGTACCCCAGACCCAGGGCATGGGACCCGCAAAAGTTTACATGAGCCTTAAAAGAAAGATTTTACCTGGGAATGAGACAGCCTAGAGATTCCCTAACCCCAGCTCTCTGGTCCTGCTTACAGTGGACTCACAGCCCAGTGGGAGTGGGAGTCCCACATATAAATCCCACATATAAAATCATGTTTGTTGTAAATTAACATCTTGGCTGCTGCTATCTAGGAATTTTAATTCCCATTCATCTGCCTGCGCATGCAGGATGGAAACCAGAGGGCCATGTTTCTAGATTCAAAGGGGACAGGTTGAGGTGTGAACAGAAGTCCTGGAGGCAACATGGGTTTCATTCACTTAGTCTTCTTGATAAATACAGCCATACACACTCTATCTTCCTTATATTTAGTTTCCTTGCTGCCCTAGATTGATCACATCCTGAGGCTGGGTGACAGCTTGGAGAAATCCCAATGCCTTCTCTTCTGGAGATCCATGTTCAGAGATAGAGATGAAAAAGGAAAGCAGGTGAGATGAAAATAAGCACTGAAAAGGCCCTTTGCCCATCACCCTCTATCAAAACACCAAAGCAAGAGCCGAGGCTCAATGAGTTAAGGAGGCACAAAGCCAATGTTCTGTACTGTAAGAATAGTCTCCTTTCTCTTTGCGCCATGACCAAGTGTGGGGTTCTGTCTTCTCCCACCCCACTTTAAAGTCCAGAGCTACACATAATTAAGGTGAATAGCACGTAGATTTAAAACAAGGTTAATCTGTCTTCAAAGAAACCTTTAGAGTATCAAGGGGAGCTGGATGTTGTGTACCTGCCATCAGCAATAATAGAAATAAATTCTTGTAATCCAACTCAGGTAATGTCAAATTCCTCCTAGGTGCTTAGTAAAAGCTCCGAGGAAGATTTGTGGCTCCTATTAGATTTTAGAGGCACTTAAAGGTGGAAATGACACAGAGGGGCCATGTAGTGGATCCCCCAGGCCATAGAGGAGCCCTTCATACAGCACATAGGAACAGCAGCCCAAGAGAGGGAACTAGAAACTCCAAGAACCCATCAAGGGTGTGGGATGATATCTGGTCTGCTGTCCTGCAAGAAAATCTCATGCAACTTATGTCATCCTCATACCTTGACAGTGCAGCATGGGAAGAGAACCATAATTATTCAGTTCATACATATCAATTAATTTTTTCAGTAATCCATGTGTGTCTTCTGGCAGAATGAGTATTTTTTTAAATAATACAACTTCATAACAGGTTGCTGAAGAGAACCCACTGGAAAACACAGCAGCCAATTGGAATTTCTTCCCCTTATGTGAGCTTCAGTAAAGAACATGTAATAGAAAAAATACAGTGCATGATGGGGAGCTCTGGTGAGCACTGGCTGCCAAGAAGGTAGCATGGACAGAACCACACTTATTTATCTATCAAGTCATACAAGCTGCTCTGCTATAGCCTCTGGGTGGGGAAGCATTGATTTTTAAACATCACAAGCTAAAGAACAACGGATCTGACAAAATGTCAGTGTGGAACAGAGGCCTCCTGATGCAGGAAGGCAATGCACTGCCTTTGCCCTCAGGCAGAAGCCTCAGTCCAAAGGGTGAGAGATGTGCCCAGAGGCACTTGAGGGCAAGGGGAGCTGCTGGGGGCTGAAGCTGTCCATCAGACCACAATCAGGGCTTGTCATGGGGGCAGCAAGCAGGGCTGGCAATTGCCACACTCTCCTGGCTCCATGTCAGACACCACCCGAATCAATGCCATGCCCCAGGGGGCACAGGCAGGACTGGGCAGTGTCAGAGCAGTGAGGGGTCCCTGGGAGGAGGTGGAAGCACCAGGACTGGAGGTAAGGGCCTCTGAGTAGCCATAGCAAGGACACAAGTTTTGGGCAATGGTCAACACCTGCTCATCAGCCTTATGAGCCTAATTAGGAGCTCCAGTTTCTCCTGGTAAGACCACCAAGTTCTGCTTTGGCAGGTCATCACCTTTGGACATGTGGATCACTAAAGGCAGGGCTGCACATATGTCAGATGACAACAAAGTCATTATGTACAGAGAAAACACTCTTCATGAGGCACCTTCCTCCCATTCATCACACAAAGAATTAAGACATACTGGTAATTTTTTAGCTGTCCCCTCCCGTTTTCCTCACGCTGGCATAAAATTGGATCCTGAGCCTTGTTTGCTTGATCACGCTTCCCCTCCTCCAACCTGTCCTCGCCCCTTGCACCTCCCACCAATTTGCCCTCACCATCCTCGCTTGGATGGGGAAGGCAAAAAATAATAGTGACAGCCCCCAGGGGAAAGCCAAGGGGCCCCTGCAAAGTGCACGGCGAGAAGGAGCGCGCCTGCTCACTCATCACATTTCGCATTCGTTCTGCCACTCGCTGTCAAATTAAAACGTGGCCAACAACTCATTTCTCCTGCTCTCACAGTTACAAATTAGTCCATTAAGCTGTCTGCAGCAAGCCTTTTTTCCTCTTCCCAGTAATGGCCTCCGAGAATTCCTTCATAATCGCCAAGTCCTCCTGGGATGCCCACCGAAAGCAGATGGAGAAGCTCCCGGGTAATACAAGGCACTTTTTAATGACACAACATGCTGTGGGTCTTTTTTTATTTTGGTTTTTTTTTAATGTCCCTGTTCTCCCTTCATCATCTTTCCCCCTTCCCTGCTTTCTTCCACCAGGATGATTAGGAATTGAAAGAAATAAATAAAAGAGAAGCGTGGATGGAGGGGCGCGGATGCTCCCGCACAGAGGCTGACAGCTACAGGAAGGAGTGTGGGGGGGAAATCAGCTCCAACTCCCTAATTAAAACCTCCTAATTGAATTATCTTTATTGAAAAATTAGATCTTCCATTGGAAGCGTAGAGATCTGGGAAGACAGACGATCAGGTCCTCCTGTAGATGACTAATCTGTTTCATTTATTGTGCCTCCTCCTCCCCAGGCAGGGGCTGCACAGATGACGACCGTCTCTTCCGCGGGCCAGACCTGTCGCAGAGCGAATCGCTCCTGACAGAACAAGTTGCTTAATGCAGAATCCCCTCTCTTAAGGGATGTTTTGGAGAGCCAAAAGGACTTGAGTGTTATTAGCAAGTAAAGGGCTAGTACCTGCTGGGAGTTGTCTTTATTTATTTAAAAGAGCATCTTATAAAGCGAGGCTGTTACAGTAGCTTGTTCGTGCAGGTGGCACAGGGAAGGGACTGCCGACCCCAGCTTTGGTGAGAGTTCTGTAACCCCCACAAAGCTGCTGTGTATAGAAACATGGCATTTAAAATAAGGCAAACAACATTTTCTGTACATTGCTGATGTGCGGGAAAAAAATACACTCGCTAAATACAGCCAGCTGGAATCATGCTGTATGTTAAATAATAGCAGCTCCAGAGAGATCTTTCCTGTCTATTTGTTAAACCCAAAGTTAGTCCTGGAGATGCTGCTCTGCTCACTCACAGCCCATGCAGCAGTGAGCACCTGGTCTGGAACATGGCTGTGCCCAGCTGGGACCTGTTCTGAGCTGGCATTGGTGCCCATTCCCAGCACAGAGTTTGGGAATCTCCTGCCCTGATTGCAGCAGCTCTGAGGGCATCACCTTCCACACTGCCCTGGGCTGAGGAGCCTGGCCAGGAGGGTGCGAGGCTTTATATTGTGCAATAACAAAAATCTTTTGGGGAACTTGGTCCTTCCTTTCCAGGTTACTGACATAAACTGAGTTCAGCCTCCATGGGATGTTTATGTGAGGAGAAGAGAAGGGGCTGTGAGAAGAGGATGAATCCACCTCACATGCAGCATTCACCTCCCCAAACCACTGCTGGCCTTTGATGGAAGCCTCTGGAGACAGAAGCAAGATTGGTGGTGTGTGAGATGATCCTATGCTAATTCATTTTTTTACTTTTCCAAAACAAGCTCTTCCCAGTAGGAACTACGAGAGACATGTTGACAACTCTTATTTCCAATGAACTACCAAAGGGTAGAGAACACAAATTGATCTTTGCCCATTTGCCTTCCTCCCCTTCTCCTAACAAATCAGAAGACTGGCTTCAAACTTGGAAGATGAAAACCTGATTAAATAAATACAGTAGGAATTCCTTCTATTTGTTCCCTGACTTTACATGGGGTCACTCCTATTCCCAAGTCTCCTTAGTAGCTGCATGGTTTAATTCATACTTTGTGGCAAAGCCGAAATTCCTTATCTCACTGCAGATTTCCAGGAGCTGTGCCTTTAAGGACACATTCTGCAGCAGAATTCTAAGATTTGGTGACACTCCAGTAGTCCCTCTTCAGCCTCCTCCCACAGCACACAAAATTCAGCGCCTCGGCTGTCACCCTGCCGCTCTGCTCCCCGCTCTGCCGTGAGTGACAGGCATGCTGTGCTCCCCCCATCCTGGGGAACAGCCAAAGAATTCATGGATCCCATTGCTAGACAGGCTGTGATAAGGCTGTTTTCATGGCTGCACACCCCGCAGACAGGCAGAAAGGGAAACAAGAAGGCGGCAACGCAGAGTAAAGTCCTCCCAGCGCCTTTGGGAGATGCTGCGTGCTGGAGGGCGAGGGAGGCTTTGCATGGGCAGGAGCTGCGCTATGAATGTGTGTGTGCCGAGGTGGGGAGGGGAAGGAATAAACCAGTTTCCTGGAAGCGAAGAAAAATTGGCTGTCTTTGCAAGTCTGAGGCCAGCTGGGAAGACAGAGGCGTGATTCAACTTTTTGTTTAAAGAAAACCCACTCCAAGTGGCAGAAATATCCCAAAAAACCCACAACCAGCCCGAGCCCAAAACCCCGAAGTCCTGCAGCAGGAGAAGGAAAAACACAACTTTCTCTAAACACAGACAAGTCAATATGAATAAAAAGTGTCCTTCATGCAACATAAATTATTACTTTAGGAAGAAAACAGGCAGTTTTTCTTTGAACAGGAATATACAAATATTCCCACTGGCACAAAAAAGGAGGAAGTACATCACTGCACCCGTGCATTTTTTTACCTCTATCTGCTCATTTATCCTCTTTTCACAACACAGACTTTCTGATTGTATTATGTTTATAGCAAATATGAGACAACATCCCTAGGCTTTTTCATAGTGTTCTTTTCTTGTTTTTACAATAAATTATGTGAAAGAAAGAACTCACCTTTTATCTTCCCTATTTACATGTGTACTCTAGACAAAGGCAACAGCCAAAAGAAATCAGCCAGTAGCAAGAAGTGCCATAGTGTTTAGTAGGTGAGGGAAATAAGCACTTGTAAGCTTGGATAAAGCAGGAGAACATCCATCCGCCCATGTGGACTCTGATTTTGGTGCAGACAGTTAGCTAGAGAAGGCTTGGCCAGCATTAAAAACAAATTCAGTGGCATTTGCAAGGAAGTCTGCTAGCTCTTCTCTATTTCTGTTGCACTGTTGTCCCAAAATATAATGAGAAGAGACATGCTACTGGAAATGCTAGTTCAAATAAAAAGAAATCTCAATCATTGACATTAGGGCTGTACAGATGCTCATTTTAATGCTCCTGCCATATTTAAAATTGCACGAAAAAATCCAAGTTAATCAGCCGAAGTCCCACTCACTTTCTGCAGGAGTCAAGTTAACACCTTTGCCTTGGCCAAGCAAGAGGGACTCTGGTTTAGCTGCTTGTGACAGCAATTGTGCACACTGATTTATTTGCATGCACATCTTTTTTAACTGGCTCACTGCTCTGTTTAAAACATTTCCTTGAAATAACCTTGAACATCCAGCATACGTGCAGTGTGCATGCCCAGATATAAATGCACATGTGAGTTCAGTGTTATCATTATAAAAATATTTCAGTAGAGTAGTGCTTCAGTTAAGCATCAAAACTCCATAGCTTACAATTTTATTTCACTTCTTGGGGCAATTTCTGAGAAATACTTCAGTATTTTTAACAGTAGATATACTACAGACCATACACACCACTGCTGGCCTCTTGCTTCCATAAATCTTTCAAAACCAATATTTATACTCCCATGAAGGAGTGCTGCCTGCTTATTTTCCATCTCCGTAAAAGTGGCCAGATCAATAGCTCTGTGTATGTTACTTGGAAACATGTCACAGCAGCCTCTAAAACCTCTTTTTCCTTTGTCTGAAATTGATTTCTGTAATATGCAAATATTAAGAAAAAGGAAGCTTTAAGTTTCCTCTTAGGATCCTTTGTGAATCCTTCGGTATCCAGACACCACTCCGACGGAAAATTAAAACCCTGCCAGCAGTTTACCGTCTCCCCCGAGCGCCAGCCGTGCTGTGATCCTAACACTTTGCTCCAAGCTATGAAATCCTGCAATTTGCATATTCTTCACTTTGGGATTGTTTCAGGAAAAAGGTAAAACACCACGGAGCTGCCTGCCTGCAAAAACAGCCCTCTCCTCCCACAGCCTTCCTCCCTCTGAAGATGACAAAAGAGGAGCAGGAGGGTTTCCTCTGCTCCTCTATGCCACTGGAAAGATAACACCACTCACTCTCTTGCTTTAGATGTTGCTGCACACCCCATTTTTTAGTTAATATGCAGGATCAGGAAAATTAAACTTGTGTTATGGGCTCTTACTTTGAGAAGGAGCAAAGAGATGTGCTATTCACTGGAGCTTTTTTGTGAGACACTTGATCCCCCCCCCCTTTTTTTTTCCCAGCACAGCTTGAGCCCTGAAGCTTTTATTAAAAAATAAAAAAGGGGAAAAAAAAAAAAAAAAAACCAAACCAAGCAGTGTACAAAAGTGGGGGGGAGTAGAGAAGGTTTAACAAGCTCCAAGTCATAGATTATAAGCCTCTGCTAAAAATTTATGGCTGTTTGGATCTTTGCCACACTGAACAGATTGGCAAGCTGATCAGAATCGCAGCAGGCTGCCTAATGAGTCCCACACAATTTTTCACCCCATATTTTTCCAATAAAAAAGCAGTTAAATACCAACCGCAGCCACAGCAGAGCCTGCCATCTGGCTGCTTTTTTCTCCAGCCATCATTAAAATGGTTCTTGGCAGTTTACACCTCGCTTTTTTTCTGTACAGATGTGGAACGAATTTTCTGACAACCCTTGGATGAAACAGGGGGCTTTATTGAGCTTTACAGATTAACTGCCTAACTTCTGGTCCTAATTTTAAGTGTCTTAGCACACCGGAGGCATCATTTTAAGTGAGCTAATTGTACAGATCTGAGCCCACCAGCAACATTTGGTTAAGTTAAAGTGAGATTCAAAATCAACATTTCGAGGGGCTGTGTAACCCACGCCACCACGGTCACCAACATCCAGCCCGTGCTGCGAGTTCATAGGGATTAAAAATAATAACTACAGGCACAGTGTTTGAAAGTGTCTGCAGAGGAAACCAAAGACTTATGGCTGAAACCCATTTATGGCAGCCAAATGAGTACGAGCAGCTTTATTTCTTGTTCTTTGCTTTGCAGCAGTTTGGTCGGGGTGTGAGGAGCCCTGTATTTGTGCTGACTGCACTGACCTGGCACAGCACAATGAGGTGCAGCCCTGGGTGTCTGGTCAGATGAGTTTGAGCCACTCGCAAGCAGCTCCTCTGGAAGATGAGAGTGAGCAGAAGGAGAAGAAAGCTGATTTTGGGGCACAGTGTTTACACACTGAATATATATATTTTTTAAATCTGTGTTCAAAAACAGAAATGCAACGCAAAGGTCTTTTACAAACCTGGAAAAATCAAAATATAGGCAAGAAGCACGTTTAAAAACTGCTCGTGGGCCAAAGAGAAGCAGGACAGGCTGGAGATGGGTACAAGTGGCTGAAGTCTCTGGACAGCTTTGATTGATGCAGCCTGTGAGGCCGGGCAGGCTGGGGGATGGGAGCAGCAGGGCAGCCAGCTGAAGTGCAGCTAAGATGCTTTGAGAACACTGTCTCAGTCTTTCCCTAATGACTTGTCAAGACCACAAAAGAAGCAGTGGAAGAGCAGGGCCTGGTGCCCAGGTCCTCTGAGGGCAAAGCTGGAGGGCCGTCAGACCCCTCTTTCTCCCAAAAGGATGACAAACAGCAGCAGAACATCAAGGAGGCTTTTTATGGTTTCGCTCTCCTTCGCATCCCTAACACAGATTATTACTTATGCCAATCATCTTATAATGACCAGTGGATTTAAAAAATGAATAATTTATAGGAATGTTGATAACATTTATTTGTTTTCAGCAAGGACTTCATAGAATCATAGAAATGCAGTACAGAAAGGGACCTTAAAAGGTCATTCTAGACCCCCTGCTTTGAAAGAGATTATGTGCATAATAATGTAAATGACCCTATAACTGTACTCCAGAATCAACATTTTCATTAAGAAATATATTGCCCTTGTAATCCTACTGGTTGGGTGGATAACCTTGGAGCACAAGCTGACGCAACCACAGCCATCCAGGCTGGAAACAGGCAGGAACAGTGACCCTGAGACAGCACGAATGGGCATTTATTCAGGAACCTACCAAGCACAGGCTGGAGATGAATACAACTGGCTGACTGTGAAATGATAGCTTTAATTAATTTACACTTCTGTGGCTGCCCAAAAAGGATGGCAGTTTGGGGGACAGGAGCAGCAGAGCAGTCAGGTGCAGCTGCGAGTTGCTGTGCTGGAAATGAAGGGTTCCACATTCGTGCTCTGCTGCTGAAGTCATCCTTGGCCCCCAAACTGTGATGTGCCCTATCCCCATTACTGGAAATGGCTGTGCAAATTGCTGATGAAAAAGAGGAAAAAAATTACCTCCATCTCTTTAGTGGGTGCTGAAAGCTCCAATTTATCTCCTACCGATCGACCTAAAACACCAGTTCACCCTAAAAGCACTGATGTACTTTCAATGCACAGCCCTGCAGCCCGCTGCAAACCTCATGGCAGTAATAAAAAGAATTGACTTGATCATCAGTAGTCAGGTCAGACAGTTCTGGGGTTCCAAACTCTATAATTTGGGCCCGGTGTGCAGGCTAGGGTAAAGGAGCTGGTTTTACAGCAAAGTAAATTAAAGACTAACCAAATCTGTCAGAGTAACTTTTTCTTTTTTTTTTTTTTTTACTGTTACACTTCTGGTAAATTTTGCTTCTAAGAAAGAACTATTACTGTATGAAGAGTTATTCACATACACCCTGCCTTGACATTTGCACTTTTTTATATAAACATTTTTACAATATTCCATTACCACAGAACGCACCAGCTAATAGCCAAATCCCTAAAGCTGCTAACAATCAAGTCTGGCTCAGAGTCGCCTCTGAATAACTTCCATTTCTTCAATGCTTTTGCACAGCAGGATTGCTAATAAACAATTGGGCAGTAAAACTACAAGTCAGCCAGTACTGCCTCTGTCTTCTCCAGTTCAGGGAATTGCTCTAATACAATGTGGAAATATATCCTGTGACCAAGCAGCCTCTGGGAATTCTTACATTTCAGGTTGGATTGTCTTCATTTGGGTTATTTTGGGATATCCACAAAAATGAATCCCAATTCCCTTTCCCTTGCTCTCTACCCCCCACAGTCATACACTCCACCAAGCAAAACATTCTAGCTACTTAAAATGTGGTCAGGGAATAAACTATTTCAAGGAAAAAAAAACCCCAGTCTCATCTTAAATGGTTTCCATCCAATCAAACAATTTAGCCCAGAGGCTAAAATGATTTAGCCCTTACACAAGTCTCACACAATAGCGTTTGCATAACTTACTGAGCCTTCTCTGCCCCATGGAGAGCTCTCAGCCCCCTGAGAAGACACAAAGGTAACTGTGCATTTCATCCTGGCTAGTTTTCATTCTGTTTAGGACTCACCTAAACTGCAGGTCTGCCGGGTTACCTGTGTACAGCAAAATGTGTTCCACAGGTCCATCAACCACCACATCCTCTGTGGTGCAGCCCCAGTTTGTATTTTCCAGCACTGGGGCCAATGAAACGCAGGAGCAAGAGCTTCCAAACAAAGCAGGGGGCAAGGTGATAAACAGCAGGTGTAGCTTCATGCAGAAAACCTAACTACAGCAGCACTGGTCAACCACACCACTATGGAACATCCCAAAATTCACATTTTAGGCTTTCACACTCTTTCCAGCCTTGCACACTATGCTTTATTTTTACTGCTTATTATGGCTGTCAGTGTAACCAACATGCAGCCTTTACAGATAATGTTCTTATGGTGAGTCTCAAAACTAGTTTTAAGGTTATTAATGATCCTTTCTTCCT
Organism: Zonotrichia albicollis; assembly: GCF_047830755.1. Classification (NCBI taxonomy): domain Eukaryota; kingdom Metazoa; phylum Chordata; class Aves; order Passeriformes; family Passerellidae; genus Zonotrichia; species Zonotrichia albicollis. The sequence continues at coordinate 6,753,669 of NC_133836.1, read as the reverse complement.
CACTATTTTTAAGGGTTTATGTGTTAGATTTGAGATTTCAGCTGTAGGCAGAAATATGGTGCAAACTGATCCTAGAATTTTTCCCCTTGATCCTATTAAAAATAAATTTGCTTTATTGCAATGGCACAAGAAAATTCACAGTGAAAAAGGTAAGAAATGGATTAGGAGTATTTTCAAGTCATTAATTTTCACTAAAAAAATAATATATTGAAACCACATTTTATTCCTAAGAAACAAGGCTTTGCTTTTGTCAGTCAAAAATCTCAGCACTTCAAATCCATGGAATAAGTGCAAAAAAAGGAAGGCAAATAAACAGAGAGGCTCTGGAGTTCTAAACAGAAGAGCTGGGCTCAGAATCTTCCAGCCAGTCATTTGGATGTCTTGGGGTTATATAGTTTGAATTCCGCATTTATAGGCATCAGCAGGAGTTTTGCCAATGACTTAACTGACTTTTATGCTATAAAGCTAAAATGATCCATTTTGATTAACTGCTCTGACCTCCTGCATAACACAGGCTTACAGCACAGGGCCAAGATTTCATCCCAAATCTGGACAGAAGAGATGCACAACATATGAGTCAGCAGGACAAGCACAACAATTTTAATTTTAAAATGCCAGATCGTGCTGGCAGGGGAAAACAGGGTGGATGATGGACAGTTCTGGATACTGAGAGGTTTCTTGAAATATTGGGAGATGCTTGGCTGTGTCAAGCAAGCTGACTGAGCTAGCTTTCATCTCTTGTTTTTAATTATCTTTACTCTTTCAGAATTTCCTTGTTGTGTTAAAAGTTGTCCTGGTGCAAGCCTCCTCCCCAGATCTAATCTCTTTGCTTGAGGCAACCGGGGCAGGGTTATTTTGACACGCAAAAGAAGAGGACATATGTTGCATGCAAATGAAAGGGCCACAGCTCAGAGCAGACAGATTTCTTTTTTTTTTTTTTTTTCCCCCTGCCCCAGGCACTTCTGTTGTTGCTTAACAGGATTTCCTGGGGATCTAGATCAACACTTTCACAACAGGGTCTCTAAAGCCTGGCTCCCCCAGCCAGCCATGGGTGGGGGTCAGAGCCAGCCCTTGCAGGGTTCTGCCCTTGCAGGGGTGAGCACAGGAGCTGTGCTGGCTCCAGAGGCTCACTGGGCTCCCCTGGAGCCAGGCTGGCTTGGGAGCCTTGCTTGGGGCAAAGCTGGCCCAAGGCCACCAGTCTGGGCAGCCTCAATCGCCATTTGTTGTTCTCAGGTACTAACGCTGGAAAATTGGCTACTGTGCACTGGCAGAAACGTCTCAATGTTATTTAATACATGTTATTGTATTCACATTGTAAAGGGCCCACACCCTGTTCTGATTCAAGACCTAGATACAGAGTCATTATGGTGCTATAAACACCACTTTTAAAAGCCTGACTATGTATTGACACAGATTTTAGTATGTGCAGAACAGACTCTCAAAACCCCTCTCAAACACCGTGATGACATTTTACACTGGGCTCATGTGTCCCCAGGATGGCATTAAATGAAATAGGACCGTGAAAACTATGGAACAGCAAAGATTTGTGCAAAATAATCCAGGCTCAGAGATAAGAAATCAAGGCAACTTGTAGAGGAGGCCAGGTCCTGTGCTTGATCCTCATCTTTGCTTGCCAAGATTGTAACAGACATCCAAGAGTGAATGCCACCAGGGGAAACGTTTGAGAACTTGCCTTTTGCTACTAAGGAAGGTGCTTGAATTTCAAAATGCCAAAATGGTAGGCTGTCCATACCCAGACAAAAGTACTGAATACATGAATATTAAAAAAAAAAAAAAAAATTAAAAAGAAGATAGTCTCAAACCACTTGGCACAAATCACACCATTCATTGCAAGGAATCACTTCTGGCCAAGCTATCCCCATGGGCTTCGAGGGCTGTCAGCAAGCAGCACAACCAGAATGAACTTGCAGGTCCCTCCCTTTGGCGGGTCTGCTCCAGCCAGGACGGGACTGCTGCCTGCCAGGGACGGGGCTGGCTTCCTCAGGATTAGCTAATTATATCAAAATACTTGTCCACCACCCTCAATAAGGCAGATTTGGAACAGAAGCAGAGGAAGAAAGTCTTGCAGATGGTACTGTCACTCGGCAGCTTACAACAAGGCCTGGGTGCCCTCCTGACCTTTGCTGGCTCTCCCCAGAGAGCAGCCCCACAGGCACAGGCAAGAGCAAGTCAGATGGGGTCAACAGATGGCTGAGAATATGGTGCACATTAACACACATTCTTCATGAGCCTGCCTCTGGCCCAGGAATAAGCAGGAGAGGGATTTGGCCCCAGAGCATTCAGCAAAGCCATGGTCAATACTGCACTGAAACCTCTGCTGGCATCCACGAGGCAGAGAATGCTTGCTGCCAGAGTAAAATATCTCATTCTTAATGCACTATGGCATTGCTTTTGTGGTTTTGAGAAAGGCACGTTATATTCTCTTACAATGTGCTAGGAAAACCCCCGGTGCATGATGTGTGTGCAAATGGGTGCTGCAGCACCAAACTGTGCATGTGGGTAACTTGATAATCAAATAATTTGCCTTGATGCCTCTCTAAAAAGACATCATTGTCCCTCTAATTTTGATTCCTTGTAAATAATCAATCAATTAGCTAATCTGCTCAAATGCTCCCCCCACCCCTTTATGTTTTCAATTAAAAGTGTGAAAGGCAAGTGCAGACAGATTTACATGATGCGCAAGAGGCAGTAATGGGTATTTTTTCACTGATCTTATCAGGTGCCCTTAAAGTACACTTGGGGTTTCTTGTGATCTTGGCTGCTAAGCAATTCTGAGCATTCATTTTTTTTTCCTGATGGAAGACATGTCTTTATGAGGCTGTCTTTTGTAAAACTCCATATATAGAATATCCAGCAAACTACTAAGGAAATGGTATTTTCCTTTCAAAAGCCTACCTGTGTTTTCCTGAAACTCTTAGAATGTGCAAACTGATCCTTCTGAGACTATTCTGATTTGGCAGGACTTATGCAACTTTTGTAGAGATAGCAAAAGGCATTTGTCTTCCACAGGGCTAAGTCCTGGCCAAATTTCACATCCTTGCTTCAAAGTATGCAAGTTCTCTAGCAAACTATTTGCAAGTACTTATAACATGACCAAACCAATTTATTTCTCCCTACCTTATTTTTTTTTTCAGGCAGCCAAATCTTGCTATTTGAACTTTCAAAGAAAAGGAAATCAGCTGCAGGCAGACACACGACATGGAAAATTTCAGCTCCAACAGTCAAAGTCTGGCAAAGCTACAGGCAATTGTCAACAGCCCTGCAAGGGAAGTGCCAGACAATCCCCACACCGGGCTGGGCTTCCAGCTCCACCTGCAGCCTGGCCAGAGGGCATGGACATTGTGTCAGCTCCCTGCCCTCTCCTAGGCAGCTCCTCAAAATGAGTCAGGAGCAGAGATTTGTGGTGATTTCTGTGATTTGTGTGATTTGGGCTGAAGTGTGGAAGGCACAGCCTTACAACTGGGGGGCTTTAGTGCAAGGGAAGATGGATCAGTCATGGCTACTCCATAACACTTGAAAGACTCACCCATTACTCATACAGATTTGGAGTCTACTTCAGACATTTTAGGTGACGCTTGCTGCAATACAATGTTTACATATAATGTTAAATTATATCTTCAATCAAAAGGAAATGTTAATTCCTCAAACTGCGAAACAACAAGTCAGGATCTTGCCAAGATAAAAAATCAAACAAAGAAAATGAATTAGAACAACAGAAAACTGAGCAGCAACTGGAAAGGCACAACACTTTTCCCCAAGCCAAAGGCTTACTCATGTATATCACATGAAATAATTCTTTCAGGAACTGGCCAAATTTTTAGAATTGAACAGAATCAAGCTCAGTAATAAATTTTATCCTTCTATAAGTGGCAAGGATATACTTTCTTAGCATAAAGCATTAGTGACCACACTTATCTCTGTTCTTCAGATGAGAGGTGGCATTGCCCCGTGGACTGAAAAAGGCAAAGCAGGTAAGGCATTCACATCCCTGTGGGGTTATTAATTCCTGGGAGCACTGAGGCAATGCCACACTCACTTATTTCTGCTACATAACTGCCCTAATATCCTTTCTGTGACACAATCATCGCACTGGAGCAAAAAGTGTCACTACTGCCCTCAGAGCAACAGCCAGACACCTCAGTTATTTAAGAGAAAATCTAGTTGCAAAGGGGAGGGGGGTCTGTAGGAATTTTAATGCACCAAGATCTCACCTTTGGTATCATTTTCCCCTAATAAAACAGGGATGATCACACTTGCATATCTGTTAGAGTGGGACAAGGACAAGTTAATGTGCGCTCCGCATTCTGAATGCGGAGCATAATAAGTGCATGAATTATTTATGTGTATAAATTTAAACTCTTTGATTGAAATGTAAGACTGGTTGATTAGAAATAAACTTCCTTCATCTTTGATACCTAGATGCTCTGCCACAGGAGCTTTAAACAGTGTGGGCTGCACGTTCCCATCTCCTCTTCAGTGACAGCACTGGAATTCATGAAATAACACGGAAATCCAGAGCTGTCCCAGATGAAGAGAAGGCAAACCAAAGTACCCCAAAACTCCAACTTTTCAGCTAGCTGGGTTTCCTGGTGCAGCTCACCAATCATTCAAACATTCAATCATTCAAACAGAATGGTGCTAGTGCCAGAGGGAACACGTGGCTGCAGCTCAGGGGCCATCAGCTGCCACCAAACCTCACACCAGGTTAAACACCAGGTACTAGCACATCCACCTTCTCCTAGAAATGTTTGTTTTCTGCAGAAAACATGTCCCTGTATCTCTAGTTATCTCTCCCAGTAGTGCAGTAGCTTAACAGAGGCCCACCAGTGATCTCCTGCACTTAATGTTTAAACCACCTCATTTAATAATCTGAAGGAAGGAGAAAGTCCCAGACAATTAAATGACACAGTGATTTGTTATCAGGGGGTCTCAAAGGCAGAGCTGCAAGAATAAGAAATATGTATTGAGGAAACAAAGTGACACAACCAACAATACCCTGCGTAGATAAGGGCTCTCAATTAAATGTGTTCTCTTGCGGGTGTGGATTCAAGTCAGAGCTTTCACAGCTCCTTCCTCCAGACACCAGGCAGGTACCAACTAAAATGCAGCTTCCTGTAAGAAAGGCACAACCCCTAATCTGAAAAAGTGACCTCTCCTTACCCCTTGGGCAGCAAGTTTTCCTGCAAGCTCAGATCCTGTTGATCCAATTTATTTCCCTGGTACAGCACTAAAAGCAGAACCTGAGTACCCATCCTGCCAGAGCAGCATGCTCAGTGAGGGATTATAAGCAATTCTGTAATTTTGCCTGTTTTAGTTGCAGATGCTGAACAGAGAGTTTGTATATAATATGAAAAGGAGTAAGAGAACATCAATTATTAATGCAGCCTCATGAAGCAATTAATTTGCCAGGTCATTAACTCACCATCTACACAGAATTCTAAAATCCCACAGCAGAAAAATGCTGGTCTGAGCATGGCTGAAGGGATTTCTGTGTGGGGCAGTGTCTCCAAAGCCCAAGGCCAGGAGCTGCAGGAGTTTGTGGTAAGCCTGGTGCTATGAACCACATGAATTGTAATGACATTTATGTTCCAGGAGATGTGCATGACCACCTCAGTGAAGATCACCATCCATCACTCCTCTGCTTTGCTTACAACTTTCCTCATTAATCTCAATGCATATTTAATTCCAGTTCACTCAGCCCATGCTTTACAGTAACCAGAGATGCCATACTGGGTTCATCTTTTGTTTCCAAAATACATTTGGCTCACTGTTTTTAAGCAACACAAGTGGCATTTGTGCACCAGCACGCCAGACTGGACTTCTAATACACGTTAGGTCTTTCAGAACAGCTCTACAGCACAGCCAACACCACCCAGAGCTGCTGGTGTCATTGCGATAGCTGAAATATTTATTTTTTTAAATTATTCTTCAAAAAAATTATGGTCTTCACACTTTCCTTGACACAAGGTAAGACATGCTGTCTTCCTTCCACCTGAGGCAGCTTTCCCTCCCAGCCATTATCAATAATCACCGTTCCAGCAGACTGATGCATATGCTGGCTGGCTTTGCCACATTAAGCCTCTCTCTGCTGGAAGAGGCATTAATTATAAGCAGGCAAGAAGAAACTTCTGCAGCATTGATGGCTGCTCTGCTGGGTGCTTTTCCTTGTACTAAGCTTGTTTTCATTAACTTCCCAAATAAATGATAAAAGGCACAGGCATGGGCAACAGAAAGACAAAGCCACAATCAATGGAGGAGCTGGCTGGCTGCCTCTGTGTGTGTGAGGAAGCTTTGTTTGGATCCGTGCAAGCGCACACACACACAGCCCTTCCTGCAGAGCAGTTTAACTAATCCAACCAGGAATATAAAATATCAGCTCACTGGGAACTCCAGCACTTGGCTGCACTCTTGGTGTCGTGGTTCCAAGCTAAAACCAAACTCGCTCGGGGTAGGATGGTTCGTGTTCTGTCTCCAGGCTTGGTAAGAATCAGCCAGCAGAGAGGTGAATCAATGCATTCTGTTCTCACTGAAATGCAATTCTGACACCTCTCAGGATTTTAATATAAAATACTGATAACTGTTATATTGATTATGTTGATTAAAATTGTGATTATTAACCCTGCTGAATAATTACCACATTTTATTTACACATTAGAGTCCCGAGCATGGACCAGAAAAGAGACTTCCCTCCAAGAGCTGCCCAGAGAGCAAGAAGAATATCTGACTAAAGTTCTGCTTTAAAAGTTCCAAGTTTGCAAGTTTTAAAGGAGTCACAGCTTCCACAGCCAACTGCAAACTGATCTTCCAGGCCTCACAGATAGGTTAAAGAAAACCTGCTGCACCTGTCAGCAGAAACATTCAAAAGAAAATTAAAAACCATACCCCCAGTCCAATGTGTCGTTCTAAATAATGATTTTAAGAAAAATCACATTATTTTCTGGAGCCTGACTTGTGACTTTCAAACATTTGGGGTTTGCCAAACTGCTGGTATAAATCTGGAAGCGCTCCACTGACGCCACTGAAACTGCACCAATGTAAAAATGGCATCAGGGAGAACAGAAACAGGCTGAGAGAATTGGACAGCTGTGACCACTAACACAGGCTGCACATTAGGAAAGATCAAAGACTAATTTTTACAAAACATTTTGGCTTGTTTTTTATTTTACTGAATTAGGGTAAAACATGGCTCACATTTGCTCTCAGTAGCTTGACAGGCTAAAAATTCTTCCCTGACTTTTGGACACAGCATAACACCAATGGATATTTAGCCAGCTATTTTTCTGAGAGGTATTTTTATCTCCTGTTAGGAGGCTTCAATCACTCGAAATACAAGATTATCTTTCCTCCCAACTGCATGACTGTGGTGAGGATGCCATAGCAGATAAACACAACCTTCTGGTCCAAAGTCCCATCCTGCTCCTGGACTTCATTATTCAGAAACATCCCCATCCTCTTGGCAAGGGGAACAAAGACCAACAATAATGCCTCTAAAGGTTAAACACATGAACCTTTCGTCATGTTGAAAAAGGGGAGGAAAAAAAAGGCATTGGAGAGCACTACAAATCAGGGCAACTGACTGCTCAGCAGAACACAGAGGGCAAAGGGTGGGTGCACCATTATCCAGCAGGGATTGTGCTCTCCAGAACCACTGTTCACACCCATCTGCAGAGAAAACAACCATCATCCTCAAAAGCCCCTCAGAGCTGGCAATTTTTAGGCACAGCCTCTGCATCAGGAAATGCCTGATCTTGGCAGCAGGCATGTTACTGATAGGAATGATAAACCAGCAGGGTTATAGGAACATGTTTCTCTCCAAGGCCAGAAGAAAAGGAAAGCTAAAATCTCCAAGGCCCTTTTGAGGGAATAATCATAAAAGCTACAGACTGCATTTCCCATTTTTACTGCATCATGATTAAATCTGTTTCTAGCATTACACCTTTAAGAAAGATCAAAGGGAGGCGGTGAGGGAAGGAGGTGCACAATGACTTCCACTAATTGAAGCAAGCTGAAGTCTCCAGCACCTTCTGGGTTTTCCAAAGTTTCCCCCTCTATCTCAGCTTTTCCTCTGCCCTCCCCTGCGGCCTCCCTGCCCCAGCCTCTGCAAAAGCATCCAGATGACTGACACTACAGACAGAGATGCCTTTTATAGCTGCCTGGGTGCAGTAACAGGAACAAAACCATCCCAAATCTCAGCATAATCACTGGCAGAAACTCACTGCAGTTCTTCCATTGTTTCACTTCCATGACTCCTCTTTTCTGTCTTGAAGAAAGGACATCCAGGTTTAGAAACTCTTAACAACTGATGTGTATTAGTGCCAGGAACACTCATCCCAGTAACAAAACCTATCAAAGCAAAGCTGTACTGGGAAAAAAAAAAAACCTAGCTTCTCAGCATAACTGTATGTGCAGCAGGAGTTTTTGCCAATCTCCTCCTACCCCAGACCAACCTAATTAAGCTGCTAGAACTTGTGGTGTAAAGATAACCATGGCATCCCAAGTGGGGCTGTGTAATAACCTGACTCTGACTGAAGCGCGATAACGCTGAGAGCATCGTGGATCCTGCACTCAGCCAAACAAACACTCCTGGATACCTCTATCCTCACCATTTACCTTCTCCAGTGTCCCTCCTTCCTTCTCTCATCCATCTGTGCCTTGATTATAGGCTCTTGGGGAGCTCTGGGAGGTGCTGGCTTCACAGGAGGGGCTGTGAGCCAGGGTCTGCACCCGCCTCTATGGAGGCTGCATTTCCATCCTCTCATCCCTTGTGCATGAGCAAGGAAGAGAGCTGCTTGTAAATGCCTCCAAGGGTCAAGTGCAACTTTGCCTTTGATGCTTAATAAAGTTTTGAAATCAAAACCACCATGTAAATGTTGTTCTTATTATCAGGTAGGTGTGCTCTGGTTTTCTTCCAAGGGAGCTCAGCCGCTGAAAGTGGCTGGTGCTACAAGAAAGTCTTGGATGTTCAACATTCAACTTTGCAGGGAGGAGACTGACATAAGAGCTTGGCACACAGCAATGAAAGAGGATGCAATCTGATTTGGCAAATTAGCCCCTGGGATGATGCAGTTGCCATATGTACCTAGGTGCCAAATTTCAAATGGAGCAGAGTGACCTGACCCTGACCTTTAGCTCTGAGCGCTAAATTCCCTCTCCAGGGAGCCTCTCTAGCCTGGAGCGTGTTTCAAAGCTGTGAAGAGAAAAAATGTATTCACCTGGGGGATATTTACAGCAGAACATTTGTTTTCACTTATGCTGAAATCTAAGGAGAGTTTTGGTAGAGTCCCTGCATGTCATTCATTCCATCAACAGGTTTTGCAGCTCTTCTTATGCAGGTGTCTGAGCCCTGTGCAAATCTCTCTGGCTGACCACAAGTATCTGATGAAATCTCTGTTCTAGACAATAATTTTCTCAATTTGGGGTTTTTCAAACAGAAGCAAACATTGTCTTCTTTCTCCCTGTTTACCAAAGACACTGCAGGACAAGATAAGGAGGCCACCAGCTACAAAAGTTCATCATTCTTAATAAATACACTCAAGAAGTTTACAAGAAGTATTGTAAATAACTTAACCCACACTTTTGAGAAGCTAAGTGTTTTGTTTAGTTCGGGGGTTTTTAATCATGGCACTGCAAACTAGTAGTTAACTTGCTAATTAAAAGCAATTGCCTAATGGGTCATCTGGCAGCAAGTAAGACAGGTTAGAAGGAAGAATGAATGTTAACTAGAACTTTCTGAGCATCAGACCAGTGTTATGATACCCAAAATACAGGTATGGCAAAGAAAGGCAAAGGAAGGCAAGCACAGGTTCAAAGACAAGGCAGATTAGTTAAAATAGTTGTACAACTCAAAACAACTTTAGACCTTTACAGACCAGCTCAGTAATGAAATGTCACAAAAAGCATTCTCCATGTGGACATGCTTTCACTTGGTTTTTGGCTTTATCATTTAAGTTGACTTGCATTAATTTTTCTGAGTAACCTGGTATGGAGACAAAGCCAGAGATCATCTCAAACATGCCTGCTCTTCTGGAAAGCAGTGTCAGTTCTAGAAACAACTGCCTTGCTTTTGCCAATCCACTCAAATATTGATGCTTTGTAAACTTACCCAGACACTCTTTCAGACAGGTTGGCATGAAAGAGATTGTGGAAGTATTCAGGGTAAAGCTGAGAATAGCTGCATGCAGTGTTATGGGCCATGCAGTAGCTTTGGGAAAGGCAGCAGTATAGGTGAGCCAGGCCTCCCTCTAGTCAGCTAGCAGAAATACATCTTTATTTCAAGGAACTGAGTCACTTCTGAAATGCACCATTTGTTTAAATTACAGGAAATAAAGGTTTACAATCAGGGACGAGCTTGGCAAACCTTGTTAAGAAGAAACAATGGTTTGTACCATCTGCAGAACCTGATCTCTGCAAGGCTCATACATCCCTAAAAGCAGCAGCAAAAGATGAGAGAAGGATTTGCTAAACTTGTGTTCCTATCCAAGTTTCACATAGAGAACATCTGTTTGCACCCAACAACATACACAGGCATTTGATAAACACTTTCTTGCTTCTCACTTTGGGATGGCTTTCTAGCTCATACAAAATGTAACACTGCTTTTTATATAGTCTCACTTATTTCAAGTACCATAAAACCAGGCATGAAAAAAGCAAATGTTTAAAGATGCAAAGTAAAGCATTTCAAAAAATCTGGGGAAAAAAAATACTTTGGGTTGTCCACGCAATCCTAGTTTAGCTCCCTTTTTGCACACATGCTTTGGTTGTGTTTTGTTTTCAAAATCTGGCTCCCACATTTCCTCAGCAATCTCTTCACAGGCTCTGGTTCCCCAGCACCACATCAGGCCCACACCTCCAGCCTGCAGCACCTGTCATCCTCTTCCACACTGCTGGATGCCAGCAGGAAAAGCTGCAAGTGTAAACGGATGCGCTTTTGCCATCTACCATATTCACTGCTCCAGATCCTTGCTGGCAGCAAGGAGAACCAAGTGGAAGATCTCACTCTGCTGAAGTGTTTCAGCTGAAATTCACCCAAATAATTCAATCTGAAGAAGACTCTCAATATGGAAATTCACCATGACAAAGTCTGGGCAGATTGTAAGCACGTAATTTGTATAAATTGTAGGATAACCTTGACATCTGGCTTTCTTTCCCATCCTGTTTACAGGAGAGGAGGGTAGAAGAGACCTCTGTGTTCTGTGACTTTGAGCAGAATGAAGAGAACATGTCTCCAAAGCTATTCCAAAATAAACAAGGATAATTTGTGTATCCAGGATGACAGCAAAGCTTACCAGTGAGAAGCTTTGAGCAGAGAATGAAGTCAGCTGCACATGACAGAGACAAATGCTGTTTCAAGGAAAAAAATTTTGCAGAGATTGGACAAGATTTTCCATGCTCATTTTGCCTTTAGAAAATAACCCTGAACTTACAAGAACCCACCGAGAGACAAGCATCTTTTACCTTGCCTTGGCAGCTTCAGAAGAATGCTAGGAATAAATCATAGCAACAAACAAAATTGTCATAAAACCCCCTTGCTGCATGACACAGACTGGAGCAGAGGATGTTCTCAGACAGTGATTCATGAGCAATGCTCCTGAAACTGCTATTGTGTCATTTCCCAGCACCTCCCAATTCCTACCAGCAGGCTAAAGCAGCAATTAAAGAAGTGGGAGTGCTCTGCAAGCCTTCCCTGTCTGTAACAGGCCCACATCCAGCTATTTATTAGGTAATCCAATTACTGTGATGTGACCTCCCTTCATGCATAAATGTCTAGTCAGGCTGCAGGACAGCCCATCAACCTGGGTGTTTTCCTTGGGACACAAGCTTCTGTTCCTCTAATGACAGAGTTTGTTACAAAACAGCCACTGCACACAACACTGCACCTCCTCTGCATCTCCTCTCATCACTTTCCAGTTCTCTGGAGAGCCCAGCCACAGTGGGAACAGGTTGAGACCAGTCTCCTGCACCCACCTCTTGGACCATGCTCTCTTCCTTGCAGCTGGGAGGAGCTTCCCACTGACTCCAACAGACCTGCCTCATTATCCTTCACAAAATTACTTCAATGGCAATGCCACAGACAGCTGTTCAGCCTTCCAGGTCTGACAGAGCCACTCCTCACCCTGTTGGCTTATGGGACCCATAAAAGCCCTTGGGACCTCTTCAGAGCCCATGCACACTCTGCCTTCTCCCTGCTACAGGAGCTACCTGCAGGGGGGACAGCCTTTTTGTGACCCAAGTATCCTTGTGAGGATGTGGTCCTTGGCCAGAGCTCCTGGGGGCTTTCGTACAACACAGGGGTCATTTCCAGCATCACCAACAGAGACATCATTGGAAATCAGTGACAAAGCTGCACATCTGACTGTCACAACCCAGGACAGTGACAGGGAAGATCCTGGATTCCTGGCCAGTGTGTGAGGCAAGTCCCTGTTCATACTCCATTTGAAACAGGCTTTTTTCAAGGGATGCAGGGCTTTTGCTTGGAAATAAGCCAAGGGAGGACCTTGGGCTGTATCCATTGACCTCTGATGACAGAGATTAGATAACAAGTGAATGGAAGTACTTTCAGCAGTGGTGCTGTGTGCTGAGAGACATAATAAAGAGCATGTATCATGGCAATACTCAGCATATGTAATTCCCTGGAGACACTACCCAGTGAGAAAAAATGGCTTTGGTATGTCCCTGTTTGTTACACTGATTTTCCTGACTTTTCTGAAGGAGAGAATACTTTCCAGCTCACTTCTGCTCTGAAAAATGCTACACCCTCTGCAAACTCCAGAAGAAAACTGCAGTTCTTGATGCTCAGGGGTCACTTCAAATCACCCTTTATTTCCTTTGATTAAATGTTTTTCACACTATGCTTTAACATGAAATATCTGATAAAGAAAGAACCAAAAGTTAGAGGCACAGGAAAGGAAGATAAGCATGTGGAAGAGCAGGCACACACCTCTGGTAAGTGAAAATGATTAATTCAAAAGCACTAAGGGGGTTTCTGCATGGAACAGATCACAGCAGCCTGTCCAGAGGTCTATCAGGGAGGGCTCACAACATCCAAGGCACAGCCACAGGTACAGAGCCCAAAGCTCCTCTCCTGCTCTGTCTCATTCACCCTGTGCAGGCAGAGGCAGCTGCTATGAGGAACAAGGGATGTCTCTTCCCTGTGTGAAACTTTCCTGGGCCCTGGAAACACCAGAGAGGCCTTGAAGGAGCAGCTGATGTGGACTGGGACCCCAGCAATCAAATCACAGCGGTGCTTCAATGCGATTCCCCAGCACTGCACGAAAGCCACCAGCAAGGATTACCCAGGACAATTTAATTATGTGTGAAAACAGCTGCAGAGCTTTATGGGGTTTTAGGGTTGTTGTTCCTTGGATAGGAGGGGGGAAAGGAGAAGGAATTAGACATGGAGTGAGCTGAGTGGGACCTGTGATGGCAGAAACACCCTGTCATACACACGAGCTAAAGATTAAGGGCTGATATATACAAAGCCAGTTTTTCTCAAAGGCTCTGCTTTTTCATCACTTGTCACCTGGAATGGGGTCAGTGTCACCTGCACCCCACATCCCCAGTTCCACAAGAGATGGCTGCTCATTTCCTGCACACACCTTTACCCAGAGCAAAGCCAGCTTTGCCACTGCCTACCTGTGCACCCATGTTAGAAGAACACGATGGCCTAAGGGACAGAGAGATGCATTCTTGCTGAGACTAGCTGAAATCTTGGTCATACTTAGATGAAACAGGATTTTATTGCTGCCTCTGAACAGGCCAGAGATTCACCCATGAGAATACAGTGCCTGGAGAACAGAAGGTCCAAGGAAAAACTACACATTGTCTTTTAGACCTTTTCCCTCCTTGATTCCATTAAAAGGTCCCTGTGCCTTGTAAAATATCTGTAGAGGAAAACAAACCCCCACAGAAAATACTTCACTGGGTTTTACTTTCCTCAGGCACGATGAGAGCTCATCAATGCAGTCTGTAAGCTGTTTGATTTAAGGAATCCACCAAACATGTCTCACACAAAAATTACAATACATGTGGTATTTGTCTGTTTTTGTTTTTATTTCAATTTTATTTCTGGATTCTACTTTGCTCTGTAAGTTATTTTTCTTGCATGACAAGCAATATCCAGTTATTCATGCGCTGCCTTTTTTGTTTTAAGTTTTGACATTTTGCCCAAATTGAAGACAACAAGATGCTTCCTAGAGGTTCTCCTAGCTTCAGTGAGGTCTCCCATACTTCTGGTTTTTAAAAACTAGTACATACTAAACCTAATACACATAAAACCAAGGCACAGAGTTAGTGACACCAGCCACAATTTCCATTCCACATGTGTGCATGCTCTCTGTCTATGCACAATAGTGCTTCCAACCTGAAAACAATGTATTCAAGGAAAGAAATATGGATTTCTGTGATGGGATTTCCAACGCAGCCTCAAGGACTTTGGTATCCCTAGACTATAAAGAAAGTCCAGAGAACAGAATGCTTAACATCTCCAGCCTCCTTTGAATTCCCAGCCTTACTGAACGAAGAATAAAGAAAGCAGGAATCCACTAATTAAAGAGAAATGGGGCTTATTTGTCTTGGTTTCTGAAGTCACAGTTCTCCACTTCTGAAAACACAAGTTTCTCACCAGTTCTTTTCTGCCCTAGGGCTGTGACCTAAGCAGCTTAAATGATACACAGATTTTGGTCAAAATCTGCTCCTTATTTACTGGACTTCAAATGTGCAAGCAATTACTGAATGGGTCTCGTTTATTGAATAAAAGTATTTAGGCATTATGTTTACAAAGGCCTAGAAACATTAAAATCTAGTGAAAAACAATTACTTTTACAGAATACATCTGCAAGCAATATGAAGTCATTTTGTTTTTGTAAATTTCTCCGTAATAGACTTATTGTTGATGTGGAAAATGTTCACATTGCAGCAGTGAATAATTTTGAAATGCCAAACTTAATAAAGGAGAAATTATTGCAAATAATATCACAGCCCTTAAAGAAAAAAAAAAAAAAGCGAAAATACCAGCGGTTTCCTGACTAGTCAATCCTCTTCAGATTGGCAGAACCTCTTCAAACTAATCAGGAAGAGTTAGACAAATAGTTACTTTATTATGGAGGCTGTCAAATAAATCAGAATCTGGCAAGCAACTGTTTTTGAGCCCTGCAGCCTGGCTGGCTTCTTTTCCTGTAAACCCAAGGCAGTTACAACAGACCCAGGGATGTGTGTTTGTCTGCAGAGCAACGTGGAGGCTTCAGGCCTCTAAACAAAACTTCTCCCAAATCTGGGCCAGCATTTTTCTTGGCTTCCTCAGGTTTTGTTGTGGAACATGGCTGAGAGAAGAAATGTTTTCTAACCAATTAATTCAAGTCACTGCTGTTATTTTTAATGGAGAGCTCTGAAGCTCAGCTCACAAAGGGTAATGAGAAAATAATGTTTTAAACAACATCATCAGAGGAATTAGGCCATGGACTTGAACTACATTATCCAGTTCTCACCGCAGAGTTATTCTGCCCCCCCAATGTTTGCTCTTTGCAATGGCACGCTGAATGGGAATTGTGCCTAAGGTACAGGCCTGGGACACAGCCACAGCTGAAGGTCACAGAACAGCGAGTTTCAGCACTCAGCCACAAGGAATGGCTCCTGTGCTGCCACAGCCCCAGCTCCAAACAGATCCCGGTGCCCCTGGGCTGTGTGTGTTTGTGGGGGAGTGAAAAGCGAGATCTGGTTTGAGCATGGCACTGGGGCACAGGCTTCATCCACTTCTCACAGCTCTCCAAGGATTGAAACTGATGCAGAGGAGACTTAGGTACATGACTAGCATTGCTCTGCCAAATTGAGTAACATTGAAAGGTAACAACATCACCTTTCCTACCTCCATTCAATCCTCTTTGTGCTGTTTATCTGCCTTGGACAACATTGACTCGAAAGGACCACAAGGCAGAGGGAAGGCAAAAGGGACCCAGGGTAAGGGGAGAGAAGAAAGTTTGAAATTATAAAACAGAATGGATTTAATGATCACTGGGGCTTACAGGCCTGTTTGAAATGTTTTCAAGCACTGCTACTGTACCAGCTATATCCACCAGCTGAACAGCCAAGAATTGTAGCTGGAACTGCAAAATTGCCCAGGCAAGAACTGTCCTTCCTCCTACATCCTTTACATCCATGGCAATGCAAACTGGCAGCACTGACAAATCAATTCAACACCAGTGATCATACAGACTAAGAAGGTGGGATATAATAACTTCTGAAGCTAACAGGATGGCTTAAAAAGATCCTTTTTTTTTTTTTTTGCACTAGATCACATTAAAGCAAGTAGCACAGCCAGACTTGCACCTGCTTCCAGATGAAAGTGGTGCTGGTGCAGTGCTATTCTTAATATGAATTAACTCCTAATACACATCTGCTTTAGCTCTAATTGACTTTATAGTGCTACTAAAAATAACTGGCAGGCATACTTCTCCCCTTCCCTGTATGTCAATATAGATTCTCTCTTATGGATCCTAAAATGCAACACTCACCATAAATACTAAGAATCACTAACTGCATGCCATCCTATATGTAACATATTTTTGGTTTTGTGGGGAAGAGCCACAGATTGGTCCTTGAAGGCAGCCTGTCTCATAGAGAAAACCACCAGCAAGAGATTGGCATCTCACAGCCCAGGGCCAACAGCATGGGCAGAGCAGAGGAGGTGCCACTGATGCTGTCAGACAAAACCTGAGAGATGGGAAAAGGACAAGAAACTCATGTTTTGCCAAAAAAAGGGAGATTAAAAATACAGGGATAGGAAGGAGACCTTTTTGGTAGGATATATGTTGGTTTATGGGAACAAGCTCCATAATCACAGTACAAAAGAGTCTTATTTCCTTCAGCTTCACCTTCTACAGGCAGGGTGAGGTTATCTACAAATTTAAAGGGGTGAAAATGGCTGCAGTCACTCAGTAACTGAGATCTGAGTGTCCATAATATATAGTGACATGTATAACACATCTTGGTCACTTCAGCCACCTTTGTGGCAATTAATAAAAAGAACAGACACCTTAAAATCTTTGTTGGTTACCAGAGGTTACTCGGTGCTTTTATCCTTGCATGATACCTTAATTGAGTTTATGTATGAATGGGATCCCCTTCCATTTCAGGCTAATATTCTTTTATATTTATAATATTCAGGATAGCGACACATGCTTGATTACCTTTAAAACACTTATCATGATTCCATTTAAAAATAAATGAATCCCATTTAAAAGTGACTTGTCCCCATCTTCTAGTATTTATGGACAAGGACATATGGGGCTGATTTCCCTCATTATTAAGAAGCACGTCTGAGGCTTAAATCATTTAAATTATTCATTGACAGCAATTGGGCTACTCATACAAACTCCTACTTACATGAGGAGTCCCACTGATAGACCAGTCAAGTGGATGAAGATGGCTGAACAGATTTTGGGATGCACAGAGCATCCACAGACACTGCTGACTATGATTAGGGTGAGGAGCACTTTTGAAAATGGGTCCCCACCTCCACTAATTAATGTGATTTAGCTGAGACTTTCAGCATGGTTGTTCTGAATGAGTTTTTCTTCACAGGTCACCATGACTGAGGTGCTGAGGGGTGATCAGCAGCAGCCGGAGGAACAGGAGTGACTGTGCATCAATTACCCCAGCCTGTTACCAAGCATTTCTAGAGCTCTGGGTTAGATGGGGCTTCCCTTTGTGCTGAGGGTTCACAGTGATCCTGAGAGCAGCCAGACACAAGGTGCACATCTCTGCCCAACCTGGGCTGGGGAAGATTTCACCAAGAACAAAGCCAACTCTAAGCAAATAAAGAGAACCATCTCCAAGCAGCAGAAAATGCCCATCTCTAGTGTGAATTCTCTTCCTGCAATACTGAAATCAGAGACAGGAGATGGATAAATCAACTGCATGGCTGAGCTTGGACTGTATCAGTCCAAATAACAAAGGCTGTAAGTGTTTAAAATTCTGCTATAAAGAGACTTTCCAGCCTATCACAGACTACTGTGCTCTCTCCACCTCAGCACCAAAGACCTTGAGCTAACTGCAAGCGTGTTTCCAATCAGTGCAGTCAGTGAGAGAACAGGAATCATCCTTCATGGAGAAAAAGAAAAGTTATTGTTATTCTTTACGACGTTTTCTTTTTAATTAAAAAGACATGTTTCTTGCTCTCCCCAGAATGAGCCAGAGGAACATTTGCAGCCGTTTTCAGGTCACATTATATTGCACATATTGCAGCTGATTTCACAGCTATGTGGGCAAATTACTATTTTTCAGCACAACTGAATCATTATCAAGGTAAAAGCAGACAGTGAGCACCACCAGCACCTAGAGGTTACAATATATTTTAGGAAAACATGGTCTAGCTCTTGGAAGAAGACACTTCCACATTTCAGCCATTCCTCTCTTCCCTGCCCAGCCCCAACTTTGATCCCAAGCATATCCTGGACTTTATTCCTATATGTGATCTTGATGATAAAGATATTTTTTTGTTTCAGTTTCCTCCAAGAAAGGCAAAAAAGGTTAGGAAGTCTTTAAACTCTCAGTTCTTATGGCTGTTAATATTTCACATTGCCAGCAGGGAAAGGAATTAAAACTGCCAGTAGCTATCCAGATAGATTTTAAAATCCCCTTCCCTCCCCCTTCTCTCTGCCTCCCTCAGCTTCAGAGGATATTTTCCCCGCAAATTGGTTTTAAATTAAGGAAGGTGATGAAGGCAATGTGCCGTCTCAGCATTTTCCCAGGTGCACTTAATCTAATTTCATTAAGGAGATCAGGACAGATGATCGCTACAGTTGAAACATTAAGTCTGTCCATTTTTGTATAAAAAAACCATTAAGTCTGTCAAAGTGTCGGCGGGTGGGCTGTTTATTATTGGAGATGAAGGCACGCTTTGCTTCCCCAATAAACTGTCAGGAGTAGTAAACCACAAATTAAGTCAGCTGCTGCCAAAGATTTAGGCAAAGATCTCCAACTAGTTTTGACACAGGTGTGGCAAAGGCCAAGGAAAGGCTTGGAAACCTTGGAAACTGAGCTTGTTATGTGAGATATTTCAATCTGACCATCCAAGAGTGGAAGACTGGGCATCAGTGGGCGCAATCAAGACCTGCTGATGCTTCTGACATCCAGACACAGAGTTGATGGGAGCTGTGCTGCACCATGTGCCCCAGAGCACAAACTGTAGAATTCACCTTAAGCAGATAAGAACCCATAAAAGCTTCATTCAAGCCACTGCTCTGTTTTGAACTAATGCACAGTTTTGACTGCATGTACATTCCTCAGTCAGTCACAGAGGTATCAAACAAAATTAGAGCAAACTCATTAAAATGCAGAAACTTTGTAAGACCAAGAGCTGTAACAGGAATCAAGTGAAGCTTTCAGATACTACAAAACCAAACGTGAGTCATTTGGAGAACATTTTTCTTCTCAAGAAAAATGCAGCTGGGTAGAACTCAGTATTAAAGACCATCAGGAAATGCTAAGAAATATGAAGTATTAACTGGAATTACACAATCTTTACAGTACACACAGAGAAACTAATAATGACTAAATGGAATCAGAAGTGACATTCTAACTTGAGTTTTGTGCTGAGGGTAAAGTACCATGTTTGCAGATAATGTGCTTTGAGGATCAAGGGTGGGCAGGGCAGAGGAAGGTTCATTTCCCACTCCAGGGGCAGCCAGGGCAGGAACAGAGCCCATGTGAGCTTTATGCTTTATTCCTGCCCAGGGGACACGGTGCTGCACATTGTGCCCTTCTGTGTTACCTAACCTGGCAATTGATTTTGGAATACAGGAATGAGAAACTCTGCAAGCCAAATGAGGGCCTGCAATTGTGGCTATTGGAGCATTGCATCCTCCAGAATTCTCATCTCCTTGGCGTCTTTACGGTTAATTATATAATTCGATTTAATTAATTGAATTGCCTAACTCAGTTGCCAATTCCTATCACCTGCCTGCTCTGTTATTTTCTGTCTGTTCACCTTCCAAGGAGTTCCTGCCATTGCACAGGTAGCCCTTTGGACTCAGACTACCCTAACAATGTTATAATGGTTTTTCTTGATGTGGGCAGACAGCTGTACACAGCTGCTCTCTTCTCTGTTGCCTCACGTCTGAAAAGTTTCCTCACAAGGTCCCTGGTAAGATAAGAAAATGCTCCTGGATGAGAACTGGAACAGGGAGATGTTAAACAATGGGGAAAGCAGGGAGCCAGGGACGTGCTGACTGTCAGCAGCAGAACTGGTATGATCCTGTTGTGCCCAAGAGCTCCACACAGGACCTCTTCAAGCCCTTTATGTGAATTGATGATGGATTTTTTTTTTTCAGCAAGCTAGAAGGCTCTTCTCATTGTTTGCTCTGAAAACTCTTTTCTGCATTTTCAAGAATGAATATGGGCACCACACACTGTGATGACTCAGCTTGTTATATACAGACTAATGTACTTAAAATTTGAGTTTTTGTCTGGATAAGAGAAAACCACAAAATCTCAGCAGGAGGGGAACACATTGGTGCTGAAGCTTTGACTCTGTTTCATTTTTTTAACTGCGTTCTTGCTTTATTTAAATATAAAGGTCAAGAAGGGCTATTATTACTAATAATATTTACCAGAGCTGTAGATGAGAAGCATAACTTGGAAGGCTCCTCTCCCTCTGGAAGGACTTGCAGGGCTTAACTCAGAGGGAACCTTTGTGTCTGCTCCCTGCACATGGTGGGTGGAAGGAAGGATGGAAACCCAGGCCATGCCAAGCTTCTCCCCCATCTGGCTTTTCCCAAAGAGCAACTGAGTGAACTGGGTCTGCAGTGGGCTCAGAGGATGCTGTTTTTCTGATAAATCTATTAATGGAGAACAACTAAATAAATTCACTGAGTGGTGAATTTTTGTCTTCCTGTACTGGCAACAAGATTACATTTGCCTGTTTATAGCACCCAAATCTTTCAAGGGCTACAAGGTTATTTTAAATTCAATATTTTGATATTGTTTAAAAAGCAGATCTGTTTTTAATAACAACACACAGATTGTCTGTAAAACAGAGGCTTTCTTCCATTAGGAGAGCTAACAGTCTTTACCCAGCTATTACTGTATGGGAGAGAGCTTTCTCACTAGTTTTCACTCTGTATCACTGGGTTTTCTGTCTGTCAGAAAGAAACCTCAGCAGAAGCAGTGATTCTGTGCATGTATGTGCATGCAGATGTGCAGCACTCCTGCAGGATGCCAAGCCTGCAGCAGAGCCCAGCCACACACTGCCACAAGGACATTCAGCACTGCTGTCCACAAGCCAGAGCATCCCATGGCAAAAACCACTTCAGCTCTGTCTGAGACCCCAGCTGGGGAGTAACTGGCAAATGGAGATGTCTCACTGTTAGCCACAGCTGAGAACTGTCACAGGCTGAAGTGCAATGCTAACAGAAGTGCAAATACTGCCATGTGAAAGCCCTCAGCTCAATTCCATGTTTGATCGTTCCCTTCTGCAGCAACCAGTATGAATCTCAATATCTGGGAAAGTAGCAAGTTTAATTTCTCAGAGAAAAGGACAATTGAATGATGGATAAAACCAGTTTGGGGACCTTGGTCTGGGTAGGCTTCAAAACCAGCAAATAACAGATTACTTAAAGGGGGAAGTAAACTTCCAGCCTCCCAAAAACACATCAGATAGAACCCACCTTTTCCACTGCCAGATAAAATGTAATGAGCAGAGGAAGAGAAGCTTCCAGCAATAGCACTGGAGGGGGTTTTTCTTATTGCTGGGTAATCTCAGACACAAACAGAGTGACCATTCCTGCTAGAGCAACTCCAGGCCTCTCTTCATTATTGCATCCCTTTCTCCTGCTGCCTGAACTATGATTTTTCCTGTGGGCTTGTGGATATCCTCTCAAGGTCAACACAGCTGAAACAACAGTGATAATTTCATCCCCCAGATCTTCCATACAGTTTATTCTTCTCATTGCTTCTACTCTTATCACCTCCATCTCTCACTCAAGCCCACAGTTCTCAGCACTCTCTTTGACTCACAATATTCCTGACATCAAAATATTTAACCTATGTTTTAAGTCCTGTGTATCCTTGTTCTCTGTAACATAATGAGCATCCTCTGTTTATCCACACAGCCACATTCTTGGTCAAGCTACATCACCCTTCCTTTACTATTTTGTGTTTCCTTTGGTGACAGCAGATATAACTGTGTCCTAGTGCCAAGGAAAAGTTGCTGCAAGATCATTTTCCTAATCTGTGGCTTTGCTTCCTACACAGCTTCTCACTTTCTGAATGGCAAACTATCACTCTTTGTGTTTTGCCTCTTTCACAGCTTACTTCTCCTTCCCAACACTGCCATTCAGCATTGCTGCAAACTTCCATCTCTCACTGGTCTGACTCCATCAACCCCTTGGTAAACTTTCAAACGAGCCCCTCCTCGCTGCCTACCACTGTGCCTTTTGCTACAGAGAATAACTTCTCATTCATGGCCATAAAGCTGCCTGACTTGCCCTCTCAAATGCCTCCTAAAACATTAATACCTACAAATACCCACTTTAGAGTAATGCCAACAAAACCAAAGCTGGACAACAACGAGGCTGCTGGCACACTGAAACAGTGCTGCTGTTGACCCACTCACCTGGGTCCCTTCTCCCTCATGTCATCCTTAACCCATGAGCTGTTCTGTGCTTTTACAGCACGCAGCGGGATGGGAGTCAGCCCCAGGTTGGGTGGGGGGATCACCGCCCCACTGTGCTGCTCCCCTCCTACCTATCCCTGCTCTCCTGCTGCTGCTGCCGACTCCCAGGCACCTCCTGGGACGCTGGGATTAGCAAACCACAGCATGGCAAGGCTGATTCACTTTGCCACAAGCACAGCCCAAGGAACTCACTGGGCTGCTGCAGAAAGTCGTGAGAAAAAAATGACTTCAAAAGTTTTTGTCTCCACCTTGGATTTAACTTTGCTTGTCTCAGAAGTTGCTTGCTGTAGCTTAAACACAAACTACTAAATGAATATACAGGAAATACTGACTGAACTTAGAAATACAGCTCCATTTTTGCACATCTTCCTTAGCACCATGTTAAATGAAGAATGCTTGATATCTAACCCCTGATTTGGAGAGCTCACTTTCACGGCGGGGCCATGTAATTAAGCTGACAACCCACAATTTCACACAGAGCAGACAGAAGTCCAAGACTGAAAGAACATGAACACTGAATTACTTTTAAAGAAAGAAAAACAGGCGCCTTTTTAAATGCAATCTTGAACACTGTTATTAAAAAAATGAGAGCAACATTTTGGAGTAACGAGCAGAGATTACTCATTCCCTTGTTTTACACAAGTTGACTTTTGGCTTTCTGCAGAACACCATTTAACAGAGCACATTACCAAGCTGCTAGCCACTTTTCACAGTGATGCTAAAGCAGGTAAGAGACAATAAGTGGAACTGTTGATGGTTTATATTACTCTATTATGTTAATGTTCACTAAAGTATGCCATAAGCTCTCTCATTACATGTGTATAAACCAATTCTCTGTGGTGTTATTCCTGTGCTAAATGCTATAACTACATAAATCTTGAATTAATGGAGACTTTATAGTTCCTGAAAATGAAGGGTAATTGCTATCTGTTAATGCTGTTGTTGCTATTAAAGGAAGTATATATTTTCAGTAACAATGTTTATGGACCGTGAGCTTCACATCTCAGCTAGTGCACAGAGCAGTGTAATACAAGTATCAGACTGGCTCCCTTTCTCCCAAAAGGCACAGCATCATTTCCACAGCTCCAGCAAGCAACACTGCAATCCTCCCCACAGCTGCAGAGCCCAGGCCAGTGTCCTTCACTGAGTACAGGAAACAGGATTTGCATTTCCATCTCGGCGAACGCATGATTTGCGAAGTTTCTCGCCTGGTTAAATGGCTGGACAGCTCACTTTATTAGTTCGGGTATCTCAAACAGTTCTGTGAGAAGCGCATGGTGACAGAATGATAGGTGTGAGAAAGTATCATCCCACTTACTTCCTCTGAGATTTCAGCAGTGATGCAGAAGTGAAAGGCTATACTTGGCCAGAGACAGTTCTCAGAAAGTAGATGGGATTGACAACTCCCCTGCCTTGAGCTCCTCTTCTCCAATTATTAAAAACAGCAGTGCAATGTTTGGAAACACAATCTGCTGAGAAACTACCTTGCACTAACGAAATGCTCCTCTTTCTGATACACTGTACATGTGACTGACTATGCTCAATTGCTTTTCTCCCCTGGAGCCCTGCACAAGGAGAAAAACCAAACCATCAGGAGTGTGTTTATATTTTACAATGCAGTGAAGGTAAAACCTTAATTTTACCCTAACATCTATGTTTGAAAACATTAGGAGCTCAATAGCCCATACACCTATGAACAAAATAAATAGTGGATAATTACTAGCATGGTACAGAGAGAGAAGTAGGAGGTGGAAAATTTCAGTTTTGCTCCTAGCTCAGTTGCTGACTCAGTTTGTGCTTGTACATGAACTTTTTTTGTCTGCCTTCCTCGTGAGTTTTATGCAGGCAACACTGACCCGCTGTTTATGACTAACAAAAAAATGTTATGCAAATCAAAAGTACATTAGTAATTCCTGCCCTGCCCTTCCTCAGTGCCAGCATGTGTAGGTGTACCTTGAAAAAGCTGGTTCTTGCTGACCAGGCAGCATTGCTCTGCAGCAGTGGGGAAAGAAGCCGAGCCATCAGGTAATTTGGGAAGGCTGGTGCTGGGCTGGGCACTGTGCTGAATCCTGCACCTGGCTGCAACAGCCTGGAGCATTAGCAGCAGACACATTTTGCCATCACAGGGAGGAGGGAAATGAGTGTAGTCCCTCAGGACAGTCACACCAAAATTTTTACAGCTCTTGGTTGCATCAGTCAGGTTGAGTTTTAGACAAACACTGAATTCATTTCCAGGGGAGTGCAGAATGCCAGGTATCAACAGAGCGAGCCAGGCTGCCCCTGTGTTCCCCAAGTGGAAGGCAATGGTGCACTTACATCATCCCCATGAAAGCTTTGAAGCATCTTCACTTCAACCCTGGTGAGTTTATGTGCATGTGCCCACATCTTTGCTGACAAGAAAAACAGCCCCACTTAATTCCTGAGACCTATTTAATAGGACTGTGTCATGTTTCACATCTCTGCAGATCAGGCAAGAGATAAAAAGATGATGATCTTGGGCTGCTCTCCTTACGAAGAAAAGAAATGTTATTATTAAGGCAGAGTCACCTTAAGGAGAAGGTAGCTGGGAAATAGGTGAGCCTAGAAAGTCAAATTACAGTTACAGAAATGTAAAGAAATGTCATATTAATGGTAAGGAACACTATAATAGCCTTTCATTTGCTGTAAAGGACAGCAAGTTACCAGCCAAACACAATGCAGCTTCCTCTGAAGGTAACCTCAGATCCCACATTCTGAAAGCTAATCAATGTTGTTCAGATTTCAATTTCTTCTCTACAAGGTGAAGTCAAACCTAATCTAACAAACGTCAGTCTCAGATGTAATGCCGCTAGCTGGGTCTACCAGTGTAATTTAGATAATCATTAATAGCATAGCTGTATAATAAAACTACATGTCACTTACAACTTCATCTGAGGTTTGACTGGCAGATCTTTAAACAGTTTTCTAAGTGATTGCTTTTACTTCCTTTGATTGGGCAGTCTGGGAAACGTTTTAACCCCATGGTATCTAAGCTTTTAGGGAACAATATTTCACCCTCACCACCCCTGCTGTCAGCTCTGCTGCTGTGTAACCTTGTAAGAAAGAGAACTTGGGGACAGGGGTGGTTTCAGCAAGTGACTTTACACATATATACTCATATAAATTTAAAATAATATAAAATAAAATAAGTACAGTATCTTTCATTCAACACGCGATTTAAATGTTTCTCTTCAATCAAGCTGTCGTCTCAAAACACAGCTTACCATACTCCAAGAATATTTAGTATCTCATGATATTTTTAAAAGAAGAAGTTGAAGAAAGTCTGGTGTTTCTAAAGCTCTAACAATACTAACAAAAAGCTTTCAGAGGAGTCTCTTGAACTCGTGGTAACCTCTGATGCAGCTGGTGTGCTGCTGAGGACACAGGGCTACCTGAACTCAGCTGATCCAGGAGAAAACTCTGTGCCACAGCTTCTCATCAATGAATGCAAGAGACTGGACAGCCAAAATAGAATAAAGGTTTGATGAAGAGCTGACCTGAGGCTGACAGGTCTGATCTGCCAGAAGCTAGTACGGAATGCTCAAGCCTTTTATATATTTGATTTTTGAAAGCACGGTGCCACTGGCGCTACACAGTGGGACTTGTCTGTTTTCCTTGCAGAGGTGAACAAGAAATCCCCATACACAAACTACAACCTTTCAATGACCAACCTCTGTATTCAAAAGAAGGTCAGAAAAATCATTGCTCTGTGATAAATATGCATGCATCATGACAAAACACTGCTTGACAGTTACCACACCGCCTTGGGAGGGCAGGTCCCACCTTCCAACTGATTACAAAGCTGACATCTTCAAAGGTTACTATATATAAAATATTGGCTCCTGACAAGTTATCAGAGGAAACTTCCTCTGAAACAGCACTAATGCTTTAACTCAGGTCTCACAAAATGCTCACATAATAATCAATAAAGACTATTATGTTAACAGGACTCTCTTTCCTCTAAATAGAAGCTAGTGAAGATCACAGAGTAGCTGATCTGATGCTTTTTCATTCAATTGTAGATATTTTTAAATTTCACATGAAGACTGGAGGAAAATGTTATTTTCAAATTCATTCTTATTGTGACTATCAGGGAATTTCCAAGCATATGAAATAAGAAAATTCAGTCTTACCTTATCGTCAATATCGCTCTCGCTGTCACACTGTGGATTAGAGAGAGAAAAAAAGATTTTGAGAAACACCTTCATGTATAGGGATCTTTTGCATCATCCTCTTAAATCTTTAGGATAGCTGTTTATGATGTTCACAGTTCAATGAAACACACTTCTGATGGCTGCAGAAATGCCTTTTACATTGCTAGCATAAACCAGATCCTCTCTTATACAAATTTATGGTGTACTCTTACTTGGATGGGGAAAGCAAACTTTAAACAAAAAAGACAATCAGTGATGCATTATAACAACCACTGTAACATGAGTACCACAACAAAAAGCACGCCTTTTTATCATCCCAAATCATGGAATATATAGTAACAGTTTTGCATTGCTTCACCTTGATAAGCACTTTGTCATCTAACAAGGAAACTGTGAAACTGGCAATCAATTTCTAATTTAATGAGTGGTACCAAGAATAGTAATTAAAATACATCATAAATTCTGGTACATTTTTTAGTTTGAATGAGATCACGATCCCAGGAGGAAGTGTTTACTTAAAGAGTTTTGGAGTGCAATCTCTCTCAGGCTCTGAAAATGAAATGCTCTATTTTCACAGCACAAATGACGGAAAGATAACTTGAGCACTGAGCATTTCAGGACACGCACATCTTGCTGGCTGGAGCACAGAAGGATTTACAGTTGGGAGCAGCAGTAAATCTCTTGGGTTGTGTTATGCTGACAGAAGTGGTCAGTGTGTTCTGTAGCCCAAAGGGAATTTTCTCCTTCAGCCAAGGATGGGGATGGCCTGGTGGGTTTCTGTAACTGGCAGCACCCTACAGAGTTCACTGGGTCAACAAGAGGGGACTCTGCAAGTCAGCAGTGGTAACCTCCAAATGTGGAAATGGTCCATGAGAACGCACATGATTCAGTGTCATGAATGTAAAAGAAGGAATAGATCTGTTTGGTCATTTTGTCCAGATTTCCTTCTGGAGTGGGGAAGGGGGATCTTTCCTGTCACATTCTTTTATCCTCAAGTCACACAGCAGAAATTTCAGCTTAATTTTCTGCTGATTTATGAGAGAATATTTAATCTCTTCTTCTATTTGAACCTTTTATTTTTAAATTCTCTGAAACACACCAAGCACACAAACAGCCCTGATATATTGGAGGAATCTCCCACAGTGATTCTGCAGTGAAGAGTGCTCAGCTTCCCAACTGACACCTTATTCCCATTTTGCTGCAGTGAAAATTCTTGGTTTAAGGAACCTGTTTTTCTATAGTTTTGACTAAGCAGAACTCTTTTTCTTTCAAAAGGAAACCATTTCACACTGCCCCACATGATCCACAGCATGTTTTTCACAGAGAAATCTGACTGTTTAGCAGGATGTGCACAGTTCTAATTGTATGGGCAACCATTCTGGAAAAGAGAGAACTTGAAGAAAAATGGAAGAAGTGATAGGATACTGCCTTGCAGGGGCCAGGAGCTGTGAGTGGGGAAGTTCTACAGGAAAAAACAGAGTTAACACCAGCAAACTGCGCAAAGTCCCAGCCAATTGCTTTGTAGTAGGCAAGAACATCAGGTAGCCATGTCTTTAGTAAATACCTTGCCACAAGCCATTTGTGCCTTTTCTGTGACTTTTATTCTGTCACTGACCTTTATGAAAATTATTATGTGAAACACAGTTTCTGGGGTTTTGTTTCACAAACCAGAAGTAAACTCAGTCCTGATAAATCACCACGAGCGGCCATCTGCTGACTTCCCCAAACCCACGTCACGCAACCACAAACGATTACAAGTGTCTGCTGTGGGCTTGGAATGGGACTAATTGTCCATCACACTGAGACATGCTGAAGCAGGTTTGCTGGGCCAAGGCTGCCCCAGTACCTGCTGCATCTGTGCTTGCCCAAGACAGTGATAATTCATGCTGACAGAGCAACACATTCATCAAACCTGAGCTGGGCTGGGGGAAGATGCAGCCACAGCAGTCCACTTCTGATTATTTACATGCTCCTGAGAAACACTGCCTTTCACCTCCACCCAGCTCAAATCAAGCCCTAATGCTACAGGGACTGTGCATTCCCCCAAATTACTGGCATAAGGGAGCGGGTCACAAGGACCTTGTTATTTTATCCTTTAAAACCTGTCTACACTAAAGTTACCATGTTAATCTTGGTGCCCATTCACATGAACACTCATGTTTTAGAGGCAGAATATTTTCACTCTGTGATTCATCATTCAGACTAAAGCATGTTACAGCAGAATTACACCTATTGCAAGAATGGCATAAAAATAAGTTAGCACACTCAGCCACGGGTTTCTTTCTTCAAATTGTATGCTTAGGCAATATCAACACAAACTTTAATTCTAACAGTGGCTTAAAAATTGTACACTGCAGTAATAAAATAACCAAATAAATTAAACTTTGAAATCCATTGACTAGAAAGCATTCAAAATTATCACTAAATCTCAGATACTTTTGCCTATGAGTCCTGGTTCAATAAAACCTCAGTACTGTAAACATTACCAAATTTAGCTTAAAAATATTTAAGATGTAAACTATTTTTTGAACTTTAGTAACCATTATTATTCAAATACAAGGTAGTATTTTAGTCTTGTCTGGTTTTGTAACAAAACTTGTCTTTCTAATTCTTCCTGCATTATGATGTTAAAAAAAGAGACAAGAGGGTTTTTCTTGTTGAAAACAGATTTTACCTCCAATATACCTATAATGAGTATAAAACCCTCTTACAAATGGTTTACACTACTAAAAGGTGCAGAACTGCTTTATTTAGGTGCCTAATTTTGCTTTGTACCAATATGCAACTTTGTCTCATGTAGATAAGTGAAAGTTGCAAAAAACCAGTGAACCATCAAATCCTCATGCTAGATTTTATAAACAGACATATGAATGAAGCAAACATCTGCTCTCTGAGGATACATTTTTCCCATTCAAGATCTGTAAAGACTTCATAATTAATTGCTTTTAAAATGGAAAAGACAGCAAAGAATTTTGTTTCATTTTAGCTTACATCTTCCTTACTTTAATCACGATTGCATCAGTCTGGAAACTGCAGAAGGCAGCAGGGCTGTGGATGTGAATGTGGCTCCGTGCGGACACAGAGCCTTCTGTGAGGCTGTGACTGCAAGATGAGTGGTTTAAAAACTGCATTTGTGGCAGTGAGTTGCCTAATTTCTTCTTTGCCTTGTGAAAGCAAATCCTCTGCCCCCTCTGCAGCCGTGTAGGATCACTCACACACACACTGTCCTTTGTATTGGTTCCTACCTGGCTTTAAACCACCAAAACACTTATCTTAATCCATGTGAGAATGTCCCAAACTGGCCTACAGGATGAGAGATCGTGGGGAAGACTTAATACATTGATATTTATAAAATATGGACTTCTGCCTAACATACAAGAAAATAAAAACTTCAGACTCATGGCTACCAACCTATGCTAACCTCCCACTGACTCTTGAGGAAAATACAACCAGCTTTGGTGGAAAAGACCCCAAGCTCGAGAATTCCCACAGGTTTTCTTTGTTTCATGTAAAAGGAACAGGCTCCCACACTTGCATCAAGAAACAGGAACCCAGAGGCTGCTAAACGAGCAACAGCACAGAAAAACCAACGCCAGCAAAACCAAAGGGCCCAGACAGAGCTGTGAAAAGCAGAAGCACTGCTGACCCCTGTCCCTCCCCTGGCTGGGGTGTGTGTGTTGAAAAGCCCCGGTTTGGTTCAGTTTTTGTGGGAACTCCTCCAGCCTCCTCCTCACCCCTGCCTGCAGAGCCCCGGCTCAGCACAGAGACTGGAGCAGGGACTTCCATCCCTGGGATGCTGGGATGAATAATGCACTCATGGGAGAAACTCTGGTTCAGCCACAGAGGATTTGCTGTGTCTTAAAAGCCAACTTATGCCGAGTGAGGAGGAGGAGGAGGAGGAGGAGGAGGAGGAGGAGGAGGAGGAGGAGGAGGCCATGCTGCGAAGGCTGAGGCCACCACCCGGCCAGGTCCACCTCCCACGCTGCTGTTGTGGAGGGACAAAAGCCCTTGTCAAAACAAAAAGAAAGTTAAAGAAAATGTGGAGAATGGCAACTGTTGAAAGCAACGGGGGCTCATTGAAAGACAAAAGCTTCAATTACCTGGATTTTTCTAAAGTCCTGTTAACACTCCTGGTCTATAAGCAGGACTGTAAACAGCCATTGTACAGGGTTCATAAAGGCTCCTAAAGGGATTATTCACTGGGTTGTGCCAATTGCATCTCAATTCCACCAAGAATGTTTGCAAAGTCGACCCCTAATTGCACAGCTTTTTGGAAACAATTTCTTGCAGCGACAGATTCCAGTGGGAAGGAAGCCTCCCACGAGGTGAGGTTCAGCAGGACAACACTAAACTCAGGATTCACAGATGGAGTCTATATGTGTGTAGACTGGGCCTTGTGGTTTCTCAATTTTTGGATGCCTGGGATGAAATCTCTCTTTACAAGACCCTTTCCAACCAGGCAATGAGCTGTGATACATTCCATCACCTCCTTCTACAAACCCTCAAGAGGGGACAAAGATGGACTTATGGCTACTGTAAAAGAGGCAACAGCATATTTGACAAAGGACCTTCTCTTACCATTAGACTGGCATTGAGCTCCTTACAAGCTATATTAAAACTCTACTATTATTCTCATTATTTTCTGGTGAGTTTAGGAATCAGGAGAGTGTCCTTCAACTCTTTTCTTACCCCCAATGTTTTAACTACTACATCATCCAGCTTTTCTTCACATAATAAAAACACTACATTGATTAATTGACATCACACAGTCATGTGAACTGTCTCATACCAGGAATAAGAGCTTCAAGAAATGAAAACAAAACCAACCAAGTCTCCTAAGCCTGCAACAAGACTGGCAGTACCTGGACGTTACGTCACGATGGGTGCAGAAAAGTATGGTTGTTTCAAATGGAGCCACTTCCTCCAAGCTTTTGAGAAGTCACCTCAGCTTATCCACACAAACATGGTTACCTCCTACTTCACCCAAACTCAGTGGTTTTTGATTTAGGTTTTGCCTACACAGTCCCAAGGCTGTGGGCCCTGTTGTGCCAGACACTGCCCAGACAGCTGAGAGAAAGGCTTGTTTTTTATCTCTCCACATAAACACACATACCTATAGATATTATTTATATTATGATTAAGCAGAGGGTGATAGACATCTAAGCTAGCCATGTGAAGAAACAGATCCCAGCCTGGAGGGACCTGCAATCTCACCAGTCTACCTGCAACTAGAACTGTCTGGGGAAGTGCAAGGCTGAGAGGAGAGGAGGCAAAAACATTAAATATACTGCTTATAACACTACAATGAAAGCTGGCAGGGTAGAATTTGCATGTAGAAAGTGGCACAGAATATCTGAACAGTGTAGACACCTATGCAGCCTGCACACCCACTCCACAGCTATGTTACCGCTATCTTACTATTTCCAACCATATTTAGTTACTGAATTTTCTTTTAATAGCAAGGCTTGGAGAAGTACTAAGCTTAAATCCTGGCTTGTTAATGCTTCTTTTAAAGGAAGGAGTAAGATCAAGCCTGTTTTTAAGAGCCCTCCCTTCTCCATGCCCTCTGAGCTGACTTCCCAGGAGCAGTGGCAGCGCGTACGGATGCGCGCTTGGGTGTGCAGGGGAGGGTGTTGTTTCCTATTAAGTCTGGCATCAGATTCATGTCTGCAGGGGCTTGCTTAAGATGATAGGAAGAGAGAGTTTTATCATGAGCCAGACTGACAGAAAAGCTTGCTAATGGGACTTGAGGCATACACAGGAAAGAAAGTGCCAAAACATTAAGCTACCGCCAAGTGTCAGAGGGCCACTGATTTATTGCAGCAATTTTGCCACTGTGTCCTTTATAAGGTCCCACAAGTCCTTCCTCCTGGCAAGAAGCTGTGAGCTGCTGCAGCTCGGGGAGAAGTTTAGATCCAGAGCACAGAAAGTGTCCAAGCGAAAGGCGGGGGCCGGGGGGAGGACGGAAATCGAATGTTGACTTGAACTTGCCCCAGGCAGCAGAGTCCTCTTAGCTCCACTGCCTCCCTGACAGCTTGATGAAATGAGTCAGGGCCTCCCCATGGCTAGACCAGCTCAGGCTTCCAAGTGCCGGGGTAGAGCTGTAAGAAACAGATTGAGCCTCAGGGCAGCAATTTTTTTTTTTTTCCCTTTCTCTCCTCAGCATTTGGCTGGGGGAAGGGGGAGGTTATGAGCACTACAGATGTATAGGCTGAGCCTTTGTCTGCAGAGGGGGAGGGCGAGGGGGAGAGAGAAGAACAGCAAGAGAGTATTAGCTATGGCAGCTGAGAATAGCCCAGAGCACTATAACTAATTTTGAGGGGCAGTGATGCATTGTACGGGCTATGTGCTGTTTGGTCTGAGGGGGCCCCTGTTGTGAAGCAGCAATCAAGAGGACATTTTGTTAAGTGACCAACAGCTGTCATCTGCAAGCCCAGAGTGGGGAAGGAGGGAGCAAGGGGAAGGGAAAAGAGAAAAAGAAAAAAATAAAAGAAGAAAAAAAAAAAGAGCATTTGTCCCTTGGAGGCAGAGCACATTAATCCACCAATCTGCCACAGCTTTAACTCTAAATATGCCTCCAAAGACTGGAGCTCCTCTCCATCAGCCACCCGGAGAGATGGGCACCTCCTGCCCTGCTCCAGCCTGCCCGATGCAGGGAGCTTCTCTACCTCTGTGGGTTGAGAAACCGACGCAAAAATACTGTTTAAGTCTCTTTTCATTCCATAAAATTGAGTTGATCTGCTGCAGCTTAGGGTCAATCCCTCAAGGACTGTTTTTCCCCCCTTCCCTTTTTCATAGCACTCATAAATTAATCAGGAAGACCCTGACTAAGTCATTTCATGCTGTACAACATAAAAGAAAGTCCCCTGATGATCCATGCAAGGATCTATTAAAAGCGGGAGGAGGGAGGGAGGAAGGGTTAGGGAAGAGGGAGAAAAGGGAAGGGGGGGAAGGAAAAAAATCTCAACCTTTTTGATATTTTAGGATAAAAGCTGGAGGACTTTGTTACGAATTCTAGCCAACATCAAAACACCTTAAATAATTCAAAGAACATGTTAAAGGGAAGAAACTGAATGTTGCTCTGATGTTCAGTTGATGCAACGCAGAATATTACCCAAAACAGCACAGCCTGTTAAGGGAGACAGCAGCCTTGAGCATTTCAGTTCTTTAGAAAAATGTCAGAACCTGTAAAAATCATAATTTCCAGCAACTTTTTTTTTTTTTTTGCATGATATAAACTCAGCGAGACTGAAATGTAGGTTTCTGACAAGCTGTTAACAAGACAACTTTAGAAATCTGTCTGGAGCTCTCAGGGAGATGGGCTGCCATTTCACTGCTTCGAAGAAGTTCATGACATGACAAGCAAAAATCAGGGAACAGAGACCTAAAAACCACGGTGTAATTTTCATTTGCTTCTGTCGTGAAAGAATTCAAGCAGAAATATTAGAAGGCTGCACAACTAAAAAAGCCAGGAACTGGAAAATCATTGCTGTGGTTTGACAAGCACATCTTTTATGCTGAAAATGGTTTCTTTATTATTATACCTATACACAGGAAAGCACTTTGGAGAAAAAGGGATAATCACAAATTATTCCTTGAGATCTACAAAATAAGATCTACAGCTGCCTGCTTTCCACCCAAGTCTAAAAATTACCTGGTTCAAGGGAGAGACTGACCAACCCATCTTGAAAAAGCTGTAAGAGCCACCAAATTTCTCTTCATTTCCCACATCCTTGCCCTTCCCCGGAAAAGGAAAGGTAAAAGGATCTTTCCATAGTGCAGTCTTTTACTGGAGCCTACACAGATGAATGTTGCTACCTAAATGCTTAATAAAGACACATTCATTAAAAATAGAAAAGTCAGCATCCAATGCCATCTACACACAGGAGTCTGGTACCAGGAGAGGCCTTCTGGCTGGTTTACCACATTATACCTCCTATTTCAGGCCTTAATATACCAGTAGAGTGCTTTGCCATAATTTTTGGATGAATTAATGATGCTCTTTCCAGAATCAATCTATTCTACTCAATGGTCAGTAAAAAGTAGATCTATCTATCATCTATCTATCTATCTATCTATCTATCTATCTATCTATCTGTCCATCCATCCATTCATCCATCCATCCATCCATCCATCCATCCATCCATCCATCCATCCATCCATCCATCCATCCATCCATCCCCCTATAATACACCTCTTTCAATATCACCTCATTTTCTCTTTAATTATTTGGACTCATTCTAAGTATGTAGTGGTAGGCTGATGTAGCTGCCTGGAAGTCAATTTACTGACTGTGATTGACTCCTTATCTCTGGTTGCAGAATCTCAGCACCCTTGGGAAAGCTTGGGAAACCCAACATACAATTTTATGCTTAATTTCAGCCCATATTTCCCAGGAAGGAGAGTGATGGGACAATGAAGGAGGTAATTTTCACTTGTACTGTCTATGACTACACCAAAGGGTAACGTGAATGATGGACCACTCTTAGCCCAGCATTTGCAGGGATCACACAAATAACGAACTGAAGCTCTTTCACCTCTTTCCTATCTCTCCTTGTTTCCACACCATCTCTGGTGGTGCCTCCACAGCGACACTTGGGTAATTGAAAGAACAGTGCACACAGAGTTGAGTGGTTGATGCTGCTTTTCACCAATTTACAAAACACAGGAAATTCTGACAAGAAGAGGGATGCAGCCTGCTTCTCTTCTGAAGTGCTCACAAGCTCTTTTCCCTCTTCCCTCGCTTGGGCATTGTGTCACCTGTCACTCATTTTCTTTTCATTAGACAGACACTCTTGGAGACATTACAGAAGCTGTGCATGGGTTTTCACTAAGGAACCAGAGAAATGTCCATTACTTTCTAATTCTCTTGTTTTAGGCTATGACTAATATCAAGTGCTTGCAAGAGACATCTTGCCTTGCTGCCTCCTGGCCCAGAGTTACCTGGACCCTGTCCCAGCTGCTTTGGTCCCTCGTGCTCTCCTGGGAGGAGCAGAAACCAAGATGGGATTTGCAGTGACTGCACAGAGCAACTCTGATTTTGTTTCTGTTGATACGTCCAACAGAAGAAAAATGGCTTAAAGCCATTATTTATAAGAATGAGAGGCTGCTGCTGTTTGGAGAGGGGGTTATAAGCTTTCTCTAAAATTAAGGAGTTCAGGACTTAATATGGATATAGACAAAAGCCACTTTAACCATAATGATCTGTCTAGTAATTCCCCATTTACTATAAACATCAGTTTTCTTCTATTTGGATTGCAAATCGAGTCTACTACTATGCCATGTCCACGTCACTGTGGAGTCACCAAAAACTATTGGGCCAGCACAAAACAACAGAATTTGTTTAAGTACCCTCCTCTAATGGAAGGCATTTAGTTATTCTCAGCTATGTGACTCCATGCTATGTGACTCTGTTTGGGAGCTCCATTTACATATTTATTTAGTAGGGAACATGCATGGCTGTCTTCCCTCCATGCAGAACCATTATGAGCTGCAGGAAGCTGTTAGAGAGGATTTCAGCATGGAACTCAGGAGGAAAGGCATTTCCAAACACCTCCCTATCCTGCTTAATGACAGCCACCCTCTGGAGTGAGGGTGATGGATTTCTGGTTATGAAACTTGCTGTGGGGTTTCTTACAGCTCATTCACAAGAATGCTTATTTCTTTTTTTCATGTATGCGTTTAATTTCTTTATATGTATATTTACACACACTTTTTCTCATGCTGCCAACTTCCTTTCCTCCTTACTTCTCCCTTTAAGCCCAAGTGGTGCAGCAACAAAAGAACACACCAGATCATGCATGAAGACACCTGAAGTCTCCCCACAGGTATATTAGAACTTTTTGCATTCAAATTCAAGTTGAAGGCCCAAAAATGTCTAACATAAGCATTCAGAAGAGGGGACTGATTTCAGAACCAGAGCTGACATGGCTCAGGTATAAAGGCAAATCTCTGCTGTGCCTCAGGCTGGAGCTGGCAGGAGGAGTGGGCAAAGCCAGGCTGAGTTCAGGTGGTGAAGCTGGGCTGAGCAGCTGCACACCTGGAAACACATCACCACCACTATCCCGGTAAACAGAATATTTTACAGCACTGTTTAATTAGGGATTCTGGACATGGAAAACAATGTTAAAGCACCTACTGTGTTCTCAAAATACATCAATTCAGTGAAAAAGAACTTCAGCTCATTCTTCACTTAATGAATATATGAAGGTTATGTGATTCAGCTGCTTTGTTTTGCCAAATGCCTTTAGTCACTAAAAGTCTCTGTTACTGTCAGGGACAAGATTCACTATGCTTATATATAATTAATGTAATAATTAATGTTATTTAATTCCACTGCTATTTAACTAATAGCAAGGTTTACGTTATTGTGGGTAAAAAATATAAAGCTTACTATAGCCACCACTAATGTTTGCATTATTGAACATTAAAATTCAAATCTGGTAAAATATTTAGCACAGGAATTGAGACATCTACAGAAGGCTTATTTCTCCAAGGAAATCCAGAGATTTCCTTACAGATTTCAACCACTGCTTTTAAAAGAAACCTCAAGGGATGGCTGCCCCACTCACCACAGGCAAACTACCCTGGAACAAAGAAATTCACCAAGAGAGAAATAAAAAAGGAATTTAAATATGAAAACTAAAAACCACCTCTGCACACCCCCACACCCCCAATATCCAGCACCTGTCATTAGCATTAATACAATGCAAATTAAGACTACTTCTTTTCTTTCATTCCATTTAGATCTTAGAAATATTAAAGTAGATAAGTCTTGGATGTGAAGGACAAGCATTGCCTAGGATATACATTTGGGCATCTTCAATGTAATCTAAGGAATATAGCACAGTGGGCTGTTCTTTTTCCAATTGTGAATGTTGCTGCATCAGC
The DNA here is from genome assembly GCF_047830755.1 of Zonotrichia albicollis. Classification (NCBI taxonomy): domain Eukaryota; kingdom Metazoa; phylum Chordata; class Aves; order Passeriformes; family Passerellidae; genus Zonotrichia; species Zonotrichia albicollis. Next base: position 6,715,920 of record NC_133836.1, on the reverse strand, counting down.
TGTGATACACCAACCAGCTCACGTGTGGTTTGCAGCCACACTCAGCAATAAAATGCATAAACAGCAACTCACGATAATGCTATTATTAGTATGTGTCCCTGCTGCATATCCAATAACAACAGGGGTTTTCACAGACTGCAGAGCAATCAGGTGTGTTTAAATATGCTTTTAAAGCCTCTTCATGGAGTGACTGAGGGAAGTTCTTTTCAGAGTTTATGCAAAGCACTTGCACAGGTAACTGAAGGCTCAAGAGCTTCTGGGCAGCTTTGAGAAGGACAGGCTGAGAATTACAGAACTAATAATCAATGTACAGCAAAAAATATTCTTTTAAATTCACACCTAATACTTGTTCATGAAGCAGAAGCAGTATTCAAAACAAACCACTGTGTTAGCTCAGCTGGCTAATGAATAATTGCCACAATTACAAAAACAAATCTTTGTTTTCAATTTTCAGTAAGCAGAGCTTTAGAAGAACAAACTGCTCTTGAAAGCATGATAGTTTTTTTTTCCCTAAAAAAGGAAAGAAAGAAATCCTTCCTAGCAACTGCAATTATGATACTTTCATGTCAAATGAATTATATTACAGAAAATAAATCTTTCTAAGATGCACAAGAGGGTTATCTGGCTCCAGTCAGACTTATGCATTACTGGTTTTATATGTTGTACTCTACTTGATTAATATAGGTAATCAAATTATACTGCCTTCCACTGTGCTCTCAAATTCAAGGCTATAATGTTTTCAATGACAAAGTTCATAGAGTTGTATAAAAATGTACCTCATGCTGTACCAGCCCTTTATTGCTGTAGTAAAACACCATTTTCAATTTAGTAATAAGTGATATAAAACAGAGTGTCTTGATTGGCAGGGTCGTATTCATTATGCAGTGCCCTACGACACAGCACAGCTCCCCGTGAAAATTTAAGGACAGAATCTCCCACAATCTCAGATGCTGATACTTAAAGGAATTAAATGATTCCTTTCTCATGAGTTCTCCAAAGGAAGGACAAGAAATTGAACAGAAACACACACACAGAGGTGTGGATGGAAAGGAGAAAGAGGCAGGAACGGGCCCATCATAACATCCTGGCTCTCTTGCACCACAACCAATCCTACACTCTTGCTTCCCACCTGGAATAGGAAAGGAGAAGAGAAAATGACAGAAAAAGAGGAAGAATGACACTCAGGATAGCAGCAAATACTGGAGAAATCCTCCTGGCTCTTCCAGTGGCCTGACCAGTGACCAGAAGAAGCGACTCTGAGTGTTTAACTTGAGGGGCCTTAATGAAGTTGTGTTATCAAGTGCTCTTCACTTTATGAACATCAGGATTCTCTAAAGAGCTGTAAATTAGCCTGTCAAAACCGGTAACATCTTAACTTTGCAGCTATCTTTGAATATGTAAATTGTAACCCTTCCCTTCCTTCTTCTCCCTTCCATAAATCAGGAATAATTTACCTTATCTGTGAACAAACCAACCAATCTGTGGATTCCACAGAGGCCAAGTATTCTGGTGAGCCTTGTCATCACTGCGAACACTATCTAGAGGAGCAAGAATTATAAAGCCATTTTCTGTTGAACTAAATGGCAGAGATATTGTCAGCTGGTATCTTTTCTAAGCATGTACAGCGAGCAAATGATATGATCAGGAAAGACAACTCTTGGAGTCAGGAATTAGTAATGTTATCTTAGTTTTGTTTCCTTGGCAACTTGACCTTTCATAATTTGCCCAAAGGCAAAATATGGGCAGCATATCCCTTTCAAATCATACCTCAATAATCTTCTGATTAAAAGCATCACCAGAATGTGGCCTTGCCATAAGATGGAGAATTAACGACTCTCTACTAAATGATCCACTGATGTTGAATCTAATTTAAGTAGCCTTGCAAGAATATTTAACACTTAATGATAGGCTCTGTATTAGAGTAGGTTTAATCTAGGATGCAGCCACAGATGTCATAAGAAGGAATTAATCAGCATTGCTTCCACTAAAACAGAAATGCAAAATTGCTGAACAGAATGTATTAGAAACAGATTAAAGAACTGGGACTTAAAACATAAAAGAAAGAGAGCTGATACCACCCTCAGAGAGCTAATTTTAAATACAGGAAAAACTTAATTCGCCTTTAACTGAGGAATTGGGGTGTTTGAAGTTACTAAAGAGAAGCTTGCGTTATCAAGAAGCAAAGAAAGGCAGATAGTCTTTTCCTTCATCAATTAAAAATGAAAGCCCAACCCAAATATTAATGTCTGCCTTAAAATCCCAGCAAAATGAAGTTATTGATGCTCTTGGGGCTATGGCTGCATCCCACATGATGCTCTGTACTCAGTGGAGTGCTGTGGAACTTTCATTGGTTTGAAAAACTCCTGCCCAATTTAGATGTTACCTTTGAGAAAAGCAAATCTTGGAAAAGGAGAAACAGACCCTATGGATATTGAAATGTGTGCACTTGGGGGAAAATAGGAAATAGTGCATTTTAAAATTCACTGTAAATGTCCAGTACTGAGAGAACTTGCCCACCCAAAAGTTTGTGCAAAGATCTACATTACAGTTAGTTATTGTTGCATCATTCAATTTATGTTCTCCCCTGTTGTTTGAGGACCTCGTGCTGCCCACAGGGTTTTTGCTGCCCAGTGTCTTTCATTGCAGAAGACATTTTAAAGCATAAAGGCAGAAGGGACCACAGAGCATCACTTCAGAGCATTCATACAGCACAAGCCATTACAGTTCAGACAGTAACTCTCCTCTGTTCTTGATCTGAAGATATTCAGAGTGAATCCCTTAATCATATGAATCTTTAGAGGCACATGTCATGGATTAAAAATTGCATTCTTAAAATTTTTTAGCTACAGTTAGCATTCCTGGTAATGACATGGAAAACCTCAGTTCAGCACAATTTTCTCCTGAAAATATCAAGGTGTGTGCTGAATGCTCCAATGGCCTGATTCAACAAGTCCAATTCCTGATTTAGTATCATGGCTATTAAATGGTTTTGGGCTCAGTTGAGTGGCCCTTCCTTGAAAAATTATGAAACAATCCAGCTTTGGTCCCAATTTTCATTGATAGCCTAATAGAACACACAAATAATCTCAGTGCTGGCTCCCAAATGAACGAAAAACTTACATAAAGCTTTGATCCCGATGGAAGAATCCATCAAGACTTGCCATTTGTCTCCCTAATTACTTGCTTTGATGCTCATGGCTTGCAATCAGTGCACAAGTTGCTGTCCTGGGGTTGCCATGGCTACCAGCAGGGATGCAGGGATGCAGAGGGAGCCCTGGCTCTGCACATCAGCCACCTCTGCTCCAGCTCTGCCTCCTGCCCCGGCTGCTCCCGCACCAGGGAGGGTGGGAATGTTCTCCTGTACCGAGCCAGAGTTAATAAAACAAATCCTGTTCATGTTACTGCAAGTGTGCTGGTAACATTCACCTCACCCTTCTCTCTGCTGCTCATACACTGGAAAGCAGTGAAGTGGTCAGAAGACAAGAGTGCAAGCAAGGACTGGATTCACTTCCTAACTTGGACCACAGATTGCCAAGTGGTTCTGAACCTTGATTTTCCTGACTCTTGGAGGACAACAGAGATGCATCTTTCACCCCACAGTCCTGTTTTGAGAACACAGTGCTAAGAGAAAGGGAGCAATAATATTCATTTTTTAAAAGTCTCTTTTACGTGACTTCCCTATATTTCTACAACTTCCTGGTTATCTAAAGACCTTTCATTAAACCTACACACTTCTTTTTTAACAAAGGACACCGAATAAGTAATGACGCGTGATATACTTCAACATTACTAGTAATTGCTCATTGAAAATAAGAAATGAGAAAGCACTTTCTTATTTGCTTATCTGATGACCTCTAAAGACAATGACACACATGATAAATCCACAGTGTGATGTATTTCCTCATTTATTGTATTGATCTGTTTAATGTAATATCCAGAAATGTAGTACTAACCTATTAAGTGTCAACAAAAGTTATATTTTGTTCTGAAGTGTATTTGTAACTTAAGTTTACACACAAATTTTTGTACTTTGTGCAATTCACAGAATTGCACAAAGTTCACAGAAGTTTTCAGCACAATCTGTTCTCAGAAATTTCCATTCTGAAAAGGATGACAAACAAATGAAATATATGAGTGGGAACCATCATCCTACCATATTTCAAATAACTAACCAAGGATGACTGAAAAATTCCTACAGCAACAACACAATGCTGCTTATTTTAGTTATTAGGAAGATAGATTACTTCAATACTCTGTTCCTGCCAAAGTCTTATGCATTTTTTTAAGTGTATGAACTCTAAATCTTTTTTGTTCTGAATACAGTATTTTCCTCTGGGAGGTATAGTACATGGTAAGTATGAAAAGTTAACATGTAATTAGCAGGGTAATGTCTAAGCAAATTGCATCATGCTAGAGTTAATAGAGGTTCAGATCAGAACTATTCCTCTGAGCACAGGCAGCAGGAATTACAAGTTTCTATAGTGCTCAGTCACCGGAAAACATTCAGGATCCTAAAGTTCCTGTATTCCAAACACCCTGGCCCCTCAGATGCTCTGCTGCTCCTTGCCAACCTGTGGTGCTCAGCACAGCTCCACAAGGATCTGTCCTGAAGTTTGGAACTCATTTGGACACTTGTAGCTTTTGCAACGAGCAAATGGTTGGTGGGATGGTGGGAAATGACAGCACTCATGCTACAGGACCAGGCTCTAAATATTTACCCACAGTACGACACCAGGACACTTGGTTTAGATGCTCTCTTGCTAATTTCCCTCACAATTAAGTTAACTTATTTTATTCAAGGAGTGACTATTAAAAATAAATCTACTGCGTTTTTTATTTTTGTAGATGTTGTAGTTAAGTCACGTCTGACAAGATGTGATCAGAAGCACTGCACAAGTAACAGGGTTGCATTTGTAACAGACAGCCCAGTGCAGTGCCAATGCTCTCTCTGAACCCACCAGTACTGGTATCCTAAAAACTTCTATTTAATTTAGAAACAAACAGCAAAGAGCAAGAAGGAGATTCCATATTAATTACATGGGCTTAGGGAAGAAGAGTGAATTTGGGCACAAACACTGAATGTTAAATTTCTTAAATTACACCAATGCTACATTCTACTCAGCAACTCTAGGACCTACATAATGACAGAAAACAGCTCAGTGAAGCAACAATCAGAAGAAGCAGAAATCAGAGTGAACAGATTAGAGCAATCATAATTGGACAATCCATAGACATAAGGATAGAAATTTTTCAAATGACTACTGATAGTGCCAAATGTTAAAGACAAGGAAGAAAAGCAGTAGGAGCTATTTTGAGACAACCGCCTTTCTTCTAAAGAACAAAACACTGAGGATCTTGGATTCATCTCTCCAATACCATGGCTCATGGTATGATGGTTGTAACACACAGCACATGAGAGAGAATACATAAGCCAACGTAAAATTCAGCATGATTAATATATGATTAGTTCACGTTTGTACAATGCTTTGAAGATGTAAAGTGCTAATTAGAATTTCTGGCTTAGGCTGGCTGATGCCCCAATGCAATCCAGATCAGTAAATAAGAAACTGCAGAAGTTTAAACTATCTGCCCAAAGATTGAAGAACCCATGAGACATAAGGAAACACTTTAAATTTCAAGTGGATAAACAAATGTATAAAAGGGGGAGAGAAGAAATATTCAATGCCCCAGTGAAGATATTTAAGATAGATAGATGAAAATAATTAAGACAGAAAGATGGAGCTCATGATTATTTGAAAAACACTGTTTTACCTCCCTCTACCATCACCAGAAAAACCCATTGGTTTGTGAGATACAGAGATACCTCAGGAATCAGTAAACATTTCCTGAACTTCAAAACTCTAATGGCCTTAGTGGAACATAAACAAATATCTTCCCAAGAGTTGTTCTGTAGTAATGAGAATGAAAAAAAATACTTAGACTGACATGTACAAGGAAAAAAAAAAAAAAGATGTACCCTATGAATGGAGAGTGGAAAAAAGGAAAAAGGAAGAAATTCCTGCCCAGCTTTCATCAGAAATTTTGAAACTGGCCTTCAGTAAGGTGGTAGAGAATGAAATCTGTATCAGAGGAACAATATGTGGCAGAATAAGTAAAATCATTTCCAGCCAAAAGGCCACCCCAGTACATCACTCTCGTGGGACCAATGCAGAGCCTGGATCAAACCAGAATGCCATCCAACAGAGAGATGTTGACTCTGCTACTGATCTGGCCTTTTCCTGCTTAATTAAAGCCACTGAACACTCGAGCTGGAAACCTGTAATCCCCATTAAAGTGCCATTTTAGCAGTAGGTGATCAGACCTTTCAAGCTACACTAAGTAATTATGCTAGCAGGAACCACGAGTAGTATAAATGTGGCCACGGGAAGGCTCTTAATGCCCAATCTGGTAACCTCTGAGGATTACCAGGCAAACCAGTACCTGCAGCCCCAGCCATGTCAGAATGGAGACTGAGGTCCCAGCTGTACCCAGTGCAATGCAGGGAGCTCGTGTGGCTCTAATCCTATAAAAGTGCTGAGCAAGATTGGGTAACCACATCTGCGGGAGCATGCCGTGGTTTGAAATAAAATAAAGCTGAAATGTACCAAAACAGTAGGCACAAAACAAGGAAAAACTCAGTGTGTGACTATTTACTTTTGAACTCCATTATGATGCAGAAATAGACATGGAGGCTCAGAGAACAAAAACTGGGGTTTTTTAATGGAATAAGAAACGTGACCAAGGAAAGTCCCAGTAATACAAACCATGCAGAATTAAAACCACTGCAGATGCATCACAGTTGCTCTTCAAGCTTAGCAAAAAATCTGTGAGCTGATGTCAAAAATAATATTTGGGGAGCAGGGAAAGTGGGGTCCCCTAGTGATGCCTTGTGGTTGGAAGACAGATTGACATGATGCAGAAATCACATTAAACCACTTATTCTACAATGCCTGAGTTACTGAAAAGAACTGAGGCAGAAGAAAGACAAAACAAAGAAAACCTCCTAATTACTGTTAAAATGAAACAAAGGCACTTTCTTATTATGCAGGATGCACATTTGTCTGTAGTGGGCTCTTGTAGAGGTCTAGGACTATCACTCACATAATGTATGAAAAGATGTAATCCCTAGGTATATACAAATCTTTGCCAAGTGTTTTTAAAGCTAGAGTCTGTAGCAACACATATTTTGCAGCAAATATTTAGAATGAAATATTTCATAAAGTACTTCAGCACTTCTTTGAGTGTTTAATTTATCTGACATAAAAGAACAAGAGTGTATAGCATTTTCCTGTAAGTGGATGTAAAATACGCATTGCATGGATCCCTATAATTAAAAAAACAGCAAATCATTGTCATTAATGCACAAGCAAGATCATAAATGAATACATTATTAAGTCCTACTGAATTAATGTTTAACTGCAATAGAGTTGAAATTGAATGAGGCAATTAATCAGAGTAAGAACTGAAAAAAAAAAAAAAGCCACATCTGTCTCACTTTGAATACATTGAGCAAAACGACCTTCAAAACGGCACTGCCAATCACACCACGCCGCCCACTGATTTGACAGTCTTGGTGCCACCACAGAGAGAAAGTTTAGTCAGTGTAACAGAGACAAGCTTTCCATCTGAGTCACTTCATGGGTACATCTCACCCTGAGGGAATAAAACATTATGTCTCAAGGGTCTTATTTCATAAAATCATGAATGTTCAGATGGTGAAGATCATGCTGGTTATAAATGTGAACTACATCTGCTCAAAGTCACCAGAAAATGAAACTGGGGGAGTTGACATACATTAATGATAATTTTTACAGGCTTAATGCTCTTCAACATCTAGGGGAGGCTAAAAAAAATAATGTTCAGAAGCTTTTGTTCCATGGATTGTGCTTTGATCAACTAAAATACATTAATTTAAATTTTCCTTCATCAGTTTTCAGCTCCGTAGTGGAATTTTCTTTAACGGGTTAATTAAACTCCATCAGGTTCTTAACTGTTGAAAAGTCTTAGTTCAATTTATTTCAGAGTTTAAGGAGGAGTAAAATGATAATACTAATGATGATAATGACCCTTATCCTAGCTAAAGCTTTTTGCACTTCCCATGTAGAACAGTACCTATTGTTCACCAGTCCTACCTTTGACAGATCGGTAGGGATATGTACTTTTCTTCTGTGTAACATATTATGAATATTAAACAATATTTAAAAAGAAAAATCCATTGGTATTTTTGTAGCAAGTTCTTAAGCAATAATTATCTTTGAATAAAGGGGTTTTTTTCACCCTCAATGCAAATGAACTGCAAATTTTCCAAGCCACAATTGTTTTACTACATTGCCTTGATGGAGCAACTGGCATGAAGGTAAATCAGCATACACCCTTGCCTTTCAGCAGCAATAAGGACTAGGTTAAGGATTTTCGGGTTAAAAAGAAAGATTTCTCAGATACTCATTGATAAAACAGCTAATAATTACGGGTTAGGAAAGTTTGCCAGAGAACTGAGGAGTGGTTAACCTGTTCCTACACTCCTTCTGTAGGAACTATCAGTGAGTGTGTTGAAGTCATCAAATCACCTTACAATGCACAATAATTTGTAATTTATCACAATATATTGGTTTTTTGCACCAAAAAAAAAGCCAATTCAGGCTGTTATCTTTCCATTAACATTTTGCAACCACATGTTTGCCCACAGTGCCTTAAATGGGTACTGGAGGTCAAAATGACTGGATCTGTACAGCACCTCGGTTCATCAGGGGGAAGTTGGGGTCTCAAAGTCAGGCTAGAAGGGAGGTCAGCAAAACTAAAAGTTCATTTCAGCTGCTGTAGAAAGCCTGAGGAATACAGACCTCATATGCCTTCTCTCTGGTCCTGTTTTGTAATGAGTATGGATCAGAAAAGGCCCTGGGAAGCATTAGGGTCTCCTTTCCTGAGAGCAGGGACAGCTGGCATGGGCCAAAGCTCTCACTGGATAAACACTATTCCCTTGAAGGACAGGGAACAATACTCTTCCATATTTTAAGGGCATTTTGACAATTTCCCAGGATATGTTTTCAGGCTGGCAATCTTTTCTTTGGATACCAGTGCGAGATCTAGGCATGAGCTGTGACACAGGGTATGAGTATGGAAGAGCACAGCAGGATGGAGCTACTGCTGCTGGAACAGGACTGCCAGGTCCCAGATACCATGGCCTGTATTAAACCCACCACAATAAAACAGTTTATCAGCACCTAAACACCAAGGAGGGCACTGATAATGCCACTACCTGCAGGGAGAGTTAACCCATCCTGCCTCGTGGGAAGATAGAGGATTCAAGGCTGAATCCTGACCTGATCATAGCCAGTGGTTTGTGTTTTGTTGGCTTCCACAAGATTGATATTGGGATCTGTAATAGAAAGGGTGAGTGAGGAAGAAGGAAGAGAAAGAGGAGAACACGAGTGGGGGCTTCACTGACACACACACAAACCCAAAAGATAAAATCAACACAGCAATTAGGCTTCAACAGAAACAAGACAGTTCTTTTTGTTTTGGTTTGGGTTTTTTTTTTTTTTTTCAGTGTGAATGTTAATTACCGTGCCTTACAGCAGAGATAACGAGAGGGTTTTACTGCCTAGCATTTTTCAAACAAAGACATGAAAAATTCATGAGCAGGGAAGACCTTGGTGTTGAGCTTCAGTTTTCTTGTCAAATATTTCAGCTCCGGAGGTCCTTGGGAAGGTTACACAGCAATATTCAAGTCTAAAGGATGCCTGTCAGCTGGATCTAAAAGGAACAGGAGTTTTATAGGCTACATGTGACCTTGTCAATGTATTTTCACTGGCCAACGGCGTCTTCCAGCATCATTCACTCAGTTTACAATAAAAGAGAACACTGAAATGGCTGTTCTGCTAAGGGCACAGCACTCACTACACCAACCTGTCCAAAGCACAGCAGCTAAGATGGTTCATCTGGTGTCATGAAATGCTGATGTCTGCATATTGCTCTGAAAATGGTGCAAATGTACCTTTGTGCTGACAATCAGATACTGGGCTCCAGGGAAACTTTGTCAGTCACAAAAAATTTATCAGGACTCTATGCAGTCCAAAATGTCACCTTTTAAATGGGAAGCAAGATCCCTCTATGTCTGGCATGGCTTCTAAGAAGATCTAAACCCTCTTTTCAAGTAAGCGGCTTTAGACACACGAATGCTTTGCAAGTTGGCTGCACCTTTATTAAAACTCAGCTGAGGTGTTTTTTTCCTTAAGATTACAAAAGGAATTGCTGTTTGCTGACATGTAGGTCAGGCATAGATCAAGTGTGAGGAGAACAAGGCTGTTTAGTGGACTAACAAGAAACAAGTGTAACACAAAAGCTTTTGGGATCATGTGAAACTCCTTCCCTTCCCTTCCCTAATCAAATTCACCACAGCAGAAACAAGAATTTGATGAGGCCTTCAAAGTCTGAACCGCTCAATGTTTTCTTTCCTTGTTAGCTTAATACAGAGAAACCCCTCAGGTGAGTCACTAAGAATCACTCTTCAAATCAAAAACTTCCCCAATCTGTGTTCCCATGCTTTTAAAAATTATTCTGCATCAAAATTCTCAACATACCACCTCTTCCAGAACAGACTATTGGACAAAGACAAGCCCACAGCCTCACCACAGTCTGTGTGCTCTATCTGTGTTGATCTCACAAAAACACCACACATCAGTAGCATGGAACATGCTGCAAGAAGAGATGCCTGAATTGTGAATTTGAGGTAATTTCTTCATTAATCTCGCTTCCCAGAAAGCTTTTTTGGCAAGTGGACAGATTTAACATATGCTTAAGTCCCTGAACTTAGGCAAGAACCTTCAGCTAAAAATATTACTAAACAAGGAAAAGCCTCTTATAATCATGGCAGTGTGTTTAAGATCTCAACGGAGCCAAAATCTCACAAATGTATACTCATTCTCTCCCATGGCACTGTTTTGAAGCTAGACTCTTCTCTAGAACCCCAAATTTCCTGATCTGAATGGTTTGCAGAATGGTTTGTACCTGTGTTAGGTTTCATATGTAACACCACATTGCTGCCTGTGACTCAGGAGCCTGGGAGGTATTTCTCTTGCTAGTGCTGGTGCCACTAAACCCAGAAGGGTTTGGCAGTCACAGAGGCACTTATCAGAATTTTCTAATAATGATACTGGAATTGGAAGGCAACACTTGATCAGGTTTCCCAGTACTGAGCCCTTAGGAGTAAAGCTGCAGCACATCAGTTAAAGCAGAAGACTCTGAACACTCATGAGAGATGCAGTAAAATCCCCAAAAGTGTCTGCAACCAAAATCAGGAAGTTTTATGTTTCCAAGAACTACAAACCCCTACAAGCAGCAAACTCTTCAGTCAATATACTTTCTCCTTCACATCTGCTAAAATTTCACTCAACCATTGCCATCATATCTCTGTCTAGAAAAGAAATGGGATTCAACTTCTACTCTAAAAGCAAAATGTTATTAAGAATACTAAATCTTTGTTTTACAATTAAGTGTCAGGAAAGAATGCTAGCAGCTTCTTTCTCTTCTTTTATAAACTGTTGCTGACGAGTGCCATCCTGGCCTTTGAAAGATAATCTGTTGATGTTTAGAGGAAACACAGTAAACAAGAGACGAAAAGTCAAAGGCAAAGTAAATAAACACACTGGCTTCATCAATTCTGTATCTTAGCTGGGTGATAAAGAAAGATGCAGTGCATTTAACCTCAGCATGCCTCTCTCAAGCACCAACAGTGCCCTGTGTGACAGCCACAGGCTCTGAGCTAACCACACTCAGCTCCAGGGCACGCAGCTTTCCCAGCACTGCTCCTCAGCCACCCCTCTCAGCTCCTCTGGGTGCAGAGCACTGCCCTTCCCAGCTGCTCTCTCCATCCTCTGCTCCCTGCCTGCACTCCTCTCAGCAAACAAATCTTCTCCTGCCTGGGACGTGTATTTTTGTTGCAGGAAGTATCTTTCAGAGATTTGCCTTCCTGGCAAAATTGTGAGGATGGATTCTCAGCTGCATTCTAAATCTGCTGGGAACAGCGAGTGGGGATAGACAGCTGATGTAAAATTACTAATTTTGCTTTTCTAAAGCTGACACTGTACTCACTGTGTCTTTTGGACAGCCTACACTTGCAAATCCCATCCACACACGGCTGCTTCAGTGCTTGGTAGACACATGGAGAATTCAGCACTGGGTGTGGAACATTTTGGAAGTTTCTGGTCCCAGTCTGAGCCTGACTCCAGCACGACTCTAGCAGAACAGTACGTTGTGATGCTAAGAAAATACGTGGCCTGTTAAAAACCAGAAGAATTCAAAATCCATTTGCTGCTCTTGTGACCTGAGCTTGCATCTCCTCATCATGCAACACTGTGGTCACCCACAAATGAAAAAGAAAAAATAAATATATCTCTATAATAAGTTCTGAGTCTGCACTGGGGAGCAACAGAGCAGGGTTCAGGTGTTCATCCTGCACTGATGCCGAGTTTCCTCTCTCTCTGAGGTTACTGAGATCCTGACCAGCTTCCTTCTGAAATGACTGTTTGGGCTCCACCACTCACTTTCAGTATCAGTGAGCACGAATCCTTCACAAACCATTTTGTTTCAGTCTCCACTCCTGCCAAGTGCCTTCTTTTTCTGTTTGTTTTATATTCAACAAAGCTGTCGCTTCTCCTGCCTGCTCCTCCCTTGCACTCCTGTCTGTTCCTGCCATGGTGGGAAGTGCTGCCTTTCAATTCAGATCACCACAATGTTGCAGGTGAAATCTGTCAGATCACAGAGCAGCTCATGCACAAAGAAATTCTGACTAGAGAAAAGTGTCCTGTAGATTTTCATATCAGTATCTCAGCTGGACCAATTTGTAGCTGGTTTGTGCTCTGGAGCTCCTCACTGAGAACATAATGGAGCAAATGAGGGCAGGTTTTGTCCATTGCTGCTGGCCCAAAACATTCATCAAGCTTGAGCTGCAGACCCAGCAACTGCACCACTTTGCTCCAGTTTTAAATAAGAAAATGTCTCTATGTGAGTCACCAGCACTACCAGCATGACCAATTTGGTTTCTACTTTGCCAGACATCCTGTAACTAAACCTCCAAGGGAGAAGACAAACCTAATGACTGTATATAAAAGAGTGGATGCCTCATGTTTTTCCCAGATTGTCCTAGTAACAGAGGGCTTGAGCTGAAACATTGCTAGTAATGCCTTGCAAAAAATTAAAATGTTCTTGTATTCAAAAAGTAAACAGGGAACTTAAAGCTGGCCTATCATTTGCCATGGAAAAGGCATTTACTTTAGGTATAAGGGGGACTTCCATGGTACCAAACCACAGATACTCTGCTTAGACCTTCAGACATCTCTGCTTGTGTATTTTTACATTACTACCCAACTCATTTATTTTTCTGGTTTGGGTCAAATCTACAAGATAAAGTCTGATTGAAGAGATAGAACTTAGAAAGGACAAATCCTTCACCAAAGAGGAAAAGATCTAAAGCATGTCTGCTCCCAGATTTCTTTCCTCTAAGAGGTTTATTTCTGTTTGTTACTTACTAATATGTGCTGATAACTTACCCTGACATTTTAAAGATCTATGTTTAAAAACCGATCTGTCCCTACTAGTAATGCAAATAAGATTCACAGATTGATCTCCAGGGAAGCGTGCCCCTGTCCCCAAGACACGAGACACCCCGGTCCCCCTGGGGCCACGGTGGCTGCAGTTAAACCCTAAATAGCTGGGGCAGTTTCAGGTCCCAGCTGAGGCCCTGGGTTATGACTGAGCTCCCCAGCAGCACCTGCACGTCCCATGCTTGGCTACCGCTCGCTCTCTCGCTTTCATGAGAACCAAAATTCAGCCTCCTACACACCCACCGCAAAGAGGAAACTCGACACAGACGCAGCCAAACCGATCGTGGCCAATGGCTGAGCGGAGGGGAATGTACCAGGCAAAGCCACCAGAGCAGTGACTAATCTGCTGGGTGAAACGCGGCCAACCTGCACCATCCTGAGCTGTGAAATCACGGCAGCCTGCATCCCAGGCTGATCTGTCCCAGAAAATAACTCAGCTGCAGGGTCAGTTTTATCGTGGCTTAAGCTCTTTTCCTGCTGAGCTTAATAAAAAATGGAGAGTACTCAAGTGATTGAGGCATCTCTTACAGTGGGTTGGTGACTCATCTGAGTTTAGAAAGAATTCAGGGTTTTTCCTTGCTCACAGGCCTGTATTTCAAACAGTGTTTTCTTTTGACTATTCTTGTTTTCATTTCATCTGGTTTCCATTGAGTAAAATTAGAAGCATAAAGCTTAAACTATATTGTGGACTGGTGAAACATTCAAACACACAGAGGAGTTTGTATTGAATGGAGGCCATTTGCTGAGGCTCATTATCAGCTAAGCATCACCCAAGGAAGGCAGCCAGATTAACTGTCCTCAGCCATGCAACAGGAGAACATTTCCCCTGTCTCCAGCTGCCTATCCAGGATTTCTTCATTCATAGATGTGGCTTATAGCTACATATAGAGACTACTAGACACAAGAGCTCAGAGGCAAAGGTGGGCTGCTTTGCTTGTTCTGCATGTAATCCTGAAGGAACCTTTCAACACTTGATGCTTGCTATTCACCAGTATTAGAAACATGGCAAGGCACAGGTAACACAAAAGGAAAGTGTATTTGGCAATAACAGTAAAGGGAATAAAGTAGATTTGTTTTCAATATACTGAAAAATAAAGCAACTTTCTGGAGTTTAGAGACATGGTTCCTCTAAAATCCAGATGCTACATCATCTGCATACTGAGCTAAATGAATGGCCTCAGTTCATCCCCACATTCAGATGCCAGAACCTGAACCCCAGATCCATGTAATTCACTGGAAAAGAGCCTAAAAAAGACTTAAATAAGAGACCTTATCCAGTATTACTGCCTTACTCATCTTAAGCATTGCTCTGTAAGATATGAATGCAAAATTTCTGGCAAACTCATTTGAGACTTTACCAACCTGTAAGAATGAACTTGTGTGCATTCTACTGAACTTCTTCAGGGTCCCATTAATGGAAAAATGGCTGAAAATTGGGTTCATTAAGCCCTGTAGGGTGCAGAAAACTCTTCCTGCTGAGAGAACTTTGTGCTACTGCAGGTAACCATGTACCCACTTGGGAAAAGAAAAGCCAAAGAAGAAATCCAACAAGCTCAGATACTTGTCTCAGCCATGGCAGCACTCTGCAGGATTTGCCCAGCAGTCCACAGCCTAGCAAAGCCCAAAGGAAACCTTCAGAAGAGCACCTGAGATGGTTCAGTCATGGTGGTGTTGTTAATTTTTGTTTTATAATTGACATCACAAACCTGGAACCTTCCTACTAGCAGTGGAAGTTGGTCTTTTACCAAAATATTGTATCATTTCTGACATAAGAAGCATGGGAATTCGCTGTAATAGAGATCCATATTCCCAGGCTGCTTTTAGATTGGGTTAGCAAACAATGTACGAGTGCTGAACTATTCCAACAGATCTACTGTTCCCACTCTTTTGAGAATAACAGAAAAAAATGCAGTTAGGCAGGCAAAATCCTCTGTTTTCTATATGAAAAAAAACCCTGTAATGAAGAAACATTTTTTTTTAAAGGCTCTGGATTAAGTCTCAAAAACCATCCTATCAACACAATATAAACATTCTTGCTAATTAGGAAGAACTTCTTATCTATTTGCAGAGAACTAAGACTGTGGTCCACACTATCATGCTATTAGGAAGGATGTTATGCCATGATTTCCACATGGGAATGCTTTTTATTCTTAATAACACCACAACACTTGTTTAAAATGGTGTGACAAGTGTCATGGCTCTTAACAACACTTTGTAATCGGAGCAGCTGGCTTTGGGAAGGAGATGTGGCACCAGGAACCCGGGCGGCAGAAGCACCCTGTCAATCACGGGCACATCCATCACTCCATCTTTGCCATAACTCGCCCCTGCCCTGTTTTGAAAGAAGGCAAAGGACTGGAATCTGTTATTTAGATGGTATCTGACAAGCCTGTTTAACATTCAAGCCGTTCTCCAGGGAATCAGGGCTCTGGGATCCACCACAGCCATTGAGTCCCTGGGGAGAAGCCAGGCCGGCCGCTCACTGGGGTCACAGCCCTGCCTTGGCCACAGATTGAGAGGAGCCAAGTGCAGGCATACAGCTGAACTCATTATTATATTTTAAATGTTTCAGGAACCTCAAAAACACATTAAGTAATGCAATAATAAAACTCTCAGTGAACCTGTGCAATAAAATCCATCAACAGAGGAGATGGGTAATATAATCTCTTTAGAAAAAAAAAATCCTCTGCTCTATGCCTGAATTACCTTGTGCACCACAAGATAGAGGATTTAGACTATGGCAACGGACTGAAATCTCTCTTCAGGGACATCCTTCTCATAATTGTACATTCATGCCTCTCTCCCCAGTAGTAGCCTAAATACAATTTACCGTTGCACACATTTTTATAGGGTTTCTGCAAATCCGCCACTTTATTACCACCCCGGTTATAAGGGGCCACACGGCAATTCCTAAGGGTTCACTAACTGAGCAAGATATTAAGCTTGAATAAAAAGAATCAAAAACGTCTATCTACAATTTATAGTTCTCTATAAAGGACCTTGGGGAACCGCAATTTGAAGGTGAAAAGTAAATGGAAAGCAGATTTCAGCTGAAAAATTCCATATGATCGATGGAAGACTTACTGAGAATTATCCAGAGAGGTTTTTAAGGTGTGCTAGAGGTAAAAACATCCAACTCCAAATTACACACAAGACACACAACATCCCGCTGTGGATACATCTGATTAATCAGGTCTATTCAGAGCTCGGTAACAGCTGCCTTCTTTATGCACACCTCGTGAAAGCAACCCTATTTTACACCTTTCTTCAGAAGAAAGAAAGGTAAAAAGAAGATTTGAAAACCCCAGTGAGAGCCCAGAGTACCCATCACTCTCCCATTTTTTCTGCAAGATCCTGAGGTGCAGAGGTGAAATCTCTGCTCTGAACCAAGCCATGACCCCTTGGGACTGGAGCAACTGACCTCATTCAGCTGTGCCCTGCTTTCCCTCTTGGTGAGTGAGGGAGTTTCAGATCTTTCACCATTTCTGTGTTTTCTGAAGCTGGTATGAAAATGTTATAGGAATAAAATCTATTATATCAGTGTTTTTTTGTCTTCCTAAAGTTATAAGAACAATAACATGAAGTCTCTGTGACATCTAATTATAACTAGCAAAAATGGAGAGAAAAACTAGGCAGTTAATTATAATTACCTACAGAAATTACGAATAAATTCAAGTATTTAATATGAGCGAAAAGAAATGGAGTGTAGATAATGTGGCAGATGCATGCTCTTGCCAGACTCAGAAGGTCTGAACGTGGCAGTCCATCACTAACACCATAATACCTTGTAACACTTGAAAATCAAGATCGGATGTTTTAGTGAAAGATAAACTATCTCTAGTGCTCCAACACCCCTTCACGTTTGGCTGAGTGCAGCCCCCCTTGGAGCACATGAGGAACCAGGAATGGAGTCCTGATAAATGGTTCTTACTTCTGAAGAGAGGGGCCAAAACCTCTGCTGTCTTATTCCTCAGCTGCAAAGCATCCAGTGGTGTGCTTGGCCCACTGAATCTGTGGAATGGAATGTGCCTACAGGAATGAATCTGCACTCAAGTGTTATTTTCACTGATCCCAGCCACTGCTCCAGTACAGGATCTTGTAGGATGGAGGGATGGGATATTTCCAGGCAGTAAACTTTCTTGTTGATGAGAAGGAAAGTATTCATCTCTGAATCTCTGGCAATTTTTGAATAGTGTCATAATCCCCAGAATCTGTGGAATCTGAAACACTGACATATGGTAATTAACCCTCTTTTCATCTCTTTTTGATTCAATTGCACAGGATAAGTATAGTAATGCATAACAGGTGGGAAAATCTGTATTTTATTTATTTATTTTTTGCTTTGAGGTGATGGAGATAAAAATCATAGACTGCATTTGATGCAGAATCAAATGAAGACGTGGTGCACTCAGGCTGCTGTACATCCATTCTGCCATGATGTTTTTATTAGTTCTCCTCCTAAGGCTACTGTTAGGTGCAGGAATAATGGCTCAGAAGCTGGGCTGTGAAGGTGACACTCTTCTGCATGTGCTGTGACCTTTATGCTGCTGCTCTGGACAGCAGCACAGCTCCAAAAGTCACTTCCCATTATTTATGACAATTTGAGCCTTAATAAATCACGCTCAGAGACAGTGTGATTTCCCAGCTAAGGAAATGCACACAAGGAGGAGGTAGGTGCAATCAAATGTCTTGGGAGTCCATGGATGATGGGCTATTAGAGGAAGATGTGTGGGGAGGCAACCTTGGTTTTACATTGGCAGACTTTCAGTGGAGGTTTTTTCTGGAAATCACATTCCCTGCTGGCGCTTGGTTCGTCATCCAACCCTCCTTCCTCCTCCTCCTCCTCTCCCATCCTGCTTCCCCCCTCTGCTATCGAGGAGGCTCTTGGCAAAGACTGCCTCTAATATGTGCTTGCATATGGCAGAACATCTATCTGGATGGAAGCAACCACACATTAATGTATAACACAAATAATGAACAATGATTCATCTGAACAGCCTTGATAGGAAGGGCTGCTTTTTTCAAATCTGGGCCTCAGCAAAGCTTTGAAGGATAATTTCCACTAAAAATTGGATCAAGTCCATCAAGAAGAACACAAATCCCTGTTTCCTCCAGATTGTTTCACTCGATTCACTAAAATGTTTATTCTACACTCAGAAAAAAGTTGCTGGAATTTCTAAACTGCATTAAAATTAATCCTTTGCTTCTTTACAGTTGCCTTTTTCAGTGCTTCCTTTGTTCCAAGCTGGCGCTTACAGGAGCTTTCATAACCAGCAGGCAATCACATACATCCTTCCTGTTTGCAGTTTTTACTGTACTTTACGCAAACAAAAAATGTGGAACAGTCCAAAGAACATCTCAGACATATGAGAAAGAAGAAGGTAAACGCTGCTAACAGTTCCCAGCAGAAGACAAGATGAGGATAAAGCCACCTAAAGACTTGAAATGGAGCTGCCTTATTCACATGTACCTTGTGAAAATAAGCTTGTGGGATAACCCAGCAAGACTCACACAATCCCACAGTGCCCCTGAAGCACAGATCTGCTCTGAAGGGACCTTTCAAACACCAGGATAGCGGCCTTACAAAGGGAGGTGGAAATTAGCACACAGAAATCCCATGCCAGATCATAAAAGCATTGGGCCTGGCACTTAGGAAAGGACAAGGCTTGCCCTACAGCCTTTCTAACAAATTAATATGTACAACACCAGAAGCCTTCACTCCCTGCAGTGCTCTTCAGCTATCTGGCCCATATTAGGCTCTAATTCCAAGTGAGTTTTAATTAAGGACTCTTTCCAGTGCATACCTCAGCAGGTTGGAATACCTTGCTTTCAAGGTACTGGACAGACATAAAAAATGCTCAGTGGCCAGTGACACTTTTCTGTCCCTCTCCTCAACACATGGAGACCAGATTCAGAGAAAGAGCAGCGAGTCACACACTGGCTGACAAACGTCCTTCCCCATCAGCTGACACTGAAAACAGACACCCCCCTCTGCAGCGAGCACTCCAGAATGGTTAACAAACCCTTATTACCTTCTGTGAACCTGTGTCTCATCAAAATTTAAGCAGACACGGTGTCACACTTCAAAAACATCCTATTTCCTGCCAATGAAACAGCGAATTGCTGCTTAATGTTCTCCAGCAGTATTTGTTATAGAGCAAGGAGCCAGCTCTGGTAACCTACAAAACACACTCACCTCCCAACAGCCCTGTGCATCTGAAAAAAGACAGGGCTCAGGTGTTTTTACTACAATGCCAGGAAAAAAACCTTGTCCACATGAGCATTTGATTTTGTTAGCCCTGGTGCAGCTGCACTGCTGCTGAGAACAGGACAGAATATTCAAGCATGCAGAGGCCTTTAAGGAAAAAAGGAGCTGTATGGTTTTATGTACCTATCTGATACACATCAGTGGGAAAGGACTGGCTGATTGCTACAGCTTGAAAGAGAAGAAATACCTTTAGTTGCATCCTTATCCTTCTACTTACTGACTCACCTATCTACCTGTCTGGTGGTACAATGGGAAAAAATACCTCATCATTTGCCCTTGCCCAAGCTTTGGCTGTGCGCCACACCAAAACACCATAAAAGACATTTGCTGCTCCAAAGCTAAAGAGGCAGCAGGGAATGGCCAAGTGCAGGGTTTTAGAAGCTTTGGAAGTGTAGCTGAAGGCTCTCAGTCCTGCCCTTCTAACAGACCCACCACCACCACTTCATGCCCAGTGCCTCACAGATGGCTGCTCATTCTTTATGGGACAGCAGCAGCAAGAACAGAGGGATGGAAAGAGGCTGATCCCAGAGTGTACGAAGCACCTGGAAGGAAAGCAGCATCAGAGGGCAAAACTGTCTTTGCTCTTACAGGAAAGGTCCCTCTGAAATTACTGTCCCACCAATGTACAGGGTTGGCCGCACACAGCTACTGCTTGACCATCAGCCACTTCTTGCCTGGGGAAGTGGTGGAATTGCCATCCCTGGAGATGTTAAAAAATGTGTGGATATGGACATGAGGTCATGGTTTAGTGCTGAACATTTGGTGGTGGTGCTACATGGATGGCTGGACTTGATGATCTTGGAGATCTTTCCCTACCTTAACAATCCTGTGATTTCTATATTTTACTCTCTTTGGAGGAGGAGAACAATCCTTTAATTATGGAAAACAACAGCTAAAATGTCTTTGCAAAAATAGGGGAAGAATAATAATGCATATATGTATGAAATGTTACAGTTGCAGTGGACTAGAGACAATTCCTTGCTAAGAGGCTGCAATGGGAACAATATGCAGTCTGGATGCCTTTTTTCTTTTTATTGTTTATTGCTTAAATGAATGATGTTCATAAGGTTTCCCACAGCCCCACAGAGTACTGACTGATATCAGTGCCAGCCACACAGGTCAATAAAGAGAATTTCTCTATTACCACAATGATTCATGAAAGTCATTACTCCCACTTTGACTCGCTTCCCAAAAAAGATCTGCATGTAGCAGCACACTTGCCAAATGCTCTGTGTGTGCTCTTGGTGAAACTGGTGCGGGAATGGTTTTGTGAAACAGGACTGGAAATACTGAGAAATGTGGAGGGCACAGAGCACATGCAATCTCTGAGGATGATTTTTGTGCTGCTGGGCTGAGCAGGAGCAGCTGCACAGTGGGGTCTAATGGCTCCCCACTCTGCCACACCTCCTGCCACGAGGAATGCAGAGAGATGGGGTGAAGGCAAGTGCCACTGAGGAGCTCTTGGCTCTGTCTCCAGCCCTGTTTCAAGATTTCACTAAGAAAAACCATCTCTACACAGCTGGAACCCAGACCCTGCCCACCACACCCAGCATCTCTGTCTGTCTCACACACACTCAGGCTTACTTTCTTTTTTCCTGCTGGCAGGAGACACCTTATCTAGAAGGTTATGCATTACTGTGATACATTTGCTTTTGAAGTACTGAGTGGCTTTTAGAGTCTGGCATTTTGAACTTTCAGGAGGAAGAATGTTACTCTCACAGCAAACTTTGAAGTCTGTTTCCTGAACACATTAACTGTTTACTCTCTTTTTCTCTCTCTTGGCCACTTTAAGCTCCTCTAGAGTAAACACAGTCCTCAGACCTGAAAAATCTTATCATCCAGGTATCAAATAACATCCCAAACACAAGAAATCAACCCATCTATTCAAAACACATGCAGTCTGAGAGAGGAATGACACCACATTTGTAACAGAGGCCACAGTCCCCTCTTCACATAATTGTCATTTACATTCTCTGAATGTAGCATCTTTTGCTGATTTTAAATGCACATCATAAGAAGCAAAAGCTATCACCAAATATTCTTCCTTTTCCAAATCTCCTCAACACAAGCAAATCTGGATCTCAACTCCTCTTTCAAGGCCAAGCATTTTAGTTCCTAATCATCACCTGTGTGCTGTGGATTTTTAACAAAAGCTTAGATGTGCGTTTAAAACCTACAACTGCAAAAAGAAAGAAAAAGACCACATCAAAGAAATCTTTGGCTGTACTTGTGTATTCGACTACTTCCAAAAAAACTAGGTCATAATTTCATATTCAGTTACACAATCACTAATTCCAGCAACAACTACAGAAGAACCTGATCCTGTAATTTATTCTATTCCAAACATAAGTTTAGGATAAGAAAGATTCAGCCCGATAACTTCCCTCATTTAATGTAATTCTTTGTCATGAAAACAGAAACAAAAACAAGTTCTTTGCGTTAGGCTGTGTTGTCAATTTAAATACCTTTGAAAAGACTTTTGTGGTTGAGTGACCTGGGCTGTCTACGTGCTCAAAACAACCAGCCCTCCATTAAAGAACAAAGGAAAGTATGCTTTACTTTTCATCTGATAAACTTACATCCTGATCTTAATTGGTAAGACTATTTTGCAAAATCTGACTTCTTTTGCATTAAAGAAACAAAATTTCTGACTAGAGTTGGGCTGTTTATTTAAAACCGTCAATTTAGAAGATACTAATGTTAACAAGCATAAACCTGCAAAACTCCACCCAACACAGACAGTGGAGTTTTGTCAGTGAGTCACCCATTCCTCCTCAGCAGAATTAAAATATATATTGATTCTTTAGCTTCTTTGCAGTAAAACACATTCAAAACAAGTGTTAATAAACATTTCTCAGTTTCTGCTTCAACCTGATCGTCTGCTTCTTGCTATCCTTCTAAGAAACAGGAGGAGGAAACTTGCTCAAATCACTGAAAACAAATGGCTTTTGCATAACTGTAACTTCAAGAGAAAACCAGTGACAAAATCACCCCACAGAATCTGCGTGATGGTGTAAGCCAGGCAACTCCTCGTGCTGCAGTAAATGTCTGGGCTGAGGAACACAACAAAAGGTGCACCACAAGAGCACAGCAGAGAAGACATAAGCCCACCTTGCTCATACTCATTCCCTTTTTCCCTCTGCCACAAGTGCAGGCAATGAGAATTAATCAAGGAAAAACACATGTACCCAAGATCTCCCTCTGGAGTGCCTTGATCTTAAGAGTACATTCCTTCCACATGTGTATCTTCTCAATCTTACCATATTGTTTTCCCTGTGAAAGCTTATGAGAACATTCTGTGCCTTCTTTTTGCTCCCACCCTTCCCAGGAAAAGAGAGATCCAAGAATCTCAGAGCTTTTGAGCTCATACTTGCCCTCCACATTTGGGCAGGATTCCTGCTGCTGATTCAGGAGCTTCAGAAGATGGAAACTAGAATTATATCTCTTTTCATATGCTGGACACAAGGGCTTCTTTGCTTTAGGTCAAAGCTAGGGTCACAATGATTATAAGCCAATCACTGTTGTTTCAAAATTTCCTTCACTGGGCTTGAAGAGATTTATTGATAATATAATTGTTTTTATTTCTGGATGAACAGAAAACTAAACAAGAAATAGATGGTAAAACTGGACCAATTCAGAAATCTGGTGCAAGATGGTGGGTCAGTGCTGCTGAAATATGAAAAAGCAGAAAGAAAACCAGTGGATTTGAACCATCCTGAGAAGAAGGCTGGAAATAGCTGTGATATGCAGTTTACACAGGAAAGGAGGACCAGAGGTATCTGTCCAGCTGTCCTCCCAGAACACTCCCTGCTCCATTCCCTGGCCTAGCTGCTGTGGTTCATCACTGCTCAGAGTCTTCTGACCCAGAGCGGGAGAGCTGAGCATGACGTGAACCGGCCAAACCCAAGTTACCAGGCTCACAAGACTGAAAGAATAAAATTACCTGGTTTGGGTTACACATAAAGTGTGAAAGGAACTGGTTCCATCTGGCCCTGAAAACTACTTTTTTATGAAAGAATATTCTGTACTTTACTATGTTGGCTTAAAACTCCCCAAAGCTCTTAGCCACCTGTATTTGATCACCTGCAGTCTGACTGCGAGCTGGCTGCTCGGCATCGCTCATCCAAACACCCTCCCTGTGCTCAGCCTGCTCTCACACCCACAGGCCCCCCATTTCACACCTCCACGGCTGCTCTCTGAGTCACAGGGATCACTTTCATCCCAAAGTTCAAGCATTTGCTTAAAAAATTGAGATGTGAAAAAATGGCAAAAAGAAATCATTAAAAACTGGCTTGAGAATCCAGAATTTTACGCTTGCAAATGCTGCACTGGCTTGCCTGGTTTTTCTTAAAAAGTCATCCCCTCTGCCCTGAGAATGTGGTTTTCCTAGAAGGAGACTTGGAGGGCTGTTTCCCTTTCCAAAGCCTCGGTGCCACCAGTGCTGGTGGCTGCTGCTCCTTTGCAAGGTGACAGCCCTGTCCCCGTCCTGCCAGACGCTGCCGCGCTCAGCCCGGCTTGGCCTCTGGCCTAGAACCTGCTCTCGGCTTCCTGGCTGCCATTTGGCATGTTTGGTCTATTTCTGTTTTAACTCCTTTTCCTTTCTTAGAACATTTTCCAGGCTGGGAAATTCGATCGGAGGCTGCCCCCAGTGGCTTGGCTGCCAGCAGGGAGCTTTGCCAGCCCGGAGCTGGCAGGGTGAGAATTGGACGCTTCCGCTGCCGGCTCCTCATGGACCTCGTGCCCCAGCTCAGCCTGGGCATTGCTGCAATGGCACTGGGAATATGGGGTGTCTCTGCCTCCCCGTTTCCCCCTGGGAACACCCCCAGGACTCCTGTTTTTTCAGTAACTTGGCTATTCCAGTCAATGACAGCAGCTCACCAGTTGAGAGGCACAAGGGAAAAGCATGTTAAAGGAAGATGGGACACATTCTTTTGCCTTTTGTCTGGGTTTATTTGATGCTGCCTTGAAGAGGCTGTTGAAGACTCAACACCATTGAATAAATGTCAAAAAGGTGGAAATAAACCTGAAAGGTCTCCAATGTGTCACATGCCTCAATTACTTCACCTCCAAGATGCCACCACTTTGGGGGGTTTTGCTGACACAGAAAGCTTGGACACTCTGTACATGAATGTCTCTCTCTTCCTATGAAAGATCTACACACAAAAGGGAAAAACCTGGGGTGGAATGGAGGCAGCGCCAAAGGACATAGTCCAGAGGGAAAGGAAGCTGGAATGCAGTTTCCATGCTGCTATGTTGGTCACAGAACTGACAGCACGTTAGGCATGAAGAGTACGGCACTCAAAAATCCTAAGAAATACAAAATATTGGAATTTGTCCCTTTGGCAAGAGAACTTACTGTAAGAACATCAAAATCTTCGATTTAAACTAAGTCTCCATACAATTTTGAATCAAGTTCAAAGCCTTGGACCTTATTGCTACGGCACTCCCCGGCTTACATCCAAGTTATCTAAGAGATTATTGAGTGCTCTGGGATGACAAAGAAAATGTTGACATATTTACAGTTAGCTTTCTATAACTTTTAAGTTATGGAATTGATGTCTGGTATCTGCAGACAATGTGCGTGATAGACACTGAAAAAAAGGTATTTGCTCATTTGCTCCTTAGACCTTTCACTGCAAGCCTTCATGATATAAATAAAAGCTACAAATATTATTTCACTCCCAATACAATTATTTACGTTCCCCTACACAGCCTAATAACAAACATATTTCTTTTCAGCCAAGAGAGATCTCAAGTGGTTTAAGGGCTATGCTGCTTTTATCAGAATGGCAAAATGAGCTGCAGCCGTGTCGTAGGGCAGACCCTGCCAGGATAACCCTGTGGGTTATTAGAAGAGTTATAAATACATTCAGACCACACAAAATCCATCTGCGTGTGGATTTCTTTTTTGAAGAAAAAGAGAAGCAGACAGTAAGTTTTGAAGGTCCAAGATCAGAACTGAGTTTCTTTGCTGTGACTGAGACAACTCAGGAGAGTGCGTGGTCCACCAGGAGGGTTTGTCCTGGGGATGCTCCCCTGGGGACAGGGCAGGTCACTGTGTCTGCTTCAGCATAAGACAACTGCATCTTCACTAACATGTCGTTTGCTGGATTTCCTTTGGCAAAATCCTCGTGGGGCATTGCTGGCCCTCCTGTTGCTGTTCCCTGGGAGGGGAGTCCCCTCCACAGAGATAGGCAACATTCCCCCCTCCTGCAGGAACAACCTACATAAGGTAACTACTGTGACACAAGGAGCAAATACCACTTTTTCTGCTTAGGTCATGAGCTGCTGCCTATATTGCTTTAACTGTGAGATGCAAGGGAATTTAAAATAAATTACTGAAAAGCTTTTTACTTTTCTCACAGAAAATAAAAAAAAGGCGCCAAAATAAAAGCCCCTGAACACCAACAGTGTGACAGCAAGAGTAACCTCCAGTTCAGTGTCAGCTTTAATGGAAGAGAAAACATAAGGAAACGTTTTCATTTTGAAGGTCCCAAGAGACTCTTCCAAACAATACCAAGAAAAAACATTGCAGAAGTGCCAAGAATCAGGGGAGTGCTCCATTTACTTATTTTTATGGTCAGTCACTGATCATGCTGATATTTGTCTTTGGCTCTGAAATCTTAGCTGTGTTAAAATAAAGATAATATACAACTCAGGGTAAATCCAAAAACAAACTGAGACACTCACAGAACTACTGTTTCTATCTCTGAATGCTGATTTGTAGTTGATATTTTGTATTTTTACCTTAGATTTCTAGGACAGTGATATCTTTCTGTACTACATTCCATGCAGTGGATAATTCTCTGTTAGATTTCCTATGCAAGTAGGTAAAACAATTATTCTTTTGCCAGAAGAACAATTCTGAATTTATACATTTAAACCATCAAAACGCTTACCATAAGTTGTAAGACTGTCAGTGGCATACAAAGGCTTTCAATGAAGTATAGGGTGCTACAAAATAGAAACAATAAAGGCAGGTGGCCAAATAAAAATACTCCCAGCTTTCCACAGGGTCCTTCAGACTACGACATACCTTCAGACAACAGCCAGCACTGGAATTATCTTTAAGATATCAGCTGTCTCACTTGCTCAAGCTTCCACAAACTGCAGCTCTGCAGTGCCTGGGAAAGCCACAGGCCCTGGGATGGTGGCCAATGGCCACTGAACTCTGCAGAGCCCACGGCGTGAGCGAGTTACAGAGGCAGAGCCTGTCACAGCAAATGGGCTCTCCCCCTGTACCTGGTCATGCATTACACAAAAATCACCATTTCCACTGTACTGCTGTCCCTTGGAGCAATGGGGGAGATCTAGCAGAGCTCAGATTAGTTACCACCCACTGAACAAAGCACTCAAGGTGGCACACTGCTCGCTGCTGAACTCAAGAGCTCCATTCTAATTTTACAGTGTTCCTTAGATGAAGCATCTCATGGCATCTCAGTGACTCTGTCTGGGTTTATTCGATGCTGCCAAATTTCCTCCTCCAATGCTGTCTATCTCCTCTCTCGCTGGCCTCAGTATTAATGAGACTGAGCTAACAGATTGTGGCATGTCAACATGCTGAGCTGACATCCTGCTGCCCCCTCCGTGCCTGTCTGACTTTTAAGGTTTTTCTTTCCATTTCCCTTCTGGATTATGTGTAACATGCTCTGTAGTCCAGGAATGCCTCTTGCTTTGGCTGCCTTGCCTCTCTTTTTGGCATGCTCATGGAGCCACAGGGAATCTTGCTGAGGCCGGCTAAGTCACATGTTTGCCCTTTAATGAACATTAAAAAGAAAGCAGAATCTCTGCCATTTTGATGTTTCTATTAATACAGACCACAAGAAAGCTCAGGTTCCTGCTACGAAGATCACAAAAAAAACAAAGGCTTCTGTAGCAGCTGATGCAGAAGGGCTTGATCATATTGCAAAGAAAAGATCAATTATCAGGCAGTACAAAGCACGTGCTCAGTTTAAATTTGTTCAGCACAGCAATTTGGTAAATTTTGCTGTCGCTTCCTGGCATTTCTGAGCTTCGTCTTGAGTGACCTTTACTCAAGGATTTATTTTCACTCACTGAACTGAAGATGCTCAGCACAATGGAAAGATGTCTTTGGGAAGTCACTTTATGGGATACATCTTGAGATTAGGAGCTGAAACAGTGACATTCTTGCATAACCCTCTCCTCCCTTCTCTTGCATCCAACAAAGGGGGAGAACACCTGGGGAATTGTGACTTGCTTTTCCACAGATGCCCCACACAGGGACCTGTCCTCTGGAGAACAGCAAGTGCAGGTGTGCAAAGATCAGTGAGAGGCAGGGAGAGGGAAGGACAACATCCCCAGCACCTCAATTTCAAGTTCAGCTACAAACACACCCAGGAAACTCAAACTCCGTCTCTCTAACAGTGATTTGCTGTGCAAAAAGCAACCACAAACCCAAAAATATGACCGTGTTCAGCTGGAGTGACCTTTGCAAGAAATCTAGGGGAAGAGAAAAGAGCAGAATCTTTCCTTCCAAGGGAGGATTGTGAATTGTCTCCCAACTGCACTCCTGAGCGTGAATCAATTTTCTTCCAGTCGATAACTAGCGCAAAGGTTCTAACCTTCATTTGTGCTCCAAATACTCAATCGGGGATGTAGAACACATACCAATTAAGCAATTCAGCTAAAATAAGAAGGCCGTGAACCAACATCGTTGCTGCAGCTGCCCCTGAGGGATCGAGGGTTAGCAGCTTGGGGAAAAGGTAATTTATTGAGCTTAATACTCTGCGAAATGTTCTCATGATAATAAGATTGTAAGATCGTTTTAATATCTGAAGTCATGTTGAAAAGGTCATTTCTCACTTTTTACGCCTACCTAAGTCATGTAAATTAGAGCTACTCAAACAGAGTTGAGGATGTTTGCAGCCTAAGTTTTTCTACGTTTTTGGATGACAGAAAAAATGTCAGTAATCCCATGTGGTGGACACAACCAGCCAGTGACCATGAGTTTTAGAATAGCAACAGTAATGGAAGCAGCTACTTTTGCTGTGCATTAGGCCAGCATTTCATCTTTGACCTAGCTATAGCTATACTATTCAGACTTTTGTCCTCCTTTTTAATGTTGTGATTTGTTAAAAAGTTATTTCAAACACACTACATGTAATCTGGAAGGGGAGGGGAATACAGCTGATGTCTTTGCCAGAAGTTTTATAACCCAGGGAAATGGGACATTGGCAATTTCACAAAGTACTTGCCTCTTTCCCAACATGCCTTTTTCCACGAGAGAATTAACTTGGAGATTCTATTTTCTTTCCTTTTTTTATAATGCTTTCTAGGCAGAAACTTTGTAGACTTTGCCTCCACATCTCCCAGCCAACATTCCTAAATCACGACTTGCAGCTGCCCTTGCTATTGCAGCCTCAGAGCCTCCATTTGGCAGAGCACCAGCATCATGCCAGGATGTGATGTTTCTGTGATGTGCACAATTACCCAACAGGGATGGAGGAGAGATCCCCAAATGCATTTCACTAAGGCCCCTGAATCATATTTGAAACCAAGTCTTCAAAATTTATAACAGCATTAGGCTATCTAGGCCCTTAGTTTCATTTATGTTTTGAAGGTTCAAATCCATCACACAATGGAGCTAAACGAGGGCATTATTCAGAGCAGTAATGCACTTGATCCCATGGAGGCTAAATGATAGAAATCCCATCCTGCTCTCCTCTTTTATTTTCCAGCATCTCCTTTCCTCCTCATCTTTCAGCCCCAACTCTCGTCCTTTACACAGCCACTATAAAAAACAACCCTCCCAGGAAAACCTCCCTTGCCACCCCCCTTCCTAATAATTTTTCCATCTCCTTTCTGCTGAACCACTGCCCCATTTGTGATTCCTCACTGGTCAGGCCACAAGCTTTTCAGAGGAAAAGTCTCATGTTTTTCTCTGCTTGGCAGTGTGCTCCAGAGGTGCTATGCAAACGATTTATTATAACAGATTATGGCCCAGAGTAATTTAATAGACTGGAAAGCCCAGCTGAGGAGAGCCAGCCATTCAGCATTCACAAAGCGTGCCACGCTTCTATTTTTCAATACATAATACATAAATCTCTCTGCTGCTGTGGCTCTGTTTTCAGATTTGCTGGGTTTAGTATGTGAAAATTTTCCGACTATTTATCAGCTTGATCTTCTCTGTCAGCCTTTATCATCCCTTACAGTCCTCCTGAAAACTCCCTGAAACAGAGAGATCAAGGCAGCTGCCAAACAATGTCACAGCCTTCCAGGGGTGGGGCTCTGCAGAGGACTCTATCCATTCATGACAAAACTGTCACCCTTATTATAATACCAGCAATAATAACAATAACATCTAGCTGAACCACTCTATCTCAGCAGAAAATCTGGGAGGGAGGAGAAATATCTGCATGGTTGTTTTTTGACTTCCTTGGTTGGGTCCAAAGGGTTGGGGGCAAGACACTTGGGAAAAAAGAATCCTCCCCTGACATTTGAGGGATTCACTGAGGACAACTCTTCCATGATAATGCTTCACCCCATTGTGATCTGTTTTGCTATTAATTGGCCACACCTAATAACAAGCCTGCCAGGAATTCACCAATTCCCGTGAGAGCCCTTATCTGACAAGAAGTTCATGCCAGCTCCCAGGTAACACCCTCCTCCCCCAGCTCCATCAATGCTCACTTTGCTTTCCAGGCTCAGTTTTGCTAAGGAACACATGGCATGGCATCCAGCTAGAGAGTTTTTCCACTATGAACTGCGCTTTCAAGGAAGGTGATTCACAAGTGAAAGACGGAAAATATAATCCTGAAAAAATGAGAAAATGGAGATCCTGAACAAAAGTGAGAGAAGTTTTCATTTGGCCAACGGATTAAAGGTTAAACCTGAAATCTGCCTTTCTCTTGGTTAGATAAATGTGAGAGTGCATTTTTTGCATGCAAGGCAAAAAAACCACAAGGAGTTCCAGTTTAGAAGAGTATCTTCAGTGAGAGGTTCAATTTGGATGTTGACTGCTCCTAACAGACCATCACAGAAAACTCTTGAGCTCTGGTGCTTACAGGGCTGTCTCCTCCTTTCCCCTTCTCCTCAGCAGCTACCGAGCAAGGGAAGTTTCCAAAACACAAGCGGGACTTACGCAACTGTGAAACAATAAATCACGTTTGCCTCGCCTTGGAAGCCTGTCTGCTTTGCAAATTTGCACCCTGCTTGGGACGAGTGTGTCTGTAGGTATTTCATGGGCAGAGCCAAGCAGTGGTTAATGGGAAACCTGCTGTCTCCTCCTTCCAGCACGTGCCAGAGCATTAATAGATGATGAATTGCTGTTTGGGAGAAATATATGTTTTACATATAGCTTAATATGCGTTCATAAAGAAAGGCTGAAACCTGTTAATTCCCGGCATTTATGCCTTCAGCCAATTTAAAAAATTCCTGCACAGTTTTGGAGGAGCCAATATTTCCCTGTAGACTGGAAAAATCTCCGCAAAAGGGAAAAATAAACCCTTGAAGTACATGAATAGTACAAATTACAGAATACATTTTCTGCAATTCTCTAAAACTTATCTGGAATGCTACTTAAAAAGAAAAAGGGTGAGGGTATAAGGTAGCGTGGAAAAAAATACACACCTTTCACACATGTTTTTTTAGCATTTTTGTAGGGAATTCTGCAGCATACATAAAAAAGTGCAGAGAAAGGCAAGGTATTTCAAATAGTTTCATTCTTTTCATTAAGATCACTATTCCCTCTAATTCTTTTTATAACAACAGCAAAGTCTCTTCCTGAGTTTTTATAAGTTTGGTATGGCACAATCTCTCAAGAAGTAAAAACAATAAGTGATGGTCTAGTGGAGTTACTGCAGTCAACACAGAAAAGGAATGTTTATTGCCCAATTAGTGACTCCCAGAAATGCCAGGTCTGCGAGAGACAATGAAGACAGGATTCATCTGGCTAGTGTAACTGCAGGCGCCTGGTTCCTGCTTCTGGCCAGTCCTTCCTTCAGTCCCAGCCCTCCTCAGGATCAATAAAAGGACGAGCCCACGTCCAGCCGGATTCTGAGCCCTAAAAAACCACAGCCACACCACCAGCCAAGCCCGTTCATGCTCCAGTGTCTCACAGCACAGCAGCAGCTACGTGGCAAACTTCTGCACGTTACACACAGATGGGTTTTAAATAAAAGCACACACCAAACCAGATCTCCAAGAAAATCTGCTCCCAGGAGGCCATCCAGAGCCAACCTACGATGCTGGAGGGAAGAGACTGGTGCTCTCCTTCACAGACCATTCAGCCCTTTGCTAACTGATGCCTGCACAGAGCACAGCCAAGAAAGCAACCATAGACAGTGCTGAATCTGGAAAACGTGAAGCATGAAAGAAGTGTTTAACTTCATATATTCCAGCAGATCAAAGATTTATAACTCAAACTTTCTACACATCAAACTTTGCAGCTGTTCCCTTTATCAGCTCACTAGGAAAAAGTCTCTGTGGATTGGTGCCATTCTTCGTAAAACCTCAATTGCTCTGCAATAAAAGAGGTCTAATTTTTACAGCACAGTTCTGCTTATATTTAGAATCAACATCTGACCACAAGTGCCAAATATAAAAGTTACTGGGACTCACTTTAATTGCGTTTCGTGCTCTCTTTGTGCATCAAATCCTTTCGCCTTAGTCAGTGAATGCTCAGGCAGCTGACATTTGCATCTACCAGTAAATACTTAACTTCCCTTCAATGTGGAAATCCAGCATTAACTTCCATTGCTTTAGACTGGAACCAAAATGTTCTTCACATATAAAATTCTACGTGTATTATTACATGATGAGAGCACCATTCTACCTCAGCTGTCCTCCCTTTAAAATTTTCTCTAAAGCAAGAATAAACATAATAAAAAATGCACTAATTCCTTTCTTTCTGGCTCTGCTCCTCTTGAGGAGTTCTCAAGGCCAATTAAGACATCATTAAAGAGGCAGGCCCGGCTCTGGAAGGCAGAGCACCATGGAGCACCTACAGCATGACTGCAGCCGCTCGTTAGAGCAGCGGCCTCATCCCAATTAAGGACCTTCACTCTTTACATGGCAACTGCAATCCTTTTGGAATTCAGGACTCTGTGACCCTGACAGGGATGAGGGTGCTGTGATCCTGTTTGGGAGTGCAAATTAAGCTTCCTACAGTTGGGTGCAAACAGGGTTTCCATTAACTTCTTCCTTTCCCAATATTTAGTTTAACTACCTGTGTTTAAGCCAGGGGGACTTTTACTGCTAAGAACATTCATTTGCAGGCCCATCTCTTGCCCAAATACCTAAAGTA
The DNA here is from genome assembly GCF_047830755.1 of Zonotrichia albicollis. NCBI lineage: Eukaryota > Metazoa > Chordata > Aves > Passeriformes > Passerellidae > Zonotrichia > Zonotrichia albicollis. The sequence continues at coordinate 6,682,787 of NC_133836.1, read as the reverse complement.
GTACAGCAATAGTTTCATGTTAATGCACATCTTGGTTAAATAAACCAGCTTTCCAGGCTGCTGCGTTTTCATTTACATTTCTGGTAGATTAGTCTGAGCTGTGGAACTGAACACCACTATAGCAGGAAATGGGAAGAGGTAAATCAGTATTTCTTGCACAGCTTCCCACCCAAGAGCCAACTGGCTCCACCAAGTCCCAGCCACTTGAGTTGCCCATGAACCTCTCTGCTTCTGGGGGCAGTACACAAACCCCCTTGGCCATGGAATACAGGCACCACCCCCAGCTAATGAGATTTACTGGGGGCTCCTTCCCTGGGCTTTGAACTGGGATGTTTATCCAACCTACCTGAGGCAGTCACCAAGAGGGAAAAAAAAAAAAAGGAATGATAATAAAAGGTTGATTAATTATGTGCAATAACTGGGACAGCATATCATGAAAATTCCATTCTTGTTTACTCAGCTAATTCACTTTTTATGAGTGTTTAGGCTTTAAAGCAAAACAAAGCACTAATTACCCAATTAACGAGCAATTAAGTTACTGCAGCCTAATAGCCTGTACAGTGGCTGCCTTTATGAGTCTGATGGTGAGTTAGAGACCCATTAAACAAATTTATACACAGCTGTAGCAAACATTACATTTCCAGAGATGTTACATTACATGCTAATATTTTCACAGCCTTGAAACATCATTCACTGGTTTAGTGAAGAGTTTGCCAGTTTACTCAGCCAAGCTCTGACAAAGGGAAGGTCTCTCACGCTGTACCAGCAGCTACAACCAAGGGATGGATGAGAAGTGGACGTCTGTATTCCAAAGCCTTCTTGAAAAATCAGGTGGTTTTTAACCAAGGTGAGTAACATTCACATTTAAATTTTAAATTTTGCCTTAATTTAGGAAGATATCAAAGTTCAGTCATTTTCAAATAATTGCACTTATTTCAGGAGTCTAAGCTGTTTTTTGCAGCAGGTGACATTGTACTGGAACTTTTAGGTTGGCAACTGGGTTGTGAAGATGAGGACATTTTACTGTGTGGAGGGACAAGATATTTCTGTAAACTCCTGTGAGATAGATGGGATTACCTGGGATGAAGCACTGCAGCCCTGAATGATGGTGCAGTACTGGAAGCAAGCTCTCCCCTCCTGCACACTGAGCAGCCCAAAGCACAGTGCCATGAAAGCCAAGGAAGAGTTTGGTCTTAGCTCCAGTGCTCTCTTCCCTCCAATGTCTGCATCAAACCCACCATATTATATCTGTATTTCAGTCTGGTTCAATTTTCACATCAATAACGGGTGGATCTTTTAGTGCAATTTTGATTGCATGGAGAAAAAGCTCTATTTGTAAAGCAACCATTTCATCACAGTTTAAGAAAATATATTTTTTTCTGAGTGAGACTAAATGAAACTCAAAATAGATCGATCATTTCTTTCTGCCCATTTGAGACAGGTTTCCATTTATCTACTAGCACACAAAAAAAACCTTAGCTCACCTCTTTCACAGGCATAGTAACACTTCAAAGCACAGGCTGCACTATGTAAATAAGGATTGTTTCATAGACCAAGATCATGTAAGCAGTGCAGTATTTCCCTACCAGGCTGCTGCATTTCCCCAGGAACTCCATGGAAACATGCTGTAAGCAGTAAAGATTATTGGGCATAGTGGTAGCCTGACTTTAACCTGGTATTAAAGACAAGCCATTGCTTGGAAGTCCAGGAGCTGGAAGTATATATTTTTAAAAACCTTCAAGCTAGTATCATCACAGTCCCAGTGAATTCCACCAACTGCCCAGGTCTGGTTCCTGTATGTTCAGTAATAAATATGAGACACACCTGTGCTAACAAATGCAAAAGCATGAGGGGACCTCACCTGTCCTATGGACAAACAGAGTTCTGCTCACATCCTGTCCCCAGACACTTCTAACAAGGCCCCATTGCCTTTGGCCTGTGCCTAGAGTTCCTTCTTGTGTAAATTCTCTGATATCTAATAAGGTATAAGCTTAAGCTTCAACATTTTCCCTATGGGAATACTGAAGATGTGTTATTTTCTTTTTTTTTTTTTTCCCCACAAACACTGTAAGTTTACTGGATTTGAGATATTTATTGTTCCATCAAATTTGATAGACCAACTCTCTGATGGGATTAAAAATATTATTAGAATGGGGAAGTGCAAACACACACACAAGGACATGTGATTGCACAGATCATGCTTTCTTAGGAAACAAGGCTAAATCAGAAAAGCAACCATCTCCTTTGGTGGTAGATGGCTGCACAGATAAGTGTATCAAGGTAGGTTTTGTAAGGTATTTAAAACCAGCATGGCATGGAAAAAGTATGGAAAAACATCAGAAGCAACAACACAAAGCCAGAACAACCCTCTTTTTTGTGATCATAAACAGTGTAGGAAGGTAAATGGTCAGCCAAAATGAAAAATGTGGAAAACAAACCTGAGGGCAACAAATAAGAGTCAAAGCAACTACATCTCACCTAAATAGGGACATATTTTAATCATGTCTTTATTAATGCTTTCTTAAAAACTTCATCACCCATCAGCCACTAAAACTGGCAGCCCAGCAGCATCTGGTTTTGATAGAATAATGTCTCCCAATTTATCTTTAGTCTTTCATTTTTTAATTTTAATTTTTATTAAAGAAAAGGTCTTACCTGGCCTGTTTTGTATTGTTCTCTCTGCTCTCTTTTTTTTTAATCTAAAGTAATTTCAAAGAGTGAGCGTCAGATATCAAACCCAATATCCTTTTTCTCATTAGCACTTTTCCCGTGCAGACCTTCAAATGTGGTAATAATTAATGAGTCTGTGTCAGAAAATGAATAAAAGATGGCTCAGATGCTTCACTGTTCAGGGCTGACCTTTAGCTGAGTCTACTGTATTAATATATTCTTGTGTTGTCAGACTCAAAGAGCTAACTGCCTTATGAATTATTTATCAACACAAAAAGTCTTAACCAGAAACAGTGTTAACATTAATTTCTAACCCTCTGTGTCACAGCAAAGCCTGCCTGCACTGCATAATTGAATTTTAGTTTTAGACAAGCAATCAAAGCACAAGTCACTGTTGTTGTAAGTGTGGCTGCCTATGATAGCAAGAGGAACGGCTGCTCTTTTTGCACATCTGGTGCATTACAGGCAGCTCAGGTTTCTGTGAGCAATAAGCCTGACTGCAGACGAACGTGGAATGGGTTTGCAGGGACGAGGAGAGCTGTGGCTCCCTCCTCCCCAGCACACTTCTAGACTCTGAGCTGCTTTTTACCCTGCTATTGCCATTTCTGAGCAGGGCTGGTATGGAGACGTGCGAAGCCTTCTGTGCTTTGAGCACCCTGAGGGGCTGCCTGCCACACCTGAACCGTGGGGAATGAGGCTGGGAGGACTCTGCTGGCTCTTGGTTTTGCTCTCCCAGGTGAGAGTCCATCTATCTCCCTGCTTTCCCCTGTGTGCTTCCCCAAAGAGCTTCCACAGCCCCATCATTTGCAGCTGCTGTAGAAGTGGGTTTCAGCTGCTATCCCCAGCCAATTCTGAGTAACTGGCAAATTGATTTACAGGTTAGGCTTAATTTGTATCACACCAACCCTACTAAGGCCCAAGATTCAAGGGCTCAGTCAGGACTTAAGGGCTGCAATCACAACTCTTCCCTGCAGGAGAGTCTTGGGAAATTATGCTTGTGCTGGACCAAGAGCAGAGATGTAACAACACATGTGTAGGAGGGAAATGACTCTATTCCCTGGTGGAACACATCAGTCTGTGCTCACAGCTCCTGGAAAAGCAGCACCAGTCCAGAACCTTTTTTTTCAGTTCACACTCAGTGACTGAGGTTTGTTCATCCCTGAAGAAACAGTTCAGAGATTACCAACAGAGCATGAGGGCCTTATAGAAATGAGACATGGCTTTAGGCTCTAAATCCTGCAACAACTCAGCCAAAGAGCAGCTTTGGTAGCTTTCTCCCTCTGTTTTCAGAGTCAGCAAGGGCAAAAAGAGAATTAAATCCCTTTGGCTCGTTCCCATCTAAGTAAAGAATGAAGTGGGAACTCCTTAGTCCTGCAGATCTCTTCTCTTACTTTTCCTGGGAGCTTAAACCCAGAGGCTGAATGAGAGCCAAGAAAGGGCAGCACAGAGAGAAGCTGCTGCTGCTGGAACTCAGGTCTGAACAGGGATGATGGAGAAGCACCAAGAGCTCAGACAAGTGACTGTGCAGCCAAGGAGAGGAAGAGAGACACCCTGTGAAGCACAAATGCTGCAGCTCCTTCAAGGGAGAGTAACCCCACCCAAAGAGGAGAAGGAAAGCAGTTCTGTCATCCAGCTGTGCATCCCTTGGTGCCTGACACAGGGAAGGAGTCTGACTGTGTTTGCAAAACCTGTTGTGGCTCACACTGAACCCAGCTCCTGCTGGGGATGTGGGATCCAGATCAAAACCCCTGAACTACAGGTACGCTGACTGAGAAGAAAAAAAGCTGTTTTTACAAAGCTGCCATCAGGATCTGGATGCTTGGTTCAAATTAATGGAAACTGGGTGCCTTAATCCCTGAGAGCTTTGTGAAATTTTAATAAAGAAGATCTCTGCTGTCTCCAAAGTGAGGAATGAGCACTACCCCTCACCTAATGAGTGACTTGGTAATCAAAGGTTTGCTCTTCCCAGGAGCTGTGTGCATCATGCCTTTGCAACAAGAAAGCAGACGAGTGTTTTAATCTGAGCTGAAAAGTGCTGAGCTTTGCGGGTGTTAGGCTGTGTGATTCTGGGTTTTCCATCCAAGACTGCCAGCCAAGTTTCAATGGAAAACAAGACACGACATTTTTCAACACTCTGCTAACTCTTCTTAAGACTAATCTTTTATAGGCGCTGGGATCTTCAGAGCAGATTATTTTCTGTAGTTGTTTTTATTTTTACTCTGGAGCCTATGATGGAATAAATCAGTCTTTGCCAAACCAGATACTTTTCTTTGGCAGACATTTGCATATTAAATCTAAAATTGTTTGCCATGACACAGTGAAAAGCAATTCTTGAAAGCCACTTCACATCCTTCCTGCAAGATCTCACTAGCACCTCTGTAAGTAACACCAACCTGTTTTTTTGGAGGCCTGATAACCTGGCACACTCAGCTGTTCCTTGTACTCTTAGTGCTCCAAGCAAAATCGATGATCAAAGGTCTGGAAGACACGCACTCCTGCAGTAAATCCCCAAGACAGCTTAGGTCTCCCTTCAATTTGGTATTTATTAGCTTTTTCCCCAAATACAGCACAAGATGGTGACGACTAATTCCCATCTGTACACGCCTGCTCCCAAGCTATGGAAAATGACTCTGCAGGCCAACTGGAAGCTGAATAGTTTATCCATGAGCCAAACAAGTGAGATTTAAGGATGAGTGATACTCTGGGATTGACTCTTTGCCCCACCAAAGGCTCTGGGAGGGTACATCCTCTGCAGCACGTTGGCAAACAGATGGAAACAGCTCCTTGCTTTATGGCTATTGCAGCAGCATGGTGACCTGCTCCGGATCCTGCTGCTTCCCATGTCCCAAACTCTCTCTGTTGGTTGTATAAAATATGTTACAATTGGGGATATATATATTTTTTTAATCTTCCACTTCAATATACCAGACTAAGCTAGTAAAAAAATGAGACGGTCATGCTCTTTTAAAATAACAAAACACCCACCCTGGCAGTTATGACATAACCCGGCAGATTTTTCTTGTTACTTTGCTGTTTTAAGTGCCTCACTCAATGTGAATCCAATTACCAAGGCCTTTGTTTTCCCTAACAAAGGGACTGTGTTTCGGGGCTCCGGCTCATCTGGCTTTAATCATCTCTCATGAGGGGAGCTCGCTAACAACCACCTTGGGATACCTTTTATGACAGATTTGGGAAGGCAAATGAAAGAGGGGGTGGTTGGAAGAAAAAGGAGATGAGGTAGATCCCCTGCCCCCTTTTTTTTGGTTGGTTTTTTTTGACAAGTGCACAGGCTTTCCACAGCGCTCCAGTAAACGCGAGCATGACATACCCCCGGCCACGGATGGAAGTGATTTTCGAGTGGCTATTTTTTTGGACAGAACTGTGGTTTATTTTAGAAGTCTCCAAAGTATTCTGAAAGAAGGAAGGAAGGGAAAAAGCCCAGCTCTGGATCTTCCCTGGCCCATGTGGCTGAAAATTACCCATTTTACTACTACGCAGGCCCGTGCCAGTTGGCCCGTCTGGACAGACATGTTTTCTTTTCCCTTTTAGGCTTATTCTATAACAGATTTTTCCTCATAAAAGTTACAACTGGTGCAGCTCCTCTCAAGTTTGAAAAGCAAAACTTTTGAAATCCATAGGACTCAATTCATGTGGCTGAGCACCAGAGATCCTTCAAGTGACACAAGGAACGAAACTCAGCTGTGGTAGCAAATGGGAATTTCATTCTCTCCCCCTTCATTGCAGGAGGCAATCAGGGTTGCTCAAGTCACGCTTTAAAAGTAATCATTTCAATACCAGACTAGTAAACAAAGTCTTATTCCATCCTGAAATGTTGTATTTAAAAGGGAAAACCCTTCCCCAAAGCAATCTTTCCCTGCTAATTGCAGTGTAAAAGACCATCAAACATACTGTAAGTATTATCTTCTCAATGTTGCATGGAAAATTTACGGTGCAATTTCCATTGTATTCAATAACCAGCACAAGGACTAGTGTTAAGCCTAGAAAAGCTTGTTTTAATCACATATTAATATCAGTTGTTTTGCTTTCATTGAGTTTAATAATTTTTTTGCAGAGCCATGAGCTGGCTACAGCAATTCCCAAATAGCTGATAGGGAAAAGTACTTAAGGTTTTTGGGTCAGTCCTTTTTCACTGCATGTGACAAGGACAGGAATCTGTCAATTATCCCTTCTCTCAACATTTTGGTAACCCCAGTAAATGGTCACACAAAGTCTTCTGAAGGCTGGGCTATTGTCTCAAAGGTTCCTGGCTGTTGCAGCACTTGCTCTCAGAGCCCATTATCCCCTTGTGTACTGGGGGAAAAAAGAAATCCCCAGCTGCAATGGTAAAAACCTCATTTTTTTTTAAAAAAAGGAGTACAGTAGAGAACTATCCAACTTTGATGAGAATCCCAAACGTTTCCTGAAAGCCCACAAAATTAGATGAATGAGGCAAACAGTGAGAAGTAGCAGACTCCAGGCTCTACCACCCAGCTTTGGTTTTTGACCACACAAACTGGGATTTTTGGGAAGGACTTCACCCTGCAGTGTTCACAACATTCTGGCTCTGGACAGGACCATCTAGTCCCTCCTTTCTCTCCTGTGCTCTTTGCTGGAAGGATGGTGACCTACCCCACCACCTCTGCTTTTCCCAAAACCTTAGGAAAGCCTTTCATGCACTCAGTTTGCCTCTGCCTTTGAGAAATCATTTTAGATTCATACAATCATTCCAAAACCACGGGGGAGAATTTCTGTTCTGGGACAGCCTATTCACAATTTCTTTTTTTGGGGTTGGAAAACAACACACAGACCTGTACCAGGCACAGCACTGCACTGACAACCCCACACAAATCACAAGAGCTACTGTGTTAGGCTAATGTGGGCAATGACCCAGGCAACATGATTTACCAGTACAGTAACTATCATACATTTCATGGTGATTTACTAAGTCCTTACATGAGTGCTGGAACTAAAACTTACACTGGATGATGCAGAACTCAAATGAGAATTGTTTTGGTCTGCTCAGAGTGCAGGGGCATCCCCAGCTGAAGCCCCTCCACTCCAGACCCTTCCTCCCCCTGATCCCAAATGCCCACAGTGTGTTAAACACAGGATCATGCAAAGGCAACTGAGTGAATCACAGACAAAAAACTAGTGGGTTCCTCCCAGAGGAAAAGGTTTACCTAGTTATGAGCTTTCCCACCCAGCTTAAAAAGTCTGCTAAAATGAGATTGCTTGGCCAGACATGCAGAAATGCAAAGGGATCTTCAAAATCAGCCCTGAAGGTTCAGTAGCTGAGAAACATTCACTGACCATGAGCTGATGGATGTGGTTGCAGGTCTCCTGATGCTTCAGCCAAGACTTCAGGAGACCACACTGCTTGCCACTGCCTATTATTATTATTATTTACTATTACACAAACTAATCTGCTAAGCCTTCATTTTATTAGCTTTCATTTTAAAATTTTACCTTCTCTTCTTGAGAAACATATGTGCTGCAGGGCTAAAAGAACCCCAACACTGCTCCACAGTACAACAACAAAACCCTGGGATACCAAGCATTTACCTAAGGTTTTGACAAAAGTTCCTACACCTCCATCTCTCTGGGTTCTGCCCTAACCCCCTGTGCTTGTAAATAGTTTACATCAGCTGGACAGAGGAACCATCTGGGCACCAAGTTATGCCTTGGTTTTGTGGGTATTTTACTATACAGAAAGATCAATGCAGTTTCCCCATAAAACACCAATCATTCCAACCCTCACTATGAATAATTAAGAGCATTAATCACATGTCAGGCAAATATTTCCATACAGTTTATTAATACATGCCAATCAGACCAGAAAGACTGAAGCCCAGTAATAACTGAGATTCTAAGCCCTACTAAAAGCAGCTTTTTAAGACATACTGTGGTTCCAGATGTTTTGCACAGCTATTTATTTAGCTTGTAAACAAGCCACCAAAAACATTCCACATAATGATGGGAGAACCGCAATTACATTGTTGTGGGGATTTACAAAGAGCTCTGCATACTTTTGTGATTTAGAGAAGAGAAATCTCTCATTCTTTCTGAGAGCTGATTTCCAGATTTATGTCTGTGCTGTGAAGTGCCCTGGGAATCATTAAAATGGTGACAAAGAAAAGTGATTTTCTTTATTAAAAGAGGAACGAAGGAGGGGAGGGTGAAAGAAGAGAAGCCTCCCTGCTCTCCCCCACAACAGATTACTTTCCTGCTTGTCACAAAATTTATGTGGACTCAAATGATCGTGAAGCAGCACTGATACTCTTTTGCTTCAATTTTTATGCATATTTATTAACAACAAACTGCTAGAACAGCTGCAGTCCAGTCTATCCTACAACAAACTCCATCCTCTGCCTTACCAGGCCCTGCTCAAGGAATGGCACCAGCACTGTGCCCACCCCACAGCCTCTTGCTCACATGGTACCTTTATGGTGCTGGTGCTAAAAATTGGAGCAGTGGCACAAAATTCACTGCACACCATGGGAGGCTCTTGCTCCCTTGCTGTCACATCCATACTGGGGGTGAGCTCAGCTGCTCCTTGCTCAAACCTGGCCTTGGACACTCCCAGAGATGAGGCAGCTGCTCTGGGCAACCTGTTCCAGTGCCTCAGCACCCTCAGAGGGAAGAGTTTCCTCTGTGTATCAGTGAACGCTTCAGAGAGCAGAGCCCTGGGGCCAGTGGCACTGCCAGAGCTTGTGGATAACACAAATCACCTGCTGGGACACACTGTGCTGTCACCCAGAGCATTTCATGTCAAATGTTCAACAGGCATCAGGCAGCTGCAGTTTTTAACTGATTCTGATTTGAGCTGCCCAGTGAAAATGGAAATGCCACTAGCAGCTCCCTGAGCTGCAAAGACCTCATGATCACCTTATCTCATTTTGTCATTTGTAACACAAGCTAATTGCTCCAAGCCAAACTGAGTTCAGCCTTCATCTCCAGGTGCTCTCTTTGGTCCTGCAAAGGGTCACTTCAGTTCAATGTTCAAACCTTGTTCTACTTCAACAGCACAAAAAATAAAACCAGATATTCTCTACAGAAAAAAAGACCAAAGAATGAAATCAGCATTTTCAGCACTTCACAGATTTGCTGCTTTCATTCAAGTCCAGCCCAATGGCTGTGACTCCAGCCTCCAGCTCTGGGAAAAGCTCCTGTTTATGCTCCAAGTCACACAGGTGATGCCACACAGCTCACCTCTGTGCCCTGACCCTGCCTGCCACTGCCAGCAAGGGGGGACAGCCCATCCCCAAACCCTGCCCCGGGGTCAGGAGCCAAAGGCAGCCACCTCCAAAAACAAACACTGCTAAATCCTGCTTACAAGAACACAAAGATGCCTCTTTGAGTCACACTTTTTGAGCTATTTCAGTAAGATACTTTTATAACTCCTGGCTATGTGGTAATAGCTGAAGGTGAAGATTTTAATCCTGACAAAGGTGCAGAGCCCCAGGGCAGGAGAAGTGCTGAGCTGCAGGTGACCTGAGCCAGGGCTGGGGCTGACCTGTGCCTGGCACCTGTCCCTGTGTCCCACTGTCCCCAGCCAGCACTCTCTGCACAGGTAAACCCTGAGCCTGCTGGGCCAAATTAATGAAGAAGTGACATCCTCACCATAACTCCTAGGTAGAGAGTGATGAGAGGCCTTAAACGTGATTGCTTTCCATCTGTATATGTGCTTAAAGACTGTAAAATAAATTAATGGGGAAATCTAAAACATAATGATAAGGATTCCCCACTGAACAGGTGTTTTTTCCATCCATGAAATTACAAGTTGCCAGGAAAAGACATGGGCCCAGCTCAGCTTTATTTCAATCTCAGCTCCTTCTGTTAAAATAATAACAGGCTTTATGTTCCTGAAGCTGTAATTAAACAAGTGCTTTGCAAGGAAGACCTACAGCTTGTTGTACTGGAAATAAAAGGGAAGCTACAGCAAACTGCTTGGATTGGTCATTCCCACTTCTTCTCCCCGCTTCCTGATGTGACCAAGATCTCATTTCATGCTGCTGGGTTTATTGGTTTGCCATCATATTGTTCCCCTCTCTCCTTTTTTAAATGAAAAATATGCAATCATTGAAGTACATTTAAAATCTAGCCAGAACACACAAACTAGAAATGAAGTAGGTCCTCCAAGAGCTGCACAGACAGTCTCTGCCTCCAGTATCTGACAGGGACACCCAAACAACTCATGCACAGCACTGAGCATCCTTCCAGTCACTCAGAGTGTAAATGCTGAATTCTGCTCTCAAACATGTAACATAATGTATGGTGTGAAAAAAGAGAAAACCCACGAGTGCTGTCACTGCATATTTATGATATAAAATCAGAATTAGCATATGGGAGAGATCTAAAGGGAAAACAGAGCACAATTTTCTTCAAATTTAGGACAATTGGATCAGTCTTAGAATCCAAGACTTTCAAGGGAAACGTGCATTTTTATTTACTAAGTCAGAAGTCAATTAACCTGTCTATAAACCCCTTTAAATAAAGATCCCCCTTCACCATACATGACAGGAAAATAATAACATAAGGCAAGATGCAGTTTAACTTATGATTTTTAGGTTTAAAATATAATTTGGGAAAGACCATAAGGAGGATTTTCTGACTCCTCTGCCCATCTACTTTTCTAAGGAAATATATCTATGAAGCAACAATGAAACAGAGAGAACACAGGCTATAAAGTGATGATAATTACTAATAAGCAGCTCCAGTGAAATCTTTACCTGCATGCTGAGTGCAGAGCTGCACATCACCAAATTAAACATATTTATGACTGGAACCCTCTGCTAATACGTGCAGCTGACCTACAAACATCTTGCTCAACAGAGACTCTATTTATTAATGTTTACATGATTTAGCAATGCAATTGAAATGCAGAACAATTTAACATTGTGGGAAGAAAGTGGCAGAGAGTTCCTGAAATACTGGGAGCCCATGGCTGTGGAGGGGAGAATCATTCCACCAGCCCAGACCCCTAGGAAGGACTGACCCCACCTCCAGTTGGGTTCAAACTGTTGTGTGGGAATGTTCCACAGCCTTTTTTGCCAATATCCCAGGAATAAAAGCAGAAACTCCTGCAGCCTAGAGCATGGACTGCTGCAGCATGAGCACAGCCAAGGCTCTGCAGGCAGGGATGCAAAGCAGCACATCCACTGCAGACTCCAGCTAAGGAAAAACCATCACCCAAACCAAAACCCAGGACTGGTCAAACCAAATTCCACATCTGCTGTGTGCATGTTTTCTCCACCATTGGGCAAAAGGCAGAGTGCAAGCCCTCGAGCTGGAAAATGTGCAGTCCTACAGGGCACATAAATGGACAGAATTCAGTGAAACACTGATGAAATGAGCCCTGCCTGCTTGCTGCAACCCTGTCATTTCAGAGAGCACAGAAAACCACTGGAAGTTTTAAAAATATTTTCTCCTGGTGCTTCCTTAAAGACCCACAGCACGAGGAATTTTCCCCCCCTCTGACTGTATCTTAATTGTTGCCCAAATTGTTTCCTAACAGATATCTACATGCAAATGTAATGTTTTGGTTTTATCTTCCAGCTCCAAGATAAGGCTTCAAATTAAAATGGAAGGGTTGTGTTCCAGACTTGAAGAAGTGAGGTATAAATAACGTGGAGGTAATTAGCAGCGTGCTGATAGGTGCCGGCACCACAAAGAGAGCCCTGCTGCATTCTGAGCCTGCTGAGAGCTCCTGGGCTGCACAGAGCACCCTGCTCCTGGCCAGCCCTTCAGAGAGGAGCCCTGATATGGGCTGTTTGTGAGGGGAGATGGAAACAAAGGTCCCACAGGCTGATAAATGCTCAGCATCATGGAGGAAAACACATCAGTGAATTTATCAAAGGTCCCTGCAAGCTTTGCCCACTTGGAAAGGCTCTTGCCAGATGGGAGGAGAGGAGGAGACCTACTCCAACTCTGTAATTTAATGTTATCTTTTTCAATAAAAGTTAAAGATACTTGGAAGCTCAGGGTACATAAATGCTGGAATTTATAGCTGTCTCGGAGACAGCTGCATGATATACAGTTCAATGGGATGGCCACCACAATTAGGCTTCCAGGATTATTTTATTGGAGGAAGGGGGTGATAGGCACTGTTTAGAAAGTGGGAAGTAACAGAGAACAAAGTCTGTCTTTAGAATAATTTTACAAGCCCATGCAAGGATAAGCTGCACATACAGGCAGCTCCTCTGAGCAGGGAGAGTCCCTTGGAGAGCATGACAAGAGAGGGAAAGCAAAGCAGCATTTGTTGTTCTAAAAACACAGTTTTCTGCTGCAGGATTATCACTCTTTCCCTGAGCTGTCCATTAGAAAGACCTGCACTGCCAGACTCCCTTGGGAGGGTCAGACACAACACAGCTCAGCCACGTTCCTTCTCTGGTGCCTGCAGAGGGAACACAATGTGCTGCAAAGAATTTAGCAATCTCCAGGCCGTAAGAGCACAATGTACAATGAAAAGCATGTGGGTCACATAAAATAATTAATTGCTAGAAAGTTGCCCTTGTAAAACTCACCCCCCTTCCCTTCCCCCCAAAAAGCACTTTGCAAATACTGTCAGGATGTGCTTAGGAGGTAAGGAGGCACAGATGGTGAGCACCCTGTCTGAGGTCACACTGGGAAGATTTTATAGTGTTTGCAACTGGGGAAACACAGAAGTGAACACCAAGATAAAGACTGTGTATGCAGGACAGGGTGTTTGACGAGTTTGCATGTGTAACTTTGCTTTATTGATTTTCATAATTCCATTAAATTAAATTTATATTCCTTTATGTATCTAGCTATACAACTTTAAGTACATTATAATGCAGTGCTACCTGCATCAGGTTCAGTGCTCCAGTACAGATCCCACACCAGCAATAAGGGGAGGAAGAAGCTATCATGGCCAGGGAGGAGTGTAGTTGAAAGGCTTTTTTTTCCTGGAAAATAGCTATTTCAGCATGCATGACAAGTACTTTCTGTGTCACTTAACACTAAGCCACTTCCCTGTCCATGCTAGGATAATGATTCTGTTTTCATGAAGAGCTGAGCCCTTACAGATTGAGGCCAAGTTGAGAGAGCTTTGAAGAAACGTGGCACACGTTCTGCCTGGTGTTTGTGTGAAATACCTAATGTCTTTTGAGAACGCAGAACCACCTAGCAAGGGAAAAACATGAGCTCCCACATAATAAATTAAGCTGCATTTGCTTTTGCTTCTCCATATTTTTTTCACTAAGACTGGAGGTGCTTGAGCACAATAAACTCATCCCATTTACCTGTTCCTAAGCTGCACTCAGCAGGAAGTTTGACACTTCTGCTCCAGACCTAAAGAAGGGTTTGTGTTTTCTCCAGCTACAGCAGTTTGTCCAATAAAAGATTGTCTAGGTACCTCACCTCTTCCATAACCTTTCCTGAGAAAGCTTTTTACTGACATCTCAATGGTAGGCAAAGTGAGAAAAGGATAAAGCTACAGCTACTGACTTTTAGAGGAAATAATTGCACAATCAATTTTAGGGGAAAAAAAAAAAGGTCAGGATTAAGCTAGCAGGGCTTCAAATCCAAGAGCTGATTTGTGGTTAAACATTATCATCAAGAGATGGTGACAGGTCTGTCCTCTGAGTGAAGTATCAAACCCTGACCTCATCCCCAGCTGCACCAAGGCCATCCCTGCTACACTGAACATCTTCCTTATTTTAACTCTGCTTTTCATAACCATGAGCCACATGTGATAACAACTCTGTTTGTCCATAAAACAGGATTAGTCTTATCAGCCCTCCTTTGAATCTAATTGATGTGATAATACTGGCAGCATGTTTTGTTTCATTACCTATAAAGGTAAGAAAGAAACCAGGATGGCTGGGAGCAGCTCCCAGCACCAATGCTTTTTGCCACAATGCTCCCACAAAAGAAGCACTGGCAGAAATTTCAGCTCATGTGAAACTTAAGGGAGGAGTAAATGAATTGCTCTTTTATCATGTCTTATTAAGAATGCTCAGTATATAATCCATTCTTCAAATTATGCTCTGTTGAAACAGTCAGATAATCATATTAAAAAGGTGAATGGAAGAGGAGAGCAGCACAGTTAGTACCTGTCACTTTAGTAAAAGCAGATGTAGGCATGCATAATACATTTGTTTCTTAACCAGGACTCTAAAATAGTGTCTTTTAGAGCCTTACATTTCACTAAGTAATACCATGTACTGTGATAACACACTGTAACATTCCTCAAACTGCTGTCACAAATGAAAACTAGAGCTCTTAAATATTGAAGAAAAAAATTGGCTACTGTACTGCAGTGGCATTTCTTCAGTCCCCCACCCCAGATCATGGCAATATGAGTGAAGAGCAAGGCACTGGGGGAGAGAAAAGAGCTCACAAAAAGTCACATGAATGCAATGGCACCATGGAGAAAGCACTTCCAGTCATTTGGAAACAGAAATTTTGAAGCTGGAAGAAAATATCTTCACCTTTCATTGATATACAAGTATCAAACAGTAAAGTACATCTACATAATATGCATTATGCAGCTTTATTTTTATCACAGGGTTCTTCTTGCTGAATGCACAAACTGCTTTGCCTGTGCTGTCATGATTTATTTTATCACCCCAAAACCCCATACAAGGGAATCTTTTGTCTGCCATTTGACAAGCTACAGGCTCTGCTTATTTCACACTCCAGAAACAAGGGTGTTGTGCTGTTCCTCCATCCAGGAGACCCAGGCTGAGCTCTGTGACTCTCCAGTCTCTCCTCATTTCTGCATTTCTCCATGTGAGCACCTGCCATGGTCCTGCTGACTGCTCTTGGATGCTCAGCACAAAGGGTCACCAGGTGACCTCACCCTTCCTGCATCTCCCCAAAGATGACTTCAATCAGAGTCGTTACCGAGCTGGCTAATGAAGAGCTGCATTGCACTGAGGTGCTGGATCTTTTTAACAAGAAAACACATTCAAGCCTCACACATTGGCTAAAACTCTACTTACTGTGCAATGCCACAGCTCTCACTGTGGAAGTGAGGATTTTATAATGTGATTTCTCACCTACGTCCTCAGAACATCTGGTTTAGGAAGCAAGTGTACTTTCCAGTGCTTACAGGAATGTTCTGACACCAAAGGGAAAAACAAGCATTCCCTTATAAAAGTTAAGGACTCCCCAGATTTTTAAATTTCTCACTCTGCATGTTCCGTCCAGGCTTTCCTTATGTCTTTGCACCTTCCAGCAGCAGAGTTCCTTCTCCCACACTCTGATTCCGACTGAGGCAGCACTTGTTTCTTATCCTGCTTCAAGAACTTTCTTTAAATGATCACTGAATCATGAAATATCATTTCTGCCAGTCCTGAGCACTTCACTGTAGTGTTCCCACCAGATTTGCTTATCAAAGGTCATAAACCTTACACTGCTGCTAATAACAGCAGCAGCTCTGTGCTATTGTTCTGTCAAATTTCTGTATGCAGCTGCTGGCTGCAGTTAAACTCCTGATCCCATTTACAGTAGATAACAATGTGATGCCATTTCACCTGGAAACAGCTGTTCAAGTGCTGATTTTGGGGCAACTTTTTTTTTTTTTTAATTTAACTTATTTCTCTTTCCCAAAGAAAAAGCTCCATTAGTTACGTATCTGAAGTGGGAGTCTGGACTTTTGGTTCCTGTTCCAGTGCTGCTCAAGTCACAAATTTCCATGCTAAGAACCTCTGGTTGTAGCACTAAGGTTATCTACATACAGAACATATGCATTACCAGGTAGATTTGACATGTGCAAGTATACCTATGTTAACTCAGACACACAAAGCTGCCAGGTTAGAAACAAAGCTATTTGTCTTTTTTGTCTAAATCATTGACAAACCTCCTTAAGAAGTCACCAGTAAGACAAGTAAGCTAATCAGTCCACTGCTAGTATTAAGTCTAAAACAATCTCCAGCTGAAATGTGATTAATCCATGCATGACAGCTTAAAGGTCAAAGCTAGAATGCAGAGCTTCTTGACTGCAAAGAAAGAACTGACTTATTTTTATCTCTTCTTTAAAAATTACAGCAGCCATGAAGTGGCTCAAGGAGCAGAGTAATGAACGTCATAAACCTGCCTCATAAAAATGGCATTCATGCAGTAATACAGCAGGTCAGATGAGCAGGGAACATTTCATTAAAAATTCCCCTTCTTGCCTACCCAAGAGAGACTTAAAACTAATCATATAAAATGGCTGAGTGACACCATTAACGAGCATTAATATTTTAAAGCTTTAATAGTACAACAGAGCTAGGCTGTTACATCAAAATTATACAACCTTATTAGACAGTGCACTTGGCTGCATTGTACTTGAACTGTCACTAGCCCTGATTGGAAATATTAAGGTGGCCATGAACCACAGCACAAATACCTTGTTGACTGTCCATGCTTTGAAGGTTTGGTAGTTTCCTCACATAAGCCAAATTCTGGATGATTTTGTGAAGAACAAGCTGATTTATCTTACCCATACCAAAGGAGGGAGATCTTTACTGTGAGAAGTGGGAAAGGTTGCTTTCAGAAAGCTGTTAATTTTAAAAGGTCCTGATTAGAATTCAGATTCTTGAGACCTGGATTACAGTTTTGCACAAAATCAGCACAACCATGTGAGTAGAAAAACATCTAAACTTCCCTTCAGCAGCAAGATGTGAAAGGGAAGATTGGAGAAAGCAGAGAGACTAGAATATGAGACAATGGCACCCGTATCACTCTCCTGGGGACAGCTAAGGATGTAGCTGACAAGGCCAACCAAAGCCTTCATTGGGGATTACCTGTGGTCACACACAGCAATTTTGTGAGTTACAACATTCACTTCACAAACAACAGTTTCCAACTTTGCCTCTTTTCCTCGTGGCAAGACCAACTCTCAATCATTAATTTCTGCACATGAAACACATGGAAGGGAAGGAGAAAAGATACAGACAAATAGAAGATTTAAAGGAAGTAATTTATCAGTATTTTATGAGTAGTGTAGATCCTATGAAACCTCCCAAATGTATGAAATGCTCAGTGCCTCCACTGGTGCTCTCTGCCATGATGTTGCACTTCTAAATACACACAGAGCTAGTGGCAACTAGCACTGCTCCTCTTTTAAACTTTAATGACTTGTAGAGCAGTAATTAACCCACTGTGACCAATAACAGAGCCTTTCACTGCAGCCTTAGCAAGCACCCTACTTTAGGATCATCTGAAAGATCAGCAAAGTTATCATTTAAGAGAACCTCTTAATTACTCTGGCATTATAACGAATGTTTCTGATAGGCACCCAGCTGTTTTGTTTCCTCTTGCACAGAGGCAGAGAAATGAATTGCTCAACAACTGCCTGAGTGATAAGACACTGGTATTCTTAAGATTGAAGAGATAATGTTGATGACTGTGAGCTATTTCCCTCTCCTAAATGCTATAATTTTAGTGAGCAATTCAAGAAGGGATTTCTCAAACAAAAGAGAAATGGAAGAGTTGGCTCAGTGTTGGTTACTTAGGCAATGTTTATAGTAAATTGATGCTGTGATTTTCAAGGAGAAAAGAGATTTAAGAAAACTGCAGTAATCCAGTACTTGACAGCCTTGTCTTTGCTAAATACTGCACATAATTTTCATCAGCACAGCCTTCTACACTTCATGAATGTGGAAATTGAAAGAAATACTAATATCTCACATCTATGAATGCTGTTTGGCTCAGGTAACAAATTTTCTTGGCCATATGTAATTACAGATTACCAGTTCTTGAGTCTTTTGAAGGAATTACATCTAATAGCATCCCTCTCAAAATGCAGGAGCATCTGACAACATGACAATTCATGGACTCAAGCAATAAAATGACAGAAAACCAAAGATGCTGCAAGAGACCTTTCCTCAAAACAGAGGAGACAATAAAACCAGGAAATGGGTGGCAGTAAAAGTGGGTTATAGGGCTTATATTCAGTCCCATATTTTCAGTACACACCTGTGGCAGCCTCACAAAATTCTATTCCTTTGCTCATCCATAACAGGTAAGTTGGACACACACACATAATGCTGCAATATCTTTGTCTTCTGTTGCCAAATCACCAGCATTAACATTAGTCTCAGTTAGGACCAGCTGGCTGGGTCATACATTTTCAGCTCAATACACTGATAGGAAAAAACTTACAGCAATGATGTATCACTGTGACGTATGAGCAGGCACTGCATGACAGAGAGGGAGAGAATCCATCATTTTCTGCCTAACAGCTTTGACACTGCTCAAAGACCACGGCCAGCAACAGACCTTCCTGAATCACAATGATGCTGCTCAACTGGAGAGAATCAAACAGCAAAAATAATTAGGGAGCTGAAGCAATCTCTTCATGACTTATGACAGAATGAAGTGAACGAGAAGGCCTCGACAGCAACAGCCATGCAAAAATGCCATGCTGGAGGGAAAGTGTGTTGTCATTAAATCATGGTAAGAAAAACTACAACTAACAATGTACTGAAACATAGCCACCTAAAGAGGGGAAACATGAAATCTGTTATTCTGGCTTGTCTGCAATGGAAAAATACCAAGATTCATTAAATAAATTACAATTTAGAGCAACTGCAGGAGTTCAGCAACCTTCCCAGGGGAATGCAGAAAGGCTGCTGCTGCTTTGGCCACCAGCAGCCAGGCTGCATGCACAGAGCTGGCACAGTCTGATCACCTGCAGTGGGACAAACTTAGATAAACTGTCTTTTCCATCTCTGTTTTCCACCATCATTTGAAATTCAAATCTGACCTGCCTGTAAATAACCTCTCTCCCAGCTAGAAAATAAAAAATCATAGAAAACAGAACTTTTCATTTATGACTGCTTTAGGATTCAGACTCCCCTGGGCTTTGTGTACTTGGTTACACAAGAAAGCTGCAAAAGCAAAGAGAAACTGCTGCTAAGTGAGCTGACAGTAGCTCCACTCAAACGTCAAAAGGAACATAATTGATAGGACTGTTTGGAAGCATACAGGCTGAGAAGTATCTTTGACAACTGAAACTGTGCTAGAAATATGTAGTAATTTGCCAGATAGAGTTTACAACCCATAATCATTTCAGAAGTTCCTCTTTTTCAATAGAGCTTGACTGAAAATTAGTACAAGACCCGCAGGGAGCAAACATCCATTATTAGTAGCACATAAGTGTAGGGTAATTGCCACAAAGCAGGAGCATGGCTGCTTTGAACTGCTCGAGGGGATGAGGGAGGTGGGGCAGGACACCTGAATTCAGGAACCAGTGCAAAAGGCCTGGCTTTAAATATGACATTTCAGCCCCTGCCAGGCTTGCCCTCTGTCACTGATGGATTTGCTAAGCAGCTGCTCCTCACAATTCTCCCCCACACCTCCAGGTTCTCTATGCCACAACTGGTAAAGAAGAAATGGGAAATCAAAAAGAGAGCAAAGGGGCAGCAGAGAAAACAGGTAAACATAAAAATGCCAGGGCTTTTATCGAGTGTGCAGACTTTGGGAATCATGGCATCGCACAGACTGCTCTGGAGGGCAGGGATGTGGTTTCAATCAGCCTCAGCAGACTCTGCTCGTCACACAAATGCAGAGTAATTTCAAATGTTGTCATGGGGGCACAGTCTTCCTTGCTCTTTAAAATACTTACAGAAAAATACAGGAAAAGAAATCTTTCTCTGTCCTCTTTTTGCTTTTTAAAGTACTCATCAGGTTGAGTAAGGAAAGATGTACTTCAATCTGATGGACACCCTCAAAAGAAGTGAAAAACAGAAGGGAGAGAAAATCATCACAGCCCTGCTGCTGTTAACCAGGTCTAGTTTATGGCATTTCCAGATTAAGCCTGTGTTTTATACCACATATTCTGAAAGGCCCTCAACACCTTCACTTCTCAATTTCACCTTTGCTTCTCTTGCTTTGTTCCTAAACCAAGTGACAAGAAAACACAAGGAGGATTTCAGTGATAGAATCATTATGGATGGTATTGCTTAAAAAAAAATAAAAAGCACTGAACTGTTCACTTGCCTGAATAATTACTGAGGATGAAGAATCCCCTTCGTGGGATCTGTTCTCTGTGCTGGTGAGGACGGGAGGCAGAGACAGTCTATCAATCAAGTCAGACAGAAAGTGTCTGTCCTTTTTTATTCAAAAAGGATTTTGCATTTCCAAGTGTGTTGCTCCTGTGTAATGAAACCAGCGGCTGCGAGCTCCCATGTAGCACTTCAGCTCTGTGCAAGGACACGCAGAGCCTTCCAGCCTTTTACACAATTTATTTCTTTATCTAATAAATCAAGTCAGGCCTTTTTGAGTAAAGCATCACTCCTTGTGAAGGAGTGAAGAACCGCCTCATTTGACAGTGCAAGGAAGGGGAAAAAACCTAATGGGGGAGCCAGCTTCATTTCAAGGTGACACTAAGCAGGGAAGGAGGAGAGGCAGCAGATTGGTATTCTGTGAGGCTCCAGGCAGGCGTTGGACAAGAGATTCCTCTGAATTGAGGGAGTCTCACTCCATTAATTCAAAAACCGATTGAGGTGGAGGGAAAGTAGAGCAATATGCATTATGTATTTGTTACAAAACTATTGTGTCAAAGCAATATTTAGTGGTAAATTATGGCACTATCAGGAGTAGGATGCCACATACATAAATCAATTTGTCTCCTCTGCTGGCAGGAGTGTGACAAAAAGATAAGAGCTCATCAGTGCCATTATTTCCCTGGGCTGGAGGAGGAGAAAGGACGAGGGGGTGGGGAAGAGCTGCTGGGAGAGCCCAACATGCCAGTGATTGTAAGTGACAAAAGGAGAAAGGCCTTTAACTTTGAGAGGCAGAGTTAAGATGCTATCGCCAAGTTAAAACAAAGAAACCAAACCCCCACTAAGGGAAGGTTGTTTGGTACAAATAAACTTGACTCTTCCCCACAGGAGAGGGAAGGGGAGGACAGAGACAGACTACTTAGCCATTCTCATTTATTTTCCTAAAGTCAGCTTGAGAAATTGATAAAAATTGGAACAATAATATTTTCTGTGGCAGAAAGGATGAAATAAAAAGAGGCTTTATTAGAATAAAGCGAAGTACAACTAGCGGCCTGCTAAATGGTAATTACGCCTTTATGGAAATATCCTGTTAATTACTAGGTCATTTTTTGTTTTACAATTGAGTTGTCAATTTGCAGTTAATTTAGGCCATGCCAGTCTAATAGCTATTTACAGATCACACAATTGCCTATACGGGAGGAGCATGTGGCCTCCGGGCAACAGATGCCATTTTGGGAGAGCTGGAGGTAAAGTATCATTGAACAAATGCAAGCCATCAACCCAAGGCGGCTCCAGAGGGGGGACACGGCACAATAACAATAAACACAGCGAGAGCAGTGACAGAGAGGCTTCTTCACTTCGCTCAGTGCTCAGTTTATGGTAATCAGACAGAGCAGCACGGTAGAGAAGCTATTAAATAAAATCATAATTATCCCTCTCTTTAATAGCACCAAGCAGTTGTAAGCTCTTCTCTAAACATAACACATCTGAAGTTGCAAACCCAAAATAAGGGCACTAAAAGCTACTGAGACACCACCACAATCTGTGGGGGGATTTGCACAAGCTTGGCCCTGAGACAGGTGACAGCATCGTACTGCTGGCACCTGCTTGGCACAGGTGCCTTCACACGGGGGCAATGGGCACAGAGCAGTGGGATGAGAGCCAGAGATGTGGCTGAGAGGTGACAGCTGAAATGGCTCAGAACTGCCAGCCAGGTCACCATGAAAGCCTGGGCCAAATGACCAATTTGCCACAGGACCAGGGAGCATCACTACCAACCACCGAGCTCTTGGCTGCAGAATGAAGCGCACACAAAGAATCTCCTGAAATTGCTTTCCTCTCTGAAAACACAAAGATTCTTGAGGCATCCTTAGGGACTGCATCTACAAGCCATTTAGAAATATAAAATACAACCCCAATACTCAGTGCTTTCCAACAGGCTCATTCCTCTGTCCCCAAATACAGCTTTACATATTTCAAAGGATAAATCACAACCCTGCGTCCATGTAATGACTGTAAACAAAAAAAGCCCCTTATTGTCTTGTCATAAACTTCAAGGAAGCCCAAGAGTTCCTCCAGATGTTCCTTTCCTCAATGTCTTTGAAGGACAAGAGAAACATGGAAACATGTTTTACTGCTCAGTCCCAGCCTTCAATTTTTCAGGAATTTAGGACAAGTGAAGTGAGATGGTTTCTCGCCAACATCTGTTTGAATAAAAGGGATCTCACGCACCACATTTCACATGGAGAACTTTGCCTAAGACCTCCTGAGGTGCTGTCATGTATATTACAAGTTAAAGCCCTGGTTTTGTTTGATAAAGTGAAGTAAGGGGCTCTATTCTTAGTAACATGTTGAGGCAACAACATGAATAGTCTTGACAAGCTGTTCTACTTCCAGCTTAGTCCAAAGCATGATATAAACTTCCCATAATAACTACAAATGGAAGTAATGAAGGGCAGAGAAGAAAAATACAAAATAAAATACAACAAACAACTCAAGCAGATTAGCAGGCACTTTATGAAATTATCAGTTTGCAACAGTATAAACAATTTTAAGTCAATTTATAAAAAATATTCCCAGAAGGCAATCAAGTAAATCAGGTAATTATATCCTGTAAAGGGAGATAACATCAGGAAAATTAGAAACACTTCTGCACATAAATCAGAGGAAGGAAAGCCTTCACACTTCATTTACTCATTATCACATTTTATGTATTTCTTTGCAGAAGACAGGGAGCTGGCATGGTTAATGTTGGCTGCTGGGTGCCCCAATTATCATCTGTACTTATGGAAATGGCTTGAGGTCAGCTTACATAATGTTGTCAATCAACAAAACATGGAAAAATTGACAGACAGATGATGGAAGAAAGTGACAAGACTTTATTCCATAGGAATAGGAATTTACACTGTGAATACTGACATTGGGAGAGAGGCTGGGAGTGCAAATTAGAGCTTTGATGAGGCGGGATTGAAAATACCCAAGGTTTTGGAGGAGCTTGGGATCTCAGACTCTTAATTTCACTTCAAGTCCTGTCAGCAGCACCTGCACTATGTCATTTTGCTCCCTCTACCCTCAGTCAATCATGGCACATCTCCACATCTTTCAGTAACCATAACCATGGGGAATTACTGTTTCTCTTCTCACCAGAAAAAGAACATCAGTGTCATGTATCTAAAATGTAGCTCTCCACTCAGCTGAGCTGCTAAACATCTATTTAAAGTTAGGCACACGCTTAAATTTCATTAAAATTAACAGGACTTAAAGTGCCTGGAGCCAAGAATGTTTTAAGTGCTTTGTTGAATAAGAATGTACTTAAGCAAATGCTTAAATGCTTCTATGAATTGGTGTCAAACTTATATTAAATCAGAGTCCTTGCTGTTTTTATATCAGTATGTCACAAGTCATGAAGAAGAGAGAGGGTTTAACCAAATCTTCCATTTTTTTTCCTTAGGATACATAAGAGTTGTCCTATTTCCTGCTGCAAGCAAAATATATAAGAAATGTCAATGGGGAATTACTAGTTGCTGAAGCATCTCTAAGATATTATGGCAGATAAGCCTTTTAGTAGTTAATATTCGTCCCCAGCCACATCCCTGCTTTATAGATTATAATTTCTCTTTAATAAAGGAAAACCCTAAATCCCGCAGCTTCAGCTGGAGATGGATTTTCATTTATTTGGTTGCAAGAAACCAAATTAAGAAAATTACTTTCTAACTAATTTTACAGTGCTAAAGAACATCTGATCATATGCTGGGGAAAAGCTTCAACCTTTCTGGACGAAGCCATTAAGACATGAGTAATAATTGGAAATTTACTGTGCATAAATCTTGATGAAATTAAACTGCATTTAAGTATGTTCTATAAAAACCAGGTCAAATGGCAAATGACAAATGCCCTGTGTCACTTGGTGCAGGGAAAGGTATTGCAGAAAATCAGAATTACTAATTCTTCCAAGCACTAAGGACAGGCAAAACTGTATTTTTCCTTGTATACAAGAAATCTAAGCATTAAATTGCTTGGATTACTTAATCTCCCAAGGATCCCCATATAACTTGCAGATAATGCACAGATGCAGTACAAACCAAAACCCAATCATTTATGGCAGAGGTTTAAAGTAATAACTAAAATGGAGGAGCTCCTTCTCGACTCCCATGGACTAGGATTTTATTGACACATGCAAAGCACTATCACTACAAAACAAATATTCTGAACACAGACATCTCTTTCCTTAAGAGAACAAAAAATAGTTACATTTTTAGAAAGGACAAAAAGATAATTCAATCATGAGCTACCATCCTTCTAAAGACTGTCACAGTACATTAAAACGATACAAAACTACAAATGTGATAATCAAATGTTTTTGTAAGTTAATAATTTCGGCTTACAGGACTTATTTTTCACCAGAGAAAGCTGACACACTCAGTTGAAATCAATGGAGCTATGACAATTTACTCCAGCTAAAGGTCTGGCCCATTGGTTTTTGAAATTTAAGCTGAATTGGAGGAAGAAAGCATAAATTTACAAGCAAAAAAGATTGAGAGAGGCAATGAACCATCCTGACCTTTACTTTCCAAGTCACACACCAGAGAGCACAGCCCAGGATAAGGCAATGAGGAAGAACCTGTGCTCTACATTTACTTCACTTGCACAGGTTGCATCATCAGCCTCAGCTCAGCATTAAGTTACAAAGGCATCTTTATCCTTCTAGAAATCCCCAGTCAGAATGATGGAAGTCAGAACATGGGAAGGGAATACCAGAAAATGAAAGAGAGGGCATGGAGGAAGAAAAATCAACTACCAGCATGAGACACACCTGGATTTTGATGGAAAAGACAAGGAAGCTGTGACCTGCACCTTCTTCATTGCTGGACTGAGGGCAGAGAAGGGACAGGCCAAGGCCATGGCTCAGAGACTGACCTGGGCTTTGTTCCCTGCAGCCCTACTGCCAACCCAGGCCTGGAGCTGAGCTGCAGGGAGGGAAGAAGGCTTGGCAAATTCTGTGGACATAGCTCAGACTTCAGCATGAAACAAAAATATTCTAAGTTAGTTTGAAGGTGAAGGAAATTCCCAAGGAAAACATTCATACTGTCCTTTTATGAGATTATGCAGCAAGTATCTACTTGTAGGTACGTGTTAAATACCATTAGTTTTTCCTTCACAATATGTTGCATTTACTCCTGTGCAGTTAAAAACAAAAACCCTGCTGATCCAAACCCTTTCAAGTAATGTCTGTTGTGTTTCTTGTTGCTACTACTTGTCCAGTAATACTTTGCCATAGCAATTAGGCAAACTTGTAATGGAAAGTGTCTAAGAAACCCCTAGGGAGTCTGGCCCAGAGCCCTGTCCCTGCTTTCACAGCAGCTTGGGTGCCCACCCAACTGCAAGGCATTATTATTACTTTAATCTAGAGAAAAGGAAGATAGGACTGATGCTATTGATCAGCTAAACAGACCATCAAGACCTACCAGATACTCTCCTGCTAATCTGTAATTTCTGGTTCACAGGAAGGTAACGGCACATGACGTATGTGCCATTCATCTCTGATAATGTGTTGAGAATAATTAGCTCGTGACATTTCTTTGTTCCAACTTATCTTTGTGTCTCTGCCTATCTCTATTTCCTTTTCTGAGACATCCTTTTAGACTATCCTATTTCTGATATTTATTTGCCATGAGCACACCATTGGCAGGCATTGTTAACTTTAAGGCACCAAGAAGAAAGAGCTCTGTGCTATCTGAATTATTTGTCGTATTTCTTGGCTGAATGTGGGTGTTTAAAAAAATATATTTCAGAGCATCAAACAGGAGAGAGAAGGATGAGTTACCTGAAAAGACTTTATAAGGGGTTTGGGATTTAGTAACATCTGCTCACGAGGAGACTGCAGATCTTTTAGGGAAAGTTGGAAAGCAGCAGCCAAGGCTGTGAATTGCACATTATACCCTCGTGAATACAGACAGCTTTGTGGAAACAGAACATCCTGTCAGCACGGCTATTTGACAGCCTCAGGTAGCACTTGCTAACAAGGATAAGCTTTATTTATTTATTTTCACAGAAACTCATTTTTGTGATTACTCCAAACCAAAGTGAGATTTTGGGATTGAGTTTGAGAACTATTATCAAGTGCTGCACAAATGCAGGGACTCTTCCTGGAAGGTCACGGCTCAGTGAAACAGGGAACCAATTATACACCTGCTCCCACAGTGTGTGCTCAGGCTACACAGAGATACAATGACAGCTTCTCCCTGTAAAGATTGTGGGGAAATCAGACCTGGGAACAGAAATCACCGTGCCTTTAGACAAACAGGGCTGCAGTTCCCTGGACCAAACTGTTCAAGTCTTGTTTTCTTTAGGGGAAAGGATGGGCCCTGCAGCTTCCCCTGGGGTCAGTGCTGCTGCAGAGCCAGGAGAGAAGGAAT
This sequence comes from Zonotrichia albicollis, assembly GCF_047830755.1. NCBI lineage: Eukaryota > Metazoa > Chordata > Aves > Passeriformes > Passerellidae > Zonotrichia > Zonotrichia albicollis. The sequence goes on along the minus strand of NC_133836.1, from coordinate 6,655,744 downwards.
ACAGAGCTCTTGCTGTACCAATGAGAAAATGGCTCCTGCTTCAGACTGAAACGTGTCTTGGTGACATGAAACAGCAGCTCTCACTGCCTTCTGCCCAATTATTCATCAGCACCTACCACCAACCGAGCTGGTCAAAGGCTGCCTCCGACTGTTTGTTGTCCTCCAAGAAGTCAGCAGCAGGGTGCTGCTTTTACACTCCAGGTTAGGTTTCCTCTCCCATCTGGCCTCTGCTATGTCTTCAGAGAGAAGATTTCATTTACAGGCTCTCTGCCACGAAGGAAGGAAACAGCCTGCTACTTCTGTTCTCTGCAGGGATGATGATACAGCATGCCTGCATGCCTGCTCTCTAACTGTCTGCTATGCCTTTGTGGCACACACAGAAAAAGCCTATTGACTGCCACTGCCTAGTAAAAATACTCAAGAGAAAAACAACTCTCTTTTTCTCCTATGAATATGCTGCTCTTGAGTTCTCACTTGGATTCAGATTGGTATTTTCAGAGGCAGCACACTGGCATGGCCAGTGGGAATGGAGAAATACAGGACTCCTGGTTACTTGCAATTCAGCTTTGTATGGAAGAGATGAACACAAGTTTTTCCTTGTGTTCTCTTCAGTCATCAAGTCCAAGGGACTCCATCATGGTCAAGACGGCAGCAAATGCTGCTGCTCATTCTTTTTCATGCCTGGTTCTTATTTCCTCTGAAAACCACTTTTAATTAGCATGCTGCAACTCAGTACCCTGGATAGGAGGAAGGGGAGGAAAGATGATCTCCTGCCAATGAGGGTTTCATGCCTGTGGCACAGCCCCATCACAGATCTCCTAAGGAACTGGCGCAATCTCCCTGTGGACATCAGACAGCTGTGATGCCATTTTCAGTTCAAAGTGTGTGAAACTCTCCCCTCAGCTACAGCTTCCCATGGCTCTGATCCACACAGCCAAATTCACATATGCATCCTGCTCCATTTAAGACAAAGGGATTTTAATGATTAAAGTTGTGAGAATGCAGCAAAGGATGTTAATCATTTTCCCAAGAACCTGAGCCAGAAAATCTAACATTTACGGTTTTAATTCAGGTTTAGGCTTGTGGATTTTTTTTAGCCCTCCCTCAGGCCTGAAACCCTCGAACAGTCCTGTTATCCTCAGCTGAGCTGAGGCGCCTGCTGTAAGCCATCAGTTCCCTCCCTCCTCCTTCCACTTCCACTGTCTCCTTTTAATCGCACCAAATCCCTTTGGCACTTGCCTCAGGGTAGTACATAACTCTGCAGGAATTCCATTGTCATGTAGCATTAATTTAATGTCCACTTATTACAAAGTGTTATGGAGAAATAATACACTGCTCCTGGATGAATTAGAAACCTGCCTGCATAAGGAAGATGCCGTTTTGCAAGGTGCTGCCTATTGTTCAGCATCCTCGGCTCCACAGAGGGAAAGTGCTGCTTGTTTTGACAAGCAACTGAAATTTCTGTTTGCTGCTTTAACAGCAATGTTTTAACTGTCATTCTGCAAGGATAGAAATGTTCTGTAGTTCAAAACACAGTTTTCAAGGATTGATTTGGACATACTTACTTGGCTGGTTTTATATCTATCTATCTATCTATCTATCTATCTATCTATCTATCTATCTATCTATCTATCTATCTATCTATGTCAAATTAGCTTGGCTTGCAAATTTAATTTTCTTGCCCTGGTTGAGAAAGGATTTTAGGGCACAGGACCCAGCAGCACTTTAGACCAGACTATTACATGACTAAAGGGCAGCCTGAAGCTCTCAGTTTGATTTTCCTTTAAAAGACAGCTCCCACCATCACATTTTAATAAATGTACTTAGAACAGGTAACTGGGAGAGTATATAGCTGTGCTACAGGATAATTATGTACTGATATGATGGTGTACTTAAACTAAAATGCTCTTTTCTGAAGGGGAGCACAAGGCAAGATTACCAGCAGAACTGAAGGGGACAATGCAGTCCTAAACAACACAGGACACAAAAATTCATCCAAGTGTGATCGTTCCACACTGCCACAATCAACACAATTACTAAAAACAACAGGAACACAAAAATAACCAAATCCAGAGGCAGCATCTAAATAAATACAACTGAGGGCTGAGCACTGAAGTTTCTGGAACAATGCTCCTTCATCCTGTATTTTCCGGTTTTCATTTGCAATATCGCCAAAAATGTGGATTTCACAACAACAGGCAGAAGACCGTGACCCTGCCAGTTAGAAGAGTTTAATTTTTGATGCTGTGAGATATAACCAAGAATCAAGTTTTTTGCATTAAGATGCCTGAGTTTGAAAGCTGGAAGTGCTTTTCTAAAGCAAAAGTCTTTTAATGATCAGCATTTTGGGATGTCACGGGACGAAGAACAATAATCACACAGCAAACTCACCACACTGGCTTCCAGTGTCCCCTCCTGCGCCTATCAACTCCTTGGTTTAGTCTCAAAGCTACGGAACAGAAATGAAAAACTACAACAGAAGCAGGATCTAATTTAATGTCAATTTGTATTTAACCCCATGGGTCAGTGCAGAGGAGGGGAGACTGCAGGCATCACCCACTGGGACACAGCAGAGCGCGAGTAATGCAGCATCTGTTCACAGCAGGGATATGTGGCTTTAGTGGCACTTAAGTCATTTTGCTTCCAAAAAACTAGGAATAATTTTTTGTCTTGTTCCAAAGATCATCATTTCACACATAATTTTAAGGTGTTTTAACTTAATGAAGTCAATGGTGTGAATAATTAAAGTTACCTGATAAAAGAGAAATCCAAAACCACTTTCCTCCCAAGTCTGAAGCAGTTACAGGATATTAATTAAAAAGTAACCAGAGGAAAAAAATTACATTACTCTCAGATAAAACTCCCTGAATATGAAGGGCTGAAGTGTAACTAAGAAGAGCCAGGCAAGACAATGCAGGTAGCTCCTTCCAGTTTCTCCAAAATGGTTTTTGGACAATAAAAGGGAGTGTTGGAAATGCAGTGCCTGCAACTTTGCTGACACCGTGACAGTGACAAAGAGCATATGTCTGTTTAGCTTGAACGAAAGCTCTGTACAGACTGATGGTAAATAGAAGGTTGTCTGAACAATTAAATCAGGGGCAATCATGACCAAACCCTCTGCCAAAGTTAAAGCAGAATGAGACAGACACTCAGCCTCTCTCAGCAATCCCCTCCTGAGCATTTTGCTGGGTAGATGCAATTCCCCTGCTCCACAGCCACAGCAGAGAGGAGAGCACAGAGAGATGATGACTGACCCATGGCACAGGGACAATCCCACGGCATGGAGCCTGCCTCTGCCACCTGCCACAGCCTCTTCTTGCTGGTGCACCAGCTTTCCTCTAATCTAGGCACTTGACCATGGAGATAAATCCCTGCCCAGATCCCTGCCAGGCCTGATGGCAGCACAGCTCTCCCTGTGCACTGGCTGCATCCCAGCAGCATGCTGAGCCTGGGCAAGGCCCTGTCCTGGGGGAAGGCAGGGGCATCTGGGGAGGCTTTCAGGCTCACACAGCAGCAGGGCTTGGAAAGAGTGTCTGGGCTGACAGCTTCAGATGCTCACTGACAACTTACAGTGGCGTATGGCAACAATCCACCAGCACAAACCCGATGTTGCAAGTTATCACAACTATTTAGAGATGAGTGGCAGCCAGGAGAGCTCCCAGCAGAAGGGAGGAGGTAAGGGAAGGTTCTACAATGAGAGAGAAAAACACAAGATGGGGAAACAGAAAAGGAAAACAAAAAGCTATTCCAGTCTGTTTTATCTCCTCTGTTATGACCGTTACCTCTTCCTTCTAAAAATGCAGGAGGCTGTCAGAGACTCATGACTTACTGGGTCTGATGGAACTGAGGGAGATGTGTGGAAGTCACCAGGGTACGTGCACACAAACTGCTGAGGACCAACAGCTCTGCTTGATCCCAGCTACATGGGAGAATTCCCATTCTATCACAGGGAAGGAGGTACTGTATGGGAGATTGTTCCTGTTTTAAACTGATGAGACAGTTTCACCCTAACCTAAAGACCCACCCAAAACGTTTTAGGAGTCCTCCTCCATTTGGCTTTTGCTATCACTGAGTGAAACAACCCACACAGGAGCAGGAGAGAACTGGAGAAGCAGTGACGCTGATGGCAGTGGCTCTGGCCAGCAGCCAGGGAGACGAGCTCTCTGTCTCACCTTACCAATTTTCTGCTGTTATTGCAGGACTCTCTAAATCACGCATGCCTTGTGCTCCACCAGTTGTACCTTGGCAACACAGAATTCACACCCTTTTAAAGGTCAGCCTCGAATGGTGCAGCTGTGCAGCTGAAACTGTAATGGTGCACAGAAGGTCCACAGTGTTCTCCAAAGAGAGTAAATAGCAGCCAAAACTAAATATTTCAGAGTTCAAAATAAATTATCTTCTTCCATACTCACTGGGCTACAGTCCAGTAAAGTCTTTTTCAACTTGAATTCAATACAAGACTCTGCAGTGGCTTTTTCAGCACATCTTGAAAGCACACGGGTACTTGCCAGAGTACTCTGCTCCCATGCATTCCCTGTGCAATAATTTCTTTCTAGTATAGATCACCCCATAAATGTATTTTTCAGCGCTACAAGGCAAGATTCTGATCTCAGTCATGCTGCAGTAAATCTGTTATAATTCCACAATCTAGCCTTTAGCATTTTTAATTTCTAAGAGTGCCACTGGGGTATATTTACTTCCTATTTTCTACAGCCTGTTAGGTGAGAATTATAGTCATGTTGTCCAAAGCACACTCTAATCTTATATGCATCCATTAGTGGCTAAAGAAAAAATAATCAGACTGTCCAATCAGGCTAACAGATAACACACAAGCCATCATTTACCTGTTATCCCTTTCTGCAATATTGTGATTTCCACTTGGCCCCAGGGTAATATACTATCGGTATTAGCAATTTTCCTTGTAAATTAATCAGAACCACCTAGCAAATAATTACAAACTTCTCTTCCAAATCTATTATCTTCAAGTTTAAATGTGGGCAGATGGTAGGCCTTAGGGCATGTTTTATTCCAGGTATGGAATTAATTGATGATTTCTCACATTATAAACAGAGAACTTCAAATTATTGTTGAACCTCTAATTTTTTCCCTCTCATCCTATTAATGTTCATCCTAGGTAAATGTCTGCCAGCAATGAAAAGTGTTTTTTAAATACCTGGCCAATTTTGATACAGGTGTGAGAATCACAAGGTTCCTTCTCACCAGCACACTGATATTCAGAGCTTCTCTGTAACACTCATCCATTGATGGGTAAAAATTTATTTATTCCTCAGGCTGCCCGCCCTTGAGTGGAGTTGGACACTTTTCTAAATAGGACTTTGACATGCACAGTAGTTACAAAATAGTCTAAGACATTTGGGTTTGAAAATAAATTTTTCCTTCAAATTGATACCCTAGAGCTGAAAACTGATTACTTATTAATTAATTAATCTTTCAATGAGCACAGGATCTTTGGAAGCCCAGAGGGGGAGGGGAACTCGAGGAATACCTGGTCTAACACATACATGGAATATCAGACCTTTATGATTTAGGAGGCCTCTTCCCATTAAGCCAACAAACTGAGACACCACCACCCTTAAAAGCAGTTAATGCAAAAAGCTTCCCTTTTCTGTCTGACAGGTTCTGAGCCTCAAGGGTACACACCCAGGGACCTGGGAGTCCCCACTCAATTTGAACACCCACCTATTACAGAGTTCTACAATTAGGTTTGCCTCAAAGGCAATAGCATTGTTCTGCATCATTTAAAGCCACCAGATCAACTAAAACAGTTTTGTAATTAAGAATGGGTCATGCTCAATACCTTTCCCTCAGAACAGTGTGGTACTTGCTACTCTTTACTACTCATAAAATGGGGATATTAAAAAAACCAAAACTACTGTCTGTTGCCTAGACTTTGAGCATCAGTGCTATTGTCAGCTTAGAGATACCTATTGTGTCCTAAATAAAATGAATGTGAGCAGATCACAGGCAGCCAGGAGCCGGTATGGACACACAAATACTTTATTTTTAAACATTATTATTATTTGTCTTACTCTATGCAGAGATGTAAGAAATAAATAAATACCTCTTTATAAATCACAGCCACACAACAAAGCACTGAGAGTTGAATTCATTGCTTCCTTCCTATATTATTTTTCTTTATGACTTCCTCATTTGGAACTTCTCCTATTTCATCACTCACATGAATAAAAACGATCTTATGCAATCATACATCACATTTCCCACTCTTTCCTGGAAGGAGGGGGAGGAAACCGGCTCAAAACAACTGAAACAATCAGAGAGAATTTCCCAGTTGAGATGAGTGGCAAATGTGCAGCCAGCACAGTGTCCCACTCACTATCATCTCCCTACAACAGCCTATCAGCTCTGCACATGGGAATCCTAAACTCCTACTACAGCCAAGGAGAAACCCAGCAGAACAGCTATTAGAGACCATTTATTCTTAGACATTTTCAAGAACTATGTCAGTATTAATAAAAAGCCTGGGTAATGGAGATGGGGTGAATGCAAAGCTTTGTTCTGGCTTTCCACTAGAGGAATGCCTGTTCTTTCTCAGCAATTCATGACCAGCAAAACAAAATCAGAACAACTAACTGGGTAAAAGACAAAAAGCTTTTAATCATGTAGAAAGTCAATCACAAAGCACTCCCAAGACCGAGATCCAATGCCTCATATCCAGCAAACAAACCACCATGGCTGTGCTAATAGAAGGTGCCTGATGCACAAGGAACATGATTAATTTTAAACAAGTCACTTCACTGACAAAGGTTCTCAGGAGCAATGAGTCATGTCAGAACACCCAACCTTTTCCTCACTCCTGCCTACAACTCAAGGTGCTTTACGAGAAGCCCCAATTCCAGAAGCTTAGGAAGCTTATCTTGAAGTACCTAGAGCTGTAGATGGGAGGGAGGGACTGTTTGGCACTCAAAGTTGTTCCTGGTAGCCAAAACAAGAAGCTTTCCTTGCAAACAACAGGTACTGGGCCCAGTGGGAAGGGTACTACAGAAACACTCACATTATGCTGCTCAAAGCAACAGCCTGGAGCTGCATGACCAGACATCTCCCAGTGAGAATAGTGAAGGATTCTGTGATGGCAAATAACTGCTTACCAAGCTGACTGTGTGTCCCAAGGGGATGAGGAGGGATGCCTAAAGAACTAGAGTTTGAGAAGCAGGCAAGCAAGAAGATCAGGGTTTCCACAGACCAAATTCAACTTCCTTGAACAGAAAAAAATTGATTTTGTTTATTTAAGTAATGAAGCTTCTACCTTCCCTCCTGTCCTCTTCACTTATCATAACTGCTTAGGAAATGCTTGGACAGGGAAAGAGAGATATAACCAGAAACCATGAACTGCATTCTTCCAGCAACACATTAGGCTCTTTGAAGAAAACCAGGAACATTTAATAATCCCTTTTTAAATTAAAAAGAAGGATGGATGCAACTTAATTCCATAATTAAAGGGTTAATTATATGCATGATAAAAATAAGTTTTATGTTTTACTGTGCACACCCAATCCCTATAATCTAGTCATAAATAAAAGGGCTGGTGATAAGGAAAGCTGCAGGCAGGAGAGCAACTCACCATCTTTAATGGGCAGTTATATGACATGCTGCTAGTACATTGGCAGTAAATCAGCAGAAACATCTTTTATAGAGTTCTAGTTTTTATGATGTCATTAACTTTCCTCCTTATACTTAAGGGATAATGAAATAAAGTCATGAGGAGGGATCAAAGGATGAGCCCGAACTGTGTAGTTTGAAACAGCCACAGGGGAATGAATTTTGCCCACGCTTTCCTGCAGACATTTTGAGGGCAGAGAGCACTAAAGAGTGGAGGAGGCAAGACAGACCACAAAACTTTTGGCAAACCCTGAATATCACACATATTAATGAGCTGTTTTATGAGAAGAGTTCTTTAAGCAATATTCCTGTGGCTTCAAAACACTGCAATTTAGCAATAATTTAAACACACAAGGCAGTGGGATCCACACCATGTTGAAAGAAATGGCAAGGCAGGCTGAAACATTAGCACACCCATATTGCAAAGATCACAGGCACAACAACACTGTCTCATCCTCTTGTGTAACCAGCAATGCTGAGCAGGTGCCATCAGCAGGGTAATGTACAGCACCCAGTAACCAGTGAACTAAGGCAGTAATACTGGGAACAGTTGTGAACCATTTAGGCCTAGTCATGTATCCATCTAACACAAATGGAATAAAATGTTGCCAGTCGATCTCTATCTAATTAAAAAAATTAAAGCAAACCTCCTTCCTGTTGCTGTGATCACAATCCTTCGATGGGGTACCTATCAGAAAAGCCTTAAAAAGCAGGACAAAGGTTCTAGATTTAGCTGATAAAATGACATCCAAACCTAAAAATTGGTAGGAAGAGCAATTTCTTGACTTCCTGATCATTCCTTGCTCTCATTTATACACATAAAAGAGGAAATTTTCTGTCTTGCCCTGAAGATACCCAGTGCTGGCTGTTTCTTAACACACAAATTATATGTAGCCCAGGTCTCCTCCTCCTTACAGCCCAATGTTTTCTTTCACTTGCTTTGCATAACTCTGTTTAGTGGATTTTGCCAAGGAAATGAAGATGGAAAGTTAATTAGCCCATCTTAGGGATCTGCACGAGCACGTGGGAAGCTTGAGGTCAGCGCATCTGTCTGCAAACACAGCGGTCAATTAGCACCAGGAACATTTATCAACAAGTGCTGTTCCCTTTTCCACAAGCAACCTTTCAGCAAACCCCCAGCCCCGTTGTACAGCAAGGCTCAGACGTGTTAGTTAAGATTCTGGAGGCTGCTCTCCCCAAGCAGCGACTCCACTCATCTTCCCATTCAAATTGAAGCTGTCTTTTGTCTGATGAATGCACGCAGCGGGGCGATGGAAGAGGAGCCCATCCTGGCTGCCATGGAATAATGATGGCTGTGTCAGTGTGCCTGTCCATCTCCTGCCTGAGCCCCTCTCAAGTGCTCCCCATCTTCCTCACAACTGCAGCTGCCATGGAAGCTCAGCCCTGGCAAGGCAGAAGGGAAGCTCCACTCTGGTGGTATTAAGAGGAAGGGGAGGGAATGGAGGAGCTAATTGTGCACACTGCAACTCCTCCTGAAAATAGGAAACTGAGTTATCTCAGTGTTTCTTATAGGGCTTTATGCATTCAAACTTCTCTAAATGAGGAACTACACCATGCATTACGCATCGCCATAGAGATGATTGTATACCATTACCCAAAATTGAACTGAGTCTGTTCAACCTACCCTGCACTCCAATTTGTCACAGAAACAGTTTCCCTGGCCCATTCATGTAATGAATGTGGATATGAAGTTAATGCCAAGGAAGATAAGCACCCTCAGGGTTATTTAAGCCTACCCTTCTCTGTCATTCACTGCAATATTTCTTAGGCAGCATTATATAGGAGTTTTTTTTTAAAAAAAGGAGCAGAAGTGGAAACAAGGTAGTGGCACATCATTCAGATCTGATGCCAGCATTTACAGTGACCTTGCTGGGTAGAAACTATTTCACTGTTGCCTATTTCAAAATCCAACAGGATCAATCTTAAAATGTTTTGTTTTTAGAGAAGATACTGAAGGACATAGCACAAAAGCATACTTTGTCAGGCCAATATCACTCCTGTTTCTATAGAAAACATCTCAAATTCTTGATATAAATCACATCCATCCAGTGAAGTGTGAAATGCAGACCAGGTTCTACAAAGCAACAAGTCATATTTCAAAAGCTCTGTCCTTTGTTAGGGCACTCTAGATGAAGTCCTGCTGGGCTGAAAGGAAAGGCTCAGCTCCCATGAACACCATTCAGGTGAGAATTTAACTCTCTTAATTGTCCTTTTTAGCTTCAACACAGCCATACAGGCAACAAGGCAAAGTAAAGCCCAGTCTAGTGACTGCAGCAGACTCAGAGAGGAGTCACAGCTCAGCCAGCCTTCCCAGCTGTTGTTGAAGTCCATCATCACATCCAACCCTGAGATGATGCCAACACTGCAATATTTTGCAGGATTCTCCATCACTAAAGCAGCAGCAGTGCCTGTGTGCTGGATTAAGCCTGTACTTGGAAGACAGCAGCGGGATTTAGGTGCCTTGAGATGCAAGGCTTGTAAACTGGGAGGTTAAAAGCAGCATTAGAGAATTAGGTGTCCAATTCCCACTGAGAACTACTGGTAATTAGTATCTACAATAATACAAAGACTCATGCAATTAGTATGCAAAGATGCTTGTGCAGGCTGGCTGAGATTTAATTTTTAGGGTTTTCACAGCAATTTTATTTGTGACCTAACACTTGATTTTTACCTTCAATATTCCTCTGTATCCCACCTACCCTATCCTTACAGCACAAGCCAGCAAGATTACAAACCAGGGCTTATCTACAAAGAGCATTGTCCCTCAATTTAAATTGCAATGGTTTCTTCTTTGAAGGATTGCTAAGTGGCAAGAACAAAACCTATGACTGTCAGGCTCTAAGCATCACAATTTCTTATGGCTTTACAGCAGAACATTAGGACAGGATGAAGAATTAGCTGTGTCAAGGAGAAAATTTGCTACTGTCAAATTTGTTTAGTTATTCGGAGTTACAAATATGATTTGCTGCTACCAAAAAATCAACTAGGCTATATTAAAAGTGTAATTTGATATGCGGCTATAAATCTCTTTAATAAAGGTGTGGTGGAAATGATGTTATCCATATATAAAGATTAATCTCTATTTAAATATATATAAATTCAGGAAGCTGAACGATGCCAAAGCTGAGAGGTGCGAAGGTGCTTTGTTACTCCCGGCAAATGCTAATTCTCTTTGCTGACGCTTGGTTGTACTTTACATTTAACCACACAGTCCTATTTATTATTCTCACTCTGAACTTTCACGGCATCCCTTTCATCACTTAAATTCCGCCTTTCGAAACAAACATCTATTTGAACAAAAACAGTCTTTAAAAAAAAAAAAAGGAAAAAAAAAGAAAAAAAAAAAGAAAAAAAAAAGAATCAAAGCATTTTTAGTGAAATGAAGTTTTCTGGACTGAATTACCCAGCCTACACCATAGCATGCTCAGCCAGTGGAAATTATTTAGGAACAAGCGAGGGATGGGGCCAGAGGCCCGAGGCCTTTATCTGGGGGATGATTGATGTGCTGCGGGCCCCGCTGTGGCCAACAGCGATTTTTATCTGTTGCCAGCAGCAACAGGCCCGGGGCGCAGCGTGAGGCCCGAGGCCGGCGGGGCGCGGCACGGCCCGCACACAGGGACACACAAACGGCCTTTTCAGCCGGACAGCTCTCGTGGGGGGCTCTGACATAAAGGGCCCTTTGCAAAGGCTGGAATTGTCAGCCCTTTGATGGCCGCATGCTGGGCCATTAGCTTCTGTTACTAATTTGCGGTGCATGTGAGAGGGCAGAGCGGCGGGAACACCTGCGAGCGGCTCGGGCGCATTGTGGGACGGGTTTTGTCAGGAGAGACGAGGAATAAAGGACGAGGCATAACCCTTCCCTCCAAAGGGCAGATGACACAGGCTATTATCGTTTCCAGCCATCAAAAGGACGGCTCTGAAGTAACATCAAGCCGTCTAACTCAAACCTGGAAAGGCAAAGGAGCTAGGGAAATTCAGAGTTAACAAGGGGCCAGCTGTAACACAATGTAACGGGCTTCTGCAAGAACTTTCTGGGGAGAGGCACCCTCACACACCAGGATACTGGAGAACAGCACAGAGAATTCAAGGATAAACCATCATCTGTGGTTGTACTGATTCTGAAAGCCCACATCTGCTCAAACTCCTGTGTGCAAAACATATAAGGGGGAAAATAGCAGTGAAGATGGGGGTACTCATGGCAGATGCCAGCCCTGGCCAGAAGTGGAAGAAATTACACTTGGAACAGCACATAGAATTCAAGGATAAACCATTACCTGTGGTTTACCACACCTGAAAGCCCACATCTGCTCAAACTCCTGTGTGCAAAACATATAAGGGAGAAAACAGTAGTGAAGATGGGGGTGTTCGTGGCAGATGCCAGAAATGGAAGAAATGCCACTTGGAACTGCTGGGGTAACTTCTAAACCCACAGATTCCTGCACACTGAACACAATATGACATTTTTTTCTACCAGCAATCCCACAGAGCATCAAAGCTTCCTCACAACTGGGCCAGTGAACACACCCAGAGGTCTCCCTGCCCCACGCATGAGCTCAGCTGAGGCACAGCAAACAGCACGCCCCAGATCCCAGAGCAAGATTACGGCAGCGCTGGGAATACAGCACAGACCTCCTGTCTCCTCCTCCTGGCTTTGAACACAAAACCTCGCTTCCTTTGTTGGTTAATATTCAGGATGCAGAAATTACAAGCATTCGAGGCTGAAACTTTAAAGATTAATATAAAAGCAACTTTTGTATTACATTTGTGCAAGCAACCAGAAAAGTACATATTGTAAAATAATCCACAAGTTGTACTACTGTGGGCCACTGCAGTGACTAATGAACATGTTAACTTTCAGGCTGAGTTTTGCTGGAAAGCAATTTTTCCCACCAAATTACAAAGTCTACTTGAGTAAAAGAATAATTTACAACTCTCACAGCACCATGGTGTCACAAAAACACCACTCCAGCAAAATTAAATAGGCGTCAGAAAGCACCACAATATCCAAACAAATCCAACCCCAACTCCAGTCAGAAGGAAGAAAATCCACTGCGGTAGACAGAGTCTGTACTGACGTTGAAGACATACTTTTATTGAACAAAATTTCTGTAAAACATGGTTTGCACAGCCTGTATTCAAGCTACATAAGAGCCAGGAACCAAAACAGGGCCCCACTGCTTTAAGCTACTGGTTTTGAGCCCTGGGACATGAGACCTCCAGCTTTGCTGAGTACTTCTTAAATGAGCTGTAAAAAGGTAGCTAAGAAAAGCAAGCCTGTGGTCAAGATGGCTTTGCATTCAAAATATAGGGCTCTGCAACTTTAGTGGTGTTTTTCTTAGCCTGTTTGCAAATTGGAAGAGGTTGAAAACCACCAGCAAGACTCCAAGTGAGGTATGAGAGAAACCTACCATTATAAAAGAGGTTTGGGTAAAATGGCAACAGACTTTGACCAAACTGAAACCCAAATATTATAAACACATTGCTACGAGTCTGGAATCAGAAAATGCCATCAGCAAGGCTCCAGGAAGTTCTGAATCTAGCTCCTCACCACACAACTTTAATTACGAGTCTTTCCTACCTGTGCTTCCAGCTTCACAGCAATTGAACACATTTAAATGTCTGAAAACCTCAAATCATGGGATCTTGATCAAACCACTCTAAGTTTATTTTCAGTGACATGTTTGCCTTAAGTTTCACAACCACCGATTAGAATTTATTCCTTTTAAAGCAAATTCTGACAAAATCAATCAACTTGAGAAGGTACTGGTGAGTGAAAAACACCACACTCAGTAAAGCCACAAGTCACAGCCATGCTGCGATCCTGCTGAGCTGACAAAGACTCATTCCCTTCTCCAGATTGTGTTTTCTTGGGATGCCTGCAATTTTCTACTGCTGTCATTGACAGAGATGAAAATCCTACTGTTCTCCCACTTATTGTCCAAGGCCAGTGAGGTAAAGAGCTACCTGAACAGAATACCCACAAAGATGTTTGCTCAAGGCAGACAGATGAGAGATAAGATTTTGGTCAGATCAGGTGTAAACCGTCCGTGATGTGAAGCAGAAACCAGTTCTATTGAGGATCTTTCTTTCACACTCCATTTCTCAAGTAAAACAAAGGAAAAACCCTCCAAAATCCTTTTCCTTGTCCCCCCAAACCTCTAGATAAAGTTGGTAGTGCCAAATGTGCTGTTCAGAGGCTGAACCATTCACACACCTCATAATGCTCATCCTGTTGGCCCCACACCTCAGAGTTGTCAGGCAGCCCCCAAAGCAGCTTTGATTCTTCACGTTTGCACATTACTCAATTCCTCCACACAACCGTCTTCTGCTCTCTTACCCTGCCTGTCCAGTACAGCATTGAAAAAAATTAATGTGAAACTGTCCTTCTAATTCTTGTCTCTCTTTGGAGAACCTGCCTTCCCCTTTGATCTCCCTGTGAGCCTGTTTCCATAGGTGACCCAACCACCCGAACAGAAACTTTGAAGCACAAGTCACTGAGGCAGCATGTCAGAGCACTTTGGGCCAATAAGATGGGCACCATGCTGACACTCTAGTTAAAAACACAACAAACTCGTCCTTCCTAAACACCAGATCAATCTAAAGTTCACTTGCATTGCTCTTCATGCATGTTTGACCACATCCTCCTCATTTAAACTGCATTGCCTAAAACAACTTCCATTGTTTTGATAATTTCTCTGCAGTAGTACTAGAAACATTTCAGGGACTGACTTCCTTTACATTTTCCTTTACATTTGCATTTTTCCTTTTACATTTGCAAATTTCATTATTCAGTTCCAAAAGCCAACTATCACATTGATTCTGCCAACCCAACAGCTCATTGGCCATCATTCAACCGAGGAACTCAACAGAAACACTTTCCAAAATCCCTGGGCTGAGCTGCTGCTTCCCCCTTTCCCCAAGATGATTTAAAACCCCCTGAGGTGAGGGATGAAGTTGGGCCTGACAGACCACTCTGCCCCAGCCAGGTGCAGCCCATCAGTGCTGCAGAGGGTATGTGTCAGCCTGTGCTAACATCCTTCAGATAAAACCATTATCTTTACATCATTCATTGGCCTTTATACAAATAAAGTCACTGAACTAAAGCACTGCTGCAGAATCAATTTCTTTTGGTGTTGATAATGAAGGCTTTGGCTTTTATTTCCCACATAAATGTGTACTTTATTTCCAGGAAGGAAGGAAGGAAAAAAAGAAAGGAAAGGAACAAAAAGGAAGGGCCTTTCTTCTCAGTAGCCATTGTAATTTCCTTGCAATATCTACTAATTCTTACCCTTCCTTCTCACATGTGACCAGATATATGTATCTGTGAGAACAGCCCATTTAGTTCCCTCCCTGCAAATGCTCTAAA
The DNA here is from genome assembly GCF_047830755.1 of Zonotrichia albicollis. Classification (NCBI taxonomy): domain Eukaryota; kingdom Metazoa; phylum Chordata; class Aves; order Passeriformes; family Passerellidae; genus Zonotrichia; species Zonotrichia albicollis. The sequence goes on along the minus strand of NC_133836.1, from coordinate 6,640,719 downwards.
TAGGATCCATGAATAGGATTCATATAATGAAGCTGATTCTGGCATGCCTGAAAAAGTTCTACTTGTTAAGAAAAATATTTGAAGAATGATGTACTGTGAGAAGTAGCATTGTTTGTGAGTTCTGAAATGCAAATATGCAAATACAGACATAATATATTTTTTAAATAAACAAAGTCTTAAATAGGTGCCCAAAATTAATGCAGCCAAGCTTGAGAAATAGATGTAGATATGAAAGTCATAATTATCCAGCAGTAGGACTAATCCAAAGAGATTAGCTGGAAACAGAAAAAGAACGAAAACAAGGGAAGTGATAAACACATGAGACGCAGCATTTGGTTTCAAAGTGGGCCAGGTGGCTTCCTTGGCACTCTGGCAGCAAGGAATTCTTCAGACTCTCAGCACATTCCAAGGGCAGAGAGGCTGCCTGCCCCAGCCCATTGGGTGGGCACAGGTTCAGGGATCATTCTCCCTATCCTTTAAAAGCAGTGGGATTGGAATGCAACCACAGAGACCTTCATACCATCCTGCTGCCTTGCGAATCTGGGCAACAAGTCATGCCTCTCCAGGCTGCAAGCTAATCTGATATTCTAGTTCCAGTCAGCACACCATCTCCAGGAGAGCAAGACTCCTGGAGCAGGGATATGAGCAGTGAGGAGTACTTGGAGAGAGCCACCAGGGCCAAGGGAAATGCCAAGGAGCATTTGGTTCTGCAGCTTCACAGAGGCACGGCCTGCTGTCACCAGAGCTGGTGACTCCTGCTCTGTCTAATGCCACTGCCTTGCCCTCTGAGGTTCAGCTTATGCTCCACACCATCCCATCCCTTGGAACCCACTCTGGGGGCAATTTCAGATACTGTCAGTCCCTGTTGCTCCCAGCCTATATAAACTGGAAAGGACCCTGATCTGATATTATCCAACACAAAGGGCTGAGAAGAAGAGAAAAAAGGGGGAAGGAAAAAAAAAAGAATAAAATAGTTCAGTTTGTGAACCACATGTTTCAAGAACATCCCCCAGGTGCTCTCCACCCCCCAGCCTTCAAACAGGCATTTCTGCTGCAGCAATGAGCTTCACAAGGTCTGGTGTTCTAGGAAGGACAGTGGTTTAGCCACCTCCTCAGTGTTCTGCACAACAATTAGTAGGAGGTTCACTGTTATACATCAAAGATGCAGTCTGGCTGTGGATAATTTTTCACAGAACTCTTAAAAGTGGTGAGTTAAAAGCATTTATCAGAAAAACCAGTGTAACAACAACAAAACCTGCAAAAAATAAAACAGAAGAAACCAACCACTCAGGCACACACACAAGCTTCCAGACATTTAATTACAAAATAAATGCATATGACAGACATCAACAAGCCTACAGGAAGATTCCTGCTTCAGTATTCAATGCAGCCTCAATAAATATTTCAAGGTTTCAAATGGATGCTTTGCAATAGCACAGTTTCCATTTGCACAAGTGCCAGAAGGAAGAATTCAAAACAGGCTTAAAGCAAAACCAGAGTATTTTCCTGTAAAACTTTAATTGGGAAACTGACACTATATAATCTGTACATCATTGCCTTCGAGCTGTTGTTAAAAAATTAAAGCTGTATCAAAAGAACTGCTTTGTTAAATTAACATGTTATGCATACCAGACATAATCTGCAGCAGGAAAGGAAATAGCTTTGAGTCCAAAATGCACTGATTGCTGTGGCTGTCGTTGACAGAGGCTGAGCCAAACAACGTCAGCAGACTAAAGCATCTCTCATGCCTCCTGTACGGACACATGCCCTTACAAACACCCAGCCTTGATTTCAAAACCTGGACAAAAGCAGAGTTTCATCATGGCGGCTGTTACAGCTACAGATCACACAATGTATTGTGTGAATTCAGTGTGAAGTTTTGAGATGTGCAGCTATGGGGTGAGGCTGTGCTGATGGAGCCTGGCTGCCAAGCCCACTTTTACTTTAATTCCAAGGCCAGCAGTGAGGAAAGGGCTGGAATGCCCAGGGCTGCTGTGAGGGGCATGAGGGCTCTGGACCAGCCATGGGAGCCTCTCTCCCATGGAAAAAGACATTCCAGCCCCTTGCTCCAGCAGGAGGCAATGCCTTACCCACGCTTACTCAGCAGCTGCACAGCCACTACCAGGACAGGCACCTGCAGCATGGGGAGCTGGGCTGCAAGCTGTGGCGTGAGACAGAAGATGAAGGGCTTGGTTTAAAGAGAGGGGTGATCAGACAGGGACTTGGGACAAGCAGCTCCTTGTATTTTAGGCACAAGACCAAAAAAATTAGGTGGATCTTCTGAACTAACTCACCTATTTCAATAAATACTCAGCAAAACACTCTCCTATCTACACACCTGAGTACCACTACCCCATTTTAAGGCTAGAGACACTCAGGCACTGAAGCTCAGAGGAACCCGCCCAAGGCTCTTTGAAAGTACTAATTTAAAATCTCATTTACTTAAGGTTTCTCTCTGAAATCCATTCTGATGCTAAAGTCTGCTAAGCAAATAAATGCCAAAAACAAACCAAGTGCCTTAAGTCATCCCAGGATATGACCACCTTCTCTGTTTAACCTTTGCAAGCCCTTGTCACAATCACCATCACTTTGGCTTCAGATCAATCCGGGCTCATCAAACAGGCTACACTTTGAAAAGTGATTCATCACTTTGCATGCCCAAACTCCTGACAACATGACAGACTCAAGGAGGCCAAGTTTTCTAAAAATACAGAGCACGCTTCCTCAGAAAAGCCCGGTTCTCTCACATGTTTCAAGTTGTTCACCTCTGAATTTGAAGTGCCAAAGTAATTCTGGAAGATCTGCACGATAATGTTTCCTCAGTAAGAATTTACAGCTCTGCACACCACAGGCTGTACTTCACTCTGTGCACTGCGAGTCTGAGGCAGTGCTGTGGTCTGCAGTGGTAAAGGCGGGTTAACAGTTTTGAGGCTTTCAAGATAAGCAAAATTTCCCTTGACGTTGTAAACTCTTCAGGTGGTTAGAGACAACAGTTTCTGCTTTTTTGATGTCTTCTCAGAAAAGAGCTCACATAATTTTATCAGTTTCTGGGGTGACCATCAGATAACCAAGCTATTCCTGCCGGAACCACTCAATGCATCTCCCCCTTCCTGTCACTGGCAATCCACAAGACAACCAGGGGATTCGAGCTAACCACAGGGCTCACAACTTAACTGATTAAGTAGGTGGGAACTGATGCCAGCTCAGCTCAAAGTGTCTGTCTCTGCTAACCAGAAGCCAGCCGCAAGCTGTGGAGGGGAATGACCACAGATAACACACTGATACTGAAACCGTTTGGTGAAGCTGCAGCTTCCTGCTCGAGTGCTCTCGCAATCTCTTCGAAATGAATCTTCAGCAGGAAACTGGCTTCAGTTAAATGGGCTGTTTGGGTCCTCGTGCGGCGTCTATTGCTGCCTCTTGTTTTCAAGGGACCATTTATTATTCTCTCCTGCCCTCTTCCCCAGCTTTCTAGAAACGAACTGAATTAGGGCTCCTCAGAGATCAAGTCTTTAGAGGAAAGGAACGATATTTAGGCAAGGGCCGTGAGCACCCTGCACCGGTTACAGATCAGTGCCTGCCAGCTATACAGCCTCTGTAGCCTCGGGCATCTCCACTGTGACATCCTAATCTTCCTGACTAGAGCTCTTTTTCTCTTAAACCAGGATGCTACTAGATGCTATTAAGCAGCTTTGGAAGAGACATATATACATGGGGAAAATGTCTTCTGTGAACTGGTTTGATCTAACTTTAGTCACTAGTCTTACAACCTTGCTTGTGTCAACACCTGCTCATATTTTGCTATGAGGAATGGTTGCAGAGAATGTCTTTTAGACAAGTGATTTTTGAGATCAAATTTTGAATCTCTGGTTCATTACAAGTATCCCACTAAGTCTAGCTTCTGAGCTGTTATATGCTGCTGCTACCCTGCAGGTGATGGCAGAATTTCATCAATCCAGTGAAACACATATATGCTTTACCCAACTCAAATGCAACACTTTTTTCCTTTGGTGATTACCAACTGGTCTGAGAATGCTGCTGCACAAGTTCAAAGCACACACTACACAGTCTGTACCATCCCTCATCTACAGCACTCTAATTGCTACAGGATGTCCAAAAATTGTCCTGCTTTGATTAGCTGATTTCAAGGGCAGCATGAACCATTTCAACCCCATGTCCAGAAAACCCAAGAACCACACATGACAGATTCTTAATGAACTCCAAAATTTCTTATTGTTTACAGATAACAAAGTACCAGTCTAAAAAATCTGAACTGAGGTTTGCAAGTACCCAGCAGCTACATCTAACATCTTCCCAAAAACTGCCAGTGTCCTGAGGCTTTCTGGTGAACACATGTGGTGAATTAATCAGACAAGAAAATTTCTCAGGATACTACTACACATCTAGGCTGTAAGTGTTCAGGCACACAAAGTCTTATCCATCATATAGCACAGAGATGAAATACAGACAGTAAAGGTATGAATCAGACCACATTCCTGTAGAAATCACTGCAGCCATGTCCACAGTGATGTAACTGTATGCCAATTTTCCATCATTCTGGTTGCAAACTTCTAAATATTCACAAATATTCACAGAAGCACAGCACCTGGAAAGTATCTATAAATAAAGCAGTTAATTCCATTAAAATCTAGATGTGACACGACTTGAGTGTGCAACTCAGCAGCACTGTGTAAGAATCGCTAGTGCTTGCTGGATTTTTTATTATATTTTTGAAACACATACTAACTCCATAATCAAAAGCAATTTTGAGCACAAAACTGACCTCAAGGTCACAAGACTCTATGGCAGCCTGTTCCCTTTCATTGGAAGTACATTGTACAGCCAGGACGACAGCACATCCACACCGGATGGGCCACAGGCTAATTAAAAAGCAGCTTTGGTGGTTGTATCTGTTCCTAGAGCAGGTTAGTAAACCAAACTTTATAACAAGCAATGAAACTGAAGGTGCTACAGAAGCAGACAATTCCCACAAAAACAAAGCAGAGCTCAGAGTGATGAACAATTGTTTTACTCAACCTCAAGGCCTTTGAGTTTCTGACCTGTGACGAGCTGAGGAAAGAGAGAACAGCTACAATCACCTGAAAACTATGCTGAAACACAAGGTATTCTGAACTGGAACTCAAATATTTCTTAATTTAACACAAATTTTAGATACAGCAGTACTTGAATTTCAGAATTAAACCATTGCCTCCCTGAAGGTATTTAATAAAACAAAGAGACAGGGAACAAGCAGAGAGTATTTGGCTGTACCACTCACCAAATGGTATTGCAAAGACCTCTCACCCCAGTGAGAGGTGATTCCCAGCTCACACCCAAGTTTCCATGGATTCATTGACATTTCTGCCCTTGCCCTACATTCCCTGGCTTTCTAGAACTGCAGTTGGTCCTTTTGCATCATATAGGAAGGCTCTTACAGTTTTCATTTGTTATCAAAAAGAGAAAGGACACCTTCTAAAATGTGACCAGCAGGTCATGGTGACTGAGGTTTGTGTTGACCATGAGTAGCTGTGATGCTGAAGTGCTGAGACAGCAGGAAGTGAAAACACTGACCCTATGTAGAAAACATCTCACAGAGTTTCCATTTGAATGCTCCTCTTCCAGCCATGCAAACACTGCAGATCAGAAAGTTGCCCTGCACGAATTGTTCTGCAGTTGCAGCAGGAGCTGAACAGTTCCTGGAAAGGCAGCCCAGAACCCCAGGCTGCTGCCTGAGCCACCTGCACAGGGGCAGCAGCACGGAGCCCCTCTGTTCTATCACCCCACAAGGGATGGAGCAGAGCTGCCTTCCCACTGCACAGCAACCACATGGCCCAGTATATTCACATTTTAGCAGCCAGCTCGATCGCATCCAGGCTGAAACACGAAGTGAGGAGAGAAACCTCAGCCTACGGCAGATTTCCACCCATTTGCAGCTTTCACAGCAGAGCCCCCACACCTTCAGCATGTTATCAAAAGTTTTCCTTGGTGTGAGAGCTGACTTAGGGTTGCATCTGTTGTTTTGCTAAATTAAAGTTGCATTTTTGCCTTCTGTTAGGACAGGAAAGAAACTAAGGATCTCTCTCGCCTATAATAACAAATCCCAATTAAAAAAAAAAGGTGACAAGGAAGAAATACAAGTGATGAAAGTGAGTAAAACCCACCAACCTACAGGAACCCTTCCTACTCTCTGGGTGAGCAGTGACTAGTTTTACCATCACCCAAAGAACTTACTCTCCCTAGACTATTTTATTTCAATATAGTTTAACATAGGGAAAACCATTTTGGGACTGATAAGCAATCAGGGTATTCCACTGAGCTGTACAATTAAATATTTATGATGCTTCAAGATGACAGGCAGTGTTCTCTAATGCCAATAACACCCACAAAGTTGATGCAATTGATCCCTTTTTCTTGATCTCTCTTGTTCACCAACTATCAAGGCCAACAAAACATGCTCATCTACAATTGCATTTTGCAGTGGCACTATTATTTCCTCTGCTACTCCCCTTACGTGACATGGTTTTGGGTGCAGTGAAATATGAGACAAAACAAGAGAGTGTGAACCCTTTTTCCACCCACCCCCGTGAGTTTCCTCTGAGGAACCCACAAAGGCACCCAGCACAACAAGCACCAGTGCATGGGCAGCCCTCAGAAATGGACTATTTTAACCCTCTCTGTAATTATGAAACACCAGAAGTGCCCATTCTGACTGCACAAGACTACCAGAGAATTAAACAAAAATCAAAAGCAAATCCCCCAAGAGGCCCCATACTTAACCCCTGCTCACTGTGGTAGTTAGGTAAGGAGCCCTGATCCTAATCAGCTGTCTGCTTTAATCATTTTTTGTTGGCTTTGGTAAAGGGAAAAGAAAGAGAGTTAAAACAAGGCAAGAGATTCTAAGAAAAGAGAGTCATGAGAGCAAACAACAATGTGAAAACAGCTGAGACAGACAAGCAAATACCCTGCCCTGCTACACAAAGAAAACTCCAGCACGTATATGGCACAACTGCTTCAGGACAGTCTTAATCAAAAAGGTCCAGAAATAAAGACCAGATATTCTCAAAATCCTCTGCCTTTCCTCTTCAGCAGGATGTAATCCTTTCCAGGCTGGTGAATTCAAGATGGATTTAGGACAAGTTTCCATTTTAGCGTGCAAGGCCGGTGACAGCAAGGTTATCCCAGCCCAAAAGCCAGGGAGCACTGGGAATTTCGGGGGATGCGTCTGCTTAACAATAGCGCCTTTCTAGTCAGATTAGAGCTCCGCTCCCCCCGGTGCCCCGGGCCGAGGGCAGCGGCAGGGAGATTAAAAACACGGGCAAAAATCACACACAAGTCATATGTGCTGTCCCTCGAGGGGCTCATGGTGTCAGCTGGCCGTGCCTCCTGCAGCTGGGGGGTTTATGGAAATGGGGATCAGCCCGTCCCGCTCCGGCCACAGGGACAAAGGGGCAGCCCTCTGCCAAGGCCACTGCTCAGGCAGGGGGAACTCAGACAGAGAGAGGGCCCTTTGTGCTTGCTTATGGCTGTGGAGATGAGTGAAAATCCATGGGACTTTTCATCCTAATTAAAAGCAGAGGTCATCTAAGAAGAAACAGACTTTCAGAAAAAGGGAACTTCTAAAGGAAAATGTGTTGTAAGGAAGTTCATGGACTTCAATATTTGTAAAGCTGAAGTATGTAGTTTATTTATGTTTGTACTTCTGCTTAAGCTTTTCATGGGACGTTTCAAAAACCCTCAAAAGAGCTCCCACGGATCTGGAATAATATGTGTACTAATTACTCAGCTCAATTTGAGCTCATGGCTTATGGGACAGTCCCTGGAGCCAAGGGTCCAGCTCCTCAGCTGGCTTACAGCAACCTGGCTCCATCCCACACAGCACTAAGAGCAAACAAAACTCTGTTTATTCAGTGACCTCAGCCTGTCCAGGTGAATTCAAGCATGGGGATAATTTTTGTGAAGTGAGGCTATTTAGGAACATGGGAAAAGAAAACCAGCAGAAGTTAAATGCTTTGGACTGATACCCATCATTTTATTCCTAGCTCTCTGTAAAACTCCTGGTATCTTACAGGGAAAACTTCTTTCAAAATACTTTATGCTTCTATTCCATATTATTATTTTTCTATCTTTTTAAATCCTTTGTGCTGTCATTGCATGTGCAGGCCACACTACTTTTTAATAGTTCCTTTTTCCTTTCTCTGTCTTCAAAGAAGACAGAGTATTGTTCCACCTGAAGGGGACTGATCTGCCATTCTTTTTCTTGTGCAGAAGAAAAAGACAATTAGAGTCCCTCTCTTATGCTTGGCATCATGGCAAAAGGAGATTGATTGATACTTATTTTGGAATTAATACTCCTTTATTCATAGATCTTGTCCAGAAAGTCTTGCTCACATTGCCAGCCCACAGGCACACTGTTATAGGAAATACGTATTAAATTCAGTTTTATCGTTTACCTTTGGCTCCAGCTCAAGGAGTTTTAGAGTCATAACAAGAGCCCTGTTTCCAATATTGATTTTTGGCACAGAAAAATGCTAATTTATCAGAGGTCCTAAACTACAATGAATTTTCCAGCCCAGCCAAGAAACTTTACCCACCTAGAGAAGATATTTTTCATTAGTGTGTGACAGAGCAGCAGGTGGAAAAACCCTGTTTGTCACAATTCCAATGTGCCTCTGGTAACCGAGTGTGCTTCCACACCATGAGGGAAGCACGCTCAGGAATTCCCAAACAGAAGTATGACATGCTTCATTGCAATAATTTTTTTATCTTTATGGAGAAATTTATCCTTCTCAGGACATCAGTTTTGCCTTGGCCATCTCAAAGATGTCAAGGTATACAATCATCCTAGGGATCCATGAGGGAAATGGTACTGACTCAAGGTCTGTACAGAAAAAATGCTGCTCAAGGTACTTTTCCAAGTGATAATTTGGTTCCAACCTAACAGCACAAGGGCATCCTGGAAGCACAGAGTGGATTGGGGTGAGATCTTCAGTGAGCCCCTGTAACCACTACACCAAAGGCACAAAGCTGCCCATGCTCACACCAAGGATTTCTGGCCTGAGAGCAGCCTCCTTAGCAGGCACCATCTGCTTCAGGGTTTCACAGACCTGCACTGAGCTGGCACAAAACTGAGAGACGCCATGGAAAGAGCTTTACAGGGGATATAAACCTGCAGAGCCAACAGTTCCTCTGCTGATGATTTTCCAACACTTTGCAGCCATTTGTACCTGTCCTCCCTCCTACTGAGGTGGGCACTATCTCTGTGCTGCAAACCAGGAGAATGCAGCTCAGAACTGGCTGTCCCAGCATGGGCACGAGCCAAAGAGATCTGACAGGGGCAGGGTGGTTGTGGGCAGCTCTGTTGGGCAACAGCCCCACTGTACAGCAGCACTGAGCACACAGCACAGGAGAGGAGTCCTGCATGGCTGTAAAGATCTTTGCCAGCAAAGATCCAAACTGGCTGGAAAGTTCAACAGTGAACAAGTTCAAAAATGAACAAGATCATTTGAGAGAACACCAGGAAGGGGCAGACTGGGGTCCAGGCAGACAGTGCAGGGGGCTCAGGGTGCTGAAAGCCCACCCAGTCCTCTCCTGAGTCACCTCAGGTTCAGCTTCACCCAGGAGATAACTGTTCTCATGCTACATCACCAAGCAGGAGGAATGAAGGTTGCAGATAGCACTGAGTGACTCTGGATGGCCCAAGGGTCTCTGCAAGCCTTATGGTGTTCTGCACATTTCTCTCTATCCACGAGCTCCAGCCTGAGTTATCTGAGACACTGGTTTCCTGCGCTCAACAAGGAAGATGTAAAATCAACAGAATTTGATCAGCTGCCAGGGATTTGACTAGGCTACAAAGACTTTGATATTCTACAGAAGCTCAGAATAAAAATCAGCTGCTGCTGTAGCCAAGAGTATGTTACTGTTTTTATTAAAAAAAAAAAAACCCTTTCAAGAACAAATAAAACCAAACAAAGACGTCTCATCCTCCTGTACTTTTGTTCCAAGGCACACTCAGACAGGTTGGCTCACTGGCTATCCATTTGCCATATGCTTTCAAGTTTATTCTTTCATTCACTCCCATATTTTACCCCCTTCCAGTTCAGAAGACGAACAGCTGCACAGATGCTCTATAAATAAACTACATAATTTATTGGAAGAGGTTTTTTGTTTATTTTTTTAAGCTACCACATATTCCCCAGCTCTATCCTTTTCCATCCTCTCTACAAAACTGAGTCAAATTCAGCTGCAGCTTGGGTTTGTCTCTACAGTGTGCTCAACCTCATAAACAACTGCAACTTTTTAGCCATTAATAACAAACTGTATGTATTATCTTATATTCATTGTAACTACTTTATAACTATGTTTAGTTCTAAGTTAACTACCAGAAAAAAACTTGACAAACATCCACAGGGCGGATATGTACCAGTGATGTATAGAAACCTCAACTAGTTCTAACTCTGATTCTCTGTGTACTTTTTAACAAATCAGTGCATTTTCAGGTAGACAGGCCTCTCATCCTGTAACCAAAAAGAGAATCTGTTTTGTCTGCTCAGAAGACAGACAGACCTCTCTGACTAAGATCACTAATCTTGTTTGTGCATGCAGGAAATATGACAAATGGCTGGAGTAGTTTATCACACAAATGTAACCATCAAGTCATAGAGGGAATGAGATATTAACCTCCATAAACAAACTCGTGTTCCATTTCTCAGCACAGCGGAAGTATACATTTAGTGAGATAAGGATATGAAACACATGCTGCTGAGGAGAGAAAGAGCTGCAGCAGCAGCACAGACATAGAAATGTCTTGTCCTGTCCCAGTAAAAGTAAATGCCATTTGAAAATTAATTTTCAGTAATAGTGTTTTAAGAGGTTTTGTCTGTGGTATGTACAGGAGACTCAAACTATGTGCCAAGTCACTGTTACTGCTGGTTTTGAGGCTCAAATTGAATCTAGGTGCAATACTATCAAATAAGTCCTGCTGTGGGGCCAGTGGTCTGGATCTGGTGCTACCTGCAAGAATCAGCTTTCCATGGGAGTTTGGGCCAATGGAAGTGGCAGTCTCTGACTTTTGCTAAATCAAATTAGAGCAGCATCAGAGTCCTGGTGGAAACAAGCCAGCCTCAAGAGCTGGCACATGGTGGGGCAGAAGACAGTTTAACAGGGAAAATGACAATCCATAAAGAAAAGTAATGCCATTTCACACTACTCATGATCTCAAAATACTGCCCTGGCATGCAGAAAGCTCTTACCTCCCTTGAGAAGTTATGGGTTGGCAAAATAAGAGAACCTTGTCCCCACACATGCACAGAGAAGGAGCTAGTAATTTTTTCTCGAAATCATTTCTCTGAGAAACAAAAGTAAATTTCTGAATAGCCAGCAATGGAAGAAAACAGTCCTATGATTTATTGGCCTTGAGACTCTGAGAAGAATTCTTTGGCCTTTTTCCATTACAATTTTGCAACCTATGTTATAGCCACTGGGAAATTGTTTAGCTCCCAAACCAGGCACTCAGTCATAAAATCTGTGAAGATGATTCATTATTATTTATGTGGTGCCATGGGCATGCATGGCATTTTACAGACAAATAGAAGATAAAGCATCTGCCTTTAGAAGCTTAGGTGAATCTGATTCTCCAAGTGTATGGAAAGCAGCACTTAATGGGTCCTAGAGCAAACATTTCTCATTCCTCAATGAATTAAGCAATGATACTCACCTGGGATACTGGAGGATACTCATTAAACATATAACTACTGTCTAAAAATTCATGACATTATTTCAATAAAACTGTGAGAGACTTTTCAAGTCATATGTTATTTTGTAATGGTTTTATGATGTAAATGTACTTAATCTTGTATTATGAGTTTCTGATAATATGCATGATAGCATGGGACAGTGTTGCTATGAAACTTGACCATAAATTCTGCACTGCCTGGCAATTTTTTCTCTTTGTGCAGTGGGTAGAAGCTCAGCAAGCTCCATCACCCTAAACTTACAACACAAATTATTCAAAGTAAATAATTCTGATGATTATAGTAAAAAGAAATATGTTCCAGGCCTCCACATCAACTTCCTGAAGTACATAAAATCCACCCTTGTTCTGGTTCTACAGAGAATGAGCAGCTTTAGCTCTTGGTGTGAAACAGTTTGGGACCACTCACCTAGAAGGCAAAACTTTATCATGGCAGAGGTTGTGAAAACAGCAATTACTGTCAATCAGTGCAGGCAGGAGTTGTTTGCTGGACTGAGACATCCATGTTCGGATTTGCATACACCTTCATCTAGAACCTTTGCACTCCACATGACTTACTGTCGGAACAACCAGGGTATCATATCTCCCCACCATACATTTGTTTTGAGAGTCAGATATAATGTGATTCCAGGAATTTTCATGTTGACTTTGCTAAGCCTCTCACACCCTCTCCTATTTCTGTATTACTCAGTCATGTCTGTGCCTGCCTTTTGGGACAGCTGAGCAGAAAATGTACCCAAAACAAACAAATTAATCCACCTCTATATGAAGAAATGTCATTATTGCACACACAAATAAGGTACATATGAACAGAAAAGGACAATTAAACATGTCTGGTACATTGCATACACAGGCAGACCTGTCCCGACCCTGTAACACCACTCTCAGACATTGTGGCACTCCTGTGAAGGAAACATCAGCAACACCCTCCCCTGAAAACAAGCGAGCTTGTTTTGTAACTCAGAGGCTTGTAAATAAGAGAATATTGACTTTCTTGTTGTTTACAATGGTGAGGGCTGCAATTCTTTGTAAAATGGGAATAATCGTGTATTTGATTCTTGTATTAATACACAAATGAAAACATGGATGGGGGAGGGAGGAGAGAAGGGAATCATCTCCTTCTGGTGTTGAAAACTCTCTCCACTCAGGTCTTGTAATTCTCCAGAGGTGACTATCTAGCTGCAATACACTATCAACTGACCAAAAAATCCCCTCCCTATAAGTACAATATTAAATTAAGAAGCCCCGAGGCTCTTAATGCACTCCCACATGTCAGGGCTGTCCCCTGCCAGGTGCATGACAGCCCTGTGCTCTCACCCTGTTTCTGTTCTGCATTTCTTCCATGCCAGTGGCTGTGCAATAGGGAGTGTAAACCTCTGCAATCAACATCAACAGAAGTGAAAGAATTAGCTGTAAAATGACTTACGGAGTAGCCTCTTCCTGAAAGCGATTGAGCAGAACTCTGTGGGAGGAAACAATATGCCACAGTAAGTAATGCAAGAGATTCTGTGTAATGTAAGATAAGAATCATTTTGCTATTCCCTCCCCCAGCCCAGTATTCCTTAGGGGAAAACTCCACAACCTCAAATGAACTCCTGCTACTCTGTGTGCTGCCACAGGGGTAACAGGCAGAGAGCACTTCCAGGTGAGGGCTCTGGGGCTATTTCAGGCAGGGTTTCATAAGCCAGAGCAGGGCTTCAACAGCTCCTCCTGACCAAGGTAAAGCTCTCAGCGTGGGATACATCTTCAGAGCAGCAGAACACACACTTTGAGCCATCCCTCTCTTCAGGACACGCCGGCGCCTCCCTGGGAACAGCACGCACATGAGAAGATGCTCTCCAGAACCAGGCTGGCACATTTTGCCTCATCGACTCCAACTCTCAATCATGTAACCAAATATCCCACTTTCCATTCCCCTCCATGAATCTGTGAGCCTCCAGCCTTCACTGCTGCAGCATTACCATATGACAACTCTATCTGAAATAACAATAGCAGCAAAGCACTAATTTATCATCTCTCAGAGCTTTAATAAGCACTCTGTCCCTTTTGAATAAGTTAAATTACATTGTTTACTCCTGCTCTTCATTTCAGCTCCTCCTGCTCCTTTCTCTACCACATCCTTACCTCTTTCACATGCTGCCAAATCATTTGGTTCTTTTCCTTCTCATTACACCAGCTCCAGTCACTTGGATCCCTTTCCTCACTCTACAACCAAAGACTGTCAAGCTGCTGGGTTTTTGCTGGCAGTGGCTTTCTCCAAGCAGCTAAATGAATTCCACCTCTAGCTCCAGCTGCTGCTATATGCCTTCTTTTCGGAAATTAAAAAGGAGCCAGGAACACACGACACCACATAACCCAGCAAGTACTCTGCAGGCCAATTTCCAAGTGTGATTTATAATCATGATGCCCTCACTACATGATTTTATTAAACAAGATCCAGGGAGTCTTAGCAGTCCTGTTTCTAAGACTGATGTTCTAGTGGGTACCAAAAATACCGAATTGTTGCAGGCTGATGGTGAGGATTATTTTGTCTTTTTGCAGCAGTGCCAGAAGTTATCACGTTACTAAATCAGCACAGCACAATACCCCAAAGAGATTGATGCAAACTGATTGCAAATACTTGTAATTTTTCACCAGCAAGATAACAGTCCCTTTGTACTAGCAGTTTGAAAGCCTTTTGATCAGAGGATACCTAGATATACACAGGAAACCTTTTCCAGACTCCTGCTCTCAGTGGAACACACAATTGTCTTCTTGCTCTGCCCATGCCAGCTCCGTGCCACTGTCTGTGCCTCTGACACCAGACAGGCAATTCTCCAGCCATGTGCCCATGGAGAAAAGCTCCCAAAGCCAAGAAGAGACAAGAACAAAGTCCTACAATTATGTGGGTGTGGGAGGAGGGCTCCCTGTTAACCCTCTCAGTGCCACACAGAAGGAAAGATGTGACCCAGCTCTTACACACAGGTCTGCAGCCAAGGAGTGCCTGGGTGCCAGTCCCCAGCCCTGGCATGCTACACCTGCACCTCTGTGCTGCTGGGAAGGGACAGCTCCCACAGGGGAGCCTGAGGCACCGACAATACTGATAACCAGCATCTGAGTTCCCACCTTCTGCATGCTGAACACAGATTGGGCCACCGCCTTCAAACATCACAAAAAAATGGGATTTATTCATAAACCTCCTAAATATAAACTGCCCAGAAATAAAGCTACAGACCAGTGAAATGAAGAGCAGTGGCATTTAATTCTATTTTTGAGAAGCTATGATAAACTTACTCCTCTCTCTACGTACTCTATACCCCAAAGTACTCATGGAATTCAGCCTTGTATAGAAAAAAAGGTTAATAACAATATCCTGCTATCTACATAAGTATGCCAAACAGCTGAACACAATTATGTGTTCCAACACTTTGGAGAGCTTGACCAGGCAGTTCACCTAAAGTAAACACAGAAATGATGTGGAGGCAAATTACCTGCTTGGAAAGGCGGGAGGAGGAAAGGAAAAAGGGTGGAAAGTTCTCACTCCAGCCCTCCATCAACTGAGATTTAACCAAGAATGACAAGGTCTAACAAATTGGAAATAATAACCAAAAACAGAAACAAGAGGTTTCATTAGCAGCTTCTCTCTAGGGGAACAGCCTCAGAGCATTTTCACTTTCACAGTTATTTTCCATCTTTGAGCTTTGTGCAAATGCAAAATGTTTTCCTGGGATGGAGCAGACTCTTGGGCAACAAACTCAAGCACACTAACAACAGACCTGCTTTTCTTAAGACAACTTTCAGGCATCCCAAGCTGTCCAAGAACCCCAGGAATCTGCAGACCATTGATTTAAAACCACGGAGTAGAAAACAATAAAACCAGTTGTTGGGTAAAGTGTTACATCAGAAATAATGAAAACTGAATGGCAATTGACTCTGGTATTTTTCACATCCAAGAGCCTCTTTTCTCTGAAAAGTTTTAACATCAAATTTCCTGAAAAATCAGTGGTGAAAAAGGGTGGGGTTTTCCCCCTCCCTCAGATTTTTTCTTGCATATGTAAAATTAGTAACTGGTGAATACTTTGGAGTCAACTCGTAAAATCTTTTCCAACAATTAGGTTTATGCATAACTCCACATTCTCCAGGGCTGTTTGCATGCATTTTTCTGCACATCTAACAAACCACTATTGCTTTTCTGGTTAGCTGGGAACACTGCAGCTCTTTAGGCAGATCTATACCAATTGTCACATGTAGCAATTCTGAAAAAAAACCCAGCTAATATCAGCTACAAGTGCCAGAGCAGAAAGGTTTGCATGCAACTGTGATGGATGTTCCTAAAGAAAAAAATCTTTGGGGGTTAATACAAACATGGCTCAGTCTGTATGTCTCTATATCAAGATCAAATAATGAGAAAAGTAATCAATTGTGCCTGCAAATACAAGAAATCTTAGTGGAAGTTTAACTTGGCATGTACCCAACGCTGAAGAAACCTCCTTTCACAGTGAATGAGTGCTTGTCTGGCAGGAGTAATTACTGGGGCAAGGCTTCAGCTGGAACAACTCACCCAGGCTCTTACCTACAAGGACAGGAGCACTTACATGGAGGGCTGTCACACAACTCTCACTCTCCAAAGAGGCTCTTTGCAGGCTTGGCCAATTTTCTCCTTGTCAGAAGGGCCTCAAGCAGCAGGGGACGATGGTGCCAGTGGTACCCAGCCAGTCACATCCCCTTGGTGCTGCTCCCACTAGCACAGCGTCTGCCTGGGAGCTCTGGCAGCTCACCTGAGGCTGAAACCCAAATCAGCTCCAATTCAGGCACCCAAAAGGGCTCAGCTCTGGCCCTCAAACACTGCCAGGAGAAACCATGGTGCCCGTGGTACCCAGCAAGCCACATCCCTGTTGGTGCTGCTCCCCCCAGCACAGCACCTGCCTGGGAGCTCACCTGAGACTGAAACCCAAACCAGCACCCAAGAAGGCTTAGCTCTGGCCCCCAAACACTGCCTGGAGGAACCACAGCAGGCAGGAAAGGGCTGACAAACACAGCTCAAAGCCAGGACTGTGACCCCACCCAGGCAGACACTGAATCCCAGAGCTCAGCTCCAGCTGCACAGCAACCCTGAGCAGAGCCTCAGGGAGGGCAGCAGCCTCTCTGCCTGCTGAGCACCAGCTCCTGCCTCTTCCAGGGCTGTCTGGAATGCCCAGCCTTCCTAGGGAGACTGTTATTAGTTAGGGGCAAAATGAGTATGGTCTGTGCATTTAATGATGCTGCACTGCTAGGTGGCATTTGTGCATAAAGATAAATGGCTTATAATATTTTGCAGATGATGTGCTCTTTTACAACTAAAGATTTTTGGTTCCTTTTAAGCCCAAGGTTAAAAACAAAACCAGACAGCACAGACAAGACATTTCAGTTATGTCACAGAGTGAATTATTTCTACCCGGGGATAGCTCTTGTGTTAATTACACTGGATATAAAAAAATACACCTTTCTGGAAGCAAAGGCAAAATCTTACTGCATAAAGATTCTACTACCCCCCCCCCCACTGATGTTCTTGAGAGCTTGAGTTACACTATCTGCAGCTGTATTTAAAAGATTTCTTTCTTTCTTTGTGATAAAAATGGCAACTACAATTTAGAAAAGAAAATAATGAGAAAATCTCACCAATAACCTGCAGCAGGTTTTCCAAGATTGTCTATTAAATTGACAGGAAAAAGTTATTTCCCTTATATAAATAAAAGCATGGCCTTCCACTGCTCTCATGATGCAAAAGAAATTAAGACACCCTCTGTTCAGTTTCTTAAAGCTATTGGGTTACTTATTGAACTCCAAAGACAGCAGGAAGGGCTTTAAAATCCAGTAATAATCAAGGTAAAAGGGCACCTCAAGCCAATTCTCCACTCTCAATGGGTCAGGCAGGTTTCAAGTTGGATCTTTTGTGTCCTTGACATAAAACCTAACTACAAGGGGATTAGTTAAATGCAGGTGATGGCAGCACGACCACAAAACTCGGTCATTTGTAGTGCTCCCTTCCATCCTCTTTGGCTAAAGGACACAAATTAACATATTCCAGAAATGTCAAGAGTTCATTCCTGCTTTTATGACATGTGCCATTTCATTGGCTGAAGCCAGGAGTGTATCAAGTACCTCCAAATCAGCAGCTGAAATGGCTGTTTTCAGCCAATAGCTATTCCCATGTGCCACAGGACAGTCCCCAAAACAGCCTCCAATCAGTGCTGTTAATGCCATCCTTGTGTTAGTGTGGAAACTGAGGCAGGGAAAGACTCAAATGTGCCAATGGCACCTGAGGAGGGAACTGAGGCAGAATTCCCAGCTCCTACTTAGTGCCAAATCACAGGCCCAAGCTTATCATCTGGCCCAGTGCTGCGAAAGCCTGATTTGCTTGGTTAGCACTCAGCAGAGGTAATCAACAGTATGTACAGAGAGATCTGATTTTGACTTCTGCTTTATAGCATTTCAGGATGACACTCACCTCAGCTGTACCCCACCTCCCACTCTTTCCCAATTCCACAGTCAGAGAGGGCAGAGGCATCAGGAATTGGATGTGTTTACCCTCCCCTTCGTCATTTATAGAGCACTCAACAACAGAATATGGGTTTAGTTTAGAATACTGGAGAAGTCTCATGTTTCCTTCCCAAACAAATCCCTTATAAAACTCAAATATCTTGGAATGAGAGGGGTAAGAGGAGAGGAGGGCAAAAAGAGCCAAGGGCAGGAGATATGCCAGACCTTAACACAGAGACCCTTAATGCAATTAATTTCCACAGCGACACTCCTGCCTGCTGATAGATACAGTGAGTTCAATTGACATGGCAAAGGTCACCAGAGCATCTGATGTTCGCTGAGATTGGAACCTGGACCTGACAAGATAACCACAACACGTGATGAACAATCTGCATGCCCTGCAATGCTTGAATGTGCTCCTTCTTGAATTCACTGACTTTATTCTGTTGGATAAACATAGAGTGTTATGCTTAGAAACACTGCAAAACCAGTCTGGTAAGATATCAAACTACACAAGGTCTGAACATCTGTAACTGGCTGGATAAGCCACAGAACAGCTTCCTCACAAGACACTTCTATTCCTACAGCAGAAGGAAAGATGCCCACTGACCAGGAATGACCAAACTGAGTGCAGCTAGCCAGAAACAACAGGAAAAGACCTCACAGAAATGCACAGAACCTGCTGCTCCCATTCAAACCATCACTTCTGCCAGCTTCACAAAACTCCTCCAGACTTTCTTTCTTCCTAAGTATCCCTCACTGAAACTTTGTGCCAGTCATTAGAACTTAATTGCTGCTGAAGCTGTTTCCATGCAAGCATTTGGGGTTTTGTGGGACATAGAGAAAAGCAGACAGCACGCTGAAGGGATGGGCATTTTTGCCTCCAGAAGAATGGGATTTGCAAGGTTTCATAATATATTTCATGATATATCCATGTATATTCAAACCAGCTTCCCAAGAGTCATGGTTTGTGGAAGGGATGTTAAAATTATCCTGTTGCTACTTTTTTTGACTAGGATGGCCTTACTCCACTCTTCACTCTGCAGATCAGATTCCAGTGTGCCACACATGGGGAACAAAGGACAGCACATGCCACAAAGAGTTTGCAGCCCACACATTACTATCCCAGGCCTTCCAAAAACTCCTTCAATGAGCTCTGTGACACCCCTGATCCTGGCTCTGAGGTCCCCCTGCCACCCTGCCAGAGCCAAGAGCAGGCATCCCACATGCACCAGAGTTTACAGTGGGGATAAATGTGGAGCTGTGGTGTGACTGTGGTCTGATTCTCACTTCAGAGGCTCATCTGATCGTGCTTCTGGCAAGGTACTTCAGCCTGAGGCGCACAGGAGGGACCTGCAGCTTTGTACCTTGCTGCTGCTCTAATCCCTGTGGCCCCAGGAGGGGAAACGTGGGATGGGGAGTAGGAGGGAAGGGGGAGGCAGTGCCTGTGATGGCACACAAAGAAAAGCAGATCACAGTCAACTGCTTGAATTAGAAATCACACAAGTTATTTTGTATTCATCTACCAGAGAGAATTTTATATCTAGCCTATACAATATGCTAAACACTTATCAAAGAACATTTGGAGAGAGGAAAATCTTTGCATTTCCTAAAAGGCTGCTTTTCGTTTATTACGTTTAAAGAAAAACAAACAAACATATGAGGACAGGATGATGAAAAATTAGAAAAGATAGCCTGGGGGATGAGAGGAAAAGGCTCTCAACAACTTAGTAGCAGTGCTTGCTGGTCTTAGGCACAGCTGAAGCCAATCCCTTGAAAAGGAGAGTTTTGACTCTTAAGTGGCCAGCACCTCTTGCAACATATTTCCTAATCAGCGAGTATTTATGGTCGATATTTTATATTTCCAATTTCCCCCTAAGGGCTCCTGAGAAAGCAGCACACCTGCCAACCTTTTCAGCTGGGCCAATAATTGCCAATTTGCTCTTTGCCTTAGTATATCACTCAATTTAGCCCTGGCTGTGCCCTGCATACATCCTCATTCATCTCTGTGCCCCCATGACAATTAGAGTGTTAGCTTCAGCTAACTAGGGCAACTATTCTACTAGGGTTGGAAGACAATTATTAGTCTATTTTCCCATCTTGTGGCAACAAAATTGAGAATCCATGACAATTACATTCAGCAATTCTGCACTCTGCCGCCTGTTCCCTCTCCTTGCCCCCACCTTCCGAATATTTCAAATTATCACAGCTCTACTACCACATTCAAATTTTCCATGTTCACAGGGAGTGAGGCTTCTATTTAAATGATAATGAGGGACGATCCATTCAATTTAGTGAGGGAGAAAATCCATTAAAAAGCAGGCAGTTCTTAAGCTGATGGGTCAAGAAAAAGATAAAAACCCTTTTTTCAAGCCATTATACAAGGCTCTGTGTGGATTTTTGGACTGTTCAGGACATCAGAAAAGATTAGGACAATTATGGAACATGGGGAAAACCAAAACAAAATGCCCAAGCTTTCCACTTTTACTTGGGTCAACACAACAAAATAGCAATATGGCTTATCTGGCTTTTAATTCTCTGGCAACTTCCAATTACCTCACACTGAAAGGCAGCAGAGGAAAATCCCATTTTGAAAAAAGGCTGTTGACTCTGTTTTGGTTGTAGAAGACCTGAGAGTACATGTGTAACAAGGATGTTGGCTCTGTAGTAGTTTTTAAGGGAATTTTACATCAACACTGGGAACATAAGCAAGTGGCAGATTCCCATCTCCTCTCTGCACCACAAATCCTGGGCTAAAACTTCACTGTTTTTCTCCTCTGAAGTTTCATCATCCCAAAGAAGAGCCCAGCCTCAACAAATCAAACCTCTGCAGCCAGAGATGATTTCACTAAATCATAATAAGCATTTTTTTCCCTCAATGACCCATAATAAATGGCACTCGGTGTAATGTCTGGAAAGACTTACTACACAAGCCAGACAATTACTGTCTCACCATGAAATTGTATCATTCTCTCCCCACAGAATTTTTACTTGTGGCAAGGAAGGAGCAAAATGCTCTGGATTTCATAGTGGATGAACCAATGGCTGTCTGTGTGTGTGTGTGTGTGCACAATATAATCAATCATTTGCCTCAGTTTTCTTTAGAGTGCAATTATTTCACCACAGACCAGGCCACCTCTTGACTTCACGGTCCATTAGAGACTAATGACATGCATTAATGTAAATAAAAAACAACTTGCTGCCATCCCACTGAACAAGTCACCTCAAGGAACAAATGGCACAGAGAGGCTGAGCTGCCCAGAACAGCACCTCTGAAATGGGGATCAGAGGAGCTGGAGGGAGGATCTAGAGCTCCTGAGATGGCACCGCTACAGCTGACACTGTGATAGGCACATTCCCCACCACACCTGCTGGGTGCTGCCCTACCTGTCACCTCCTGCCTCATTCACCCCATTAGTGGGGAAAGGCAGCACAGAGAGAGTCCTGAAGGCCAAACTCACCAAGGAACAGCCCAGGTGCCTCCTGCTGCAGAGCATCCATCTGCAGGGACACTGATGGGTGCTGGAGCCTCTGTAACCACCAGCCTTGAGGAAACACCATCCCTGCCTTCCCTGGACATCCTGACTGCCCTGTGCTCCTGATCCTGAGGACATGCAAGGAGTTGTGCCCCTCCAGTGTTTAAACTGTGTGCTGGGACACACAGCTCCAGAGCCAGCAGGGACCAAGCATGCTGGACAGAAAATCCTGCAGGAATCAACACTCAGTAGAATCTTGTTGTCTCCTCTCCCTTTCCTTGCTCCCTCTCTACAGTGAGAGAACCAGTCTGCCTCCTCATCCCCTTGCACAGAAATGGGGAAAACCATCTGATTGCACCCCTGGGACTTTCTAAGACTTTGAGACAGTCGCTAAATAGGCTGCAGAACATGTACCAGTACGTGAGGCAGTGTTATATGTAATTAAAGCTAAATTGCACTCATCAAATAACGAATGAAGAGCATTCTGTGATTCATGAACCTTACTTTTCAAACTGTTTAATTACTAATTTGAAAAATTCTCATTTGCCATGGGTCGCCAGGTCACGAGAGCAGCTTCAGCAAAGCTCTGAAGTGTGCCCCGGCCTCCAGGCACTGCCCAAACGTCTCCTCTGACTAAAAAAGAACAGAGTGCCTGTTTCCCACTGAATTTCACTGGCTGCTGAACAGGCTTTGAAGATTTTGCAGGAATTAGGCACTCGGAGTCAATTCCTACAGGCTCAGCCTGCAACTTTGGGGGCAAAGGGAAAGGAGGAGAAATACTGGAAGTGCATTGGCTTAACAAGAAAAGTCTCCAAGACCACTTAACGTTTTGACCTAAGCTAATGGCTAAGCTGGAATATGTTATTCCTTCCTGCAGCCCCACTCTACAGCTTCAGTGCAGCTCCCAGGCTCTCCTGCACACACCCATCAGGAGTGCTGAGGGGAGGGGAACAGAGAATCCCATTGATGTGGATACGGGATATTTTACATACACACAAATCACCCCCATTTCTGACTAAAACACAGCCCAAGATGTCCCACAGCAAGAAGGTTTGTCCCAGGCCCCCCCGGCTGCCTGGCCCCAGGGCGTGGGCTGGCAGTGCTGGAAGCAGATCACAGGACATGTTATTTTTCTCTTCCTCCCACTGCGTCGGCTGTTTACAGCGCCCCATTCACACTCCAAACATGTAGAGAGAATTTTCCCCCGTCACATTTCCCTGTCAGAGCTGTCAAGCTGAATCCCGCTTTAATCTGCCAAAAGCACTTTTCTGCTGACATTTTTAATAAATACTTTCAGCTTTTAAACACATTTGTGGGAGCCATTTTTTTCCCCTTTTTCTCCCTTTTCCTCCTGTAGAACGGGCTCTGAAAGCCTTAATAGCAAATACATTACACTTATCAAAGGCTTTCCCCCCCTCTTCCTTTTGCATCCTGAAGCGGAGGTAGTGTTTTCAATTTTAAAGCTAAATTAACTGTCCAATTGAATTTAGCTGGTGTGAGCCGTTTTCTGTGACAGGTTTTAGTTATGAAGCATATTTTACATTAATAGAACTCAACATGAAAACCACTCGCTCTGGGATTTCTGTGGCTTGCCATTGAAATGGCAAATTTAATATTTCAGACATGCTCGTGCCAGCGTTTGATTATTGTTCTTCATTTAAATCTCTCCTAACGGGAAAGGTCCTAATTAGTAAAAAATCATGTTTTAATGAAGGCGAAATGCTAATTGCTAACACAAAAAGCCTTCGTATAAAATTATCCCAGCACTGCCATTGATTTCTTGGTGACTCAAAAGCCCATTTGTGTGTTTACACACTAAGGCACCATTTGCTTTTGTTTTATCATAACATTTCACTCAATGTACCATCGAATTTCCTGAGAGAAAGACAGCTTTCCCCCAAAACCCTCTCATATCTTGGCGGCAGGAAGCATAAAATTAGATGAACTAACTTTGCACCCAAACTATGTGATTACGTGCAGCAGTTAAACCCAAGGATGCTGTAAAAAGCTTTTTAACACAACTTCTTTGAAAAAAAAAACAAAACAAAACAAACCATCAAGCCATTTTTCCCCAAGGAATAACAATTCCATTTTGTTTTCCCATCTCTTGATCTTTCGCTTATCATATTATTTGCACCATGATTATAGTGTTTGTAAGGCAGCTCAACCACTTATGCCGTAACACTCAATCATGACATAAAAAAAAGTTATTACACAGTGACCTCTGGATGCCAACATTTGTTCAGCAAGATTTATGAAAAGCCATGTCAGCAGCGGGAATTGCTGCAGTGAAGCGATGCTTTCTCCTGAACGGTACTTACATCACTGAGACGGTCCCTTGAGCTGCTCCGCTGAGAGCTTGTGGCCTCCCTGATGCTGTCTTCCTCGCTATTTCTGCCACTTCTGCTTGTAGGGACCTTCATCTAGAGGGAGAAGAAGGAGGGGGAAAAAGGAGATTTTCAAGCACTGCTCTGCCACCTGTTCCCGAGGCTGCTGATGGCAGTTCAGTCAATGTTTCACTCCTACACCCACCGTGCCAGGGGTGGAATGCAGGGGGCTTGGCCCTCTGTGCCCACACTGCTTTTCACCAGCGTGGCAGGGAAGGTGCTTTGGGCACTCCTGGAAGCAGGTGAGGTTGTGTCTGACAGGAGGGGGAGCGGACAGACAGACGGACAGACAGACAGACAGAGCCCCTTCACTCTGCTCCCAGCACTCCTCAGCTGGGGCACTGCTGGGGCTGCCTGACCCACCCAGGCCATCCTTCCCAGCCCAGAGATGTGCCCTGACAGGTCATGATGGCCACTGAGGGACACTTGCTGAAACAGCTTGCTTGAGATGCTGCACAGAATTTGGAGCACATCAGGAGCCAAGGCTGGTACTTTGACTGCTAAATCATCCCACTCCCTTCACCTGAAGTTGTGCTTGTGTTTGGACAGAAGTGAGAGAGCCAACGTTTGAAATCACAGCAACCTTCCTCTTACATCTGCAGAGAGTGTTACAGGGGGAGGAGAGGGGTAGGATAGATGTCATTCACAGCTTCATTCCTGGGCTCATTTACTAACAAATTATTCTGCTAATTCCCTCGTGAAATATTGGGTGGAAAGAAGTGTTTAATTTATTAATAGGTTCTATTCATATCAGTTTGGTTCCATTTAAATTACACTATTTAAAATGTCGGCTTGTACAAATTGGTATTTTTAATGGCAATAAAATCCCTTTGTTTCTTGCTGTCCTGTTCCAGGGTGGTGCTGGCAGCCAGCAGGGTTTGCTCCTGGTGCTGGTGCAGCCCTTGCAACCCTGTCCCTGTGGCACTGGGCACCCTGGACAGGCTGTCACCATGTGGGCACAGCAATCTGAGTGCTGGGAGCACTGACCACTGCACTCCATGGATGTCTGACACTGCTGCCAGCTAAGTGCCCCACAGTCTGTCAATATTTTAATGAAATGTTCAGGGTACTGTGTGGAGAATGAGCTCCAGTTCTCATCCAGAGTGCACAGCCCTGTATGGGCATGGGAAGCAGAAGTAAAATGAAAAATAAGAAGAAAATATCATGCTCAGTATATTTCTTATTAATGTCCTTATTGTGCATGCCTTTCTGCCACCTTACACCTCACCAATACAGTATCTTCTGCAAGATAAGACTTTTAGACACATCTAAGTGATAGAAATCAAAATTTTTTCATGGCCACCTCATCATACAAGCACCATTCCAGTGCAGTGCCCTGTCTCACTCCTTGTCCACCACCTTTCAAATATGCTGCCCACCTAAAAACTTTTATCTAGACCAATATTTCATCTTTCCTCCTATGTCAAAATGTTCAAAAGCACAGCACAGCAATGAGAGGTAATCCCTGCTGGGATCTGCTAGAATCATTCCCAACAACAGGGAGCTTGCATTTGCAACTGTCCACACCATGTATCAAGGCAAGAAATAATCCACTTGAAGTTCATGATGTTCAATCCATATTGTCTGTTTCCTTAATGACTAGGTCAACAACATCAAAAAGAGAAATCAAACTATACTACATCAATATTGGCCATAAGCCATCAAATTTTAAATTCCACATATAATTAAGTAAATTTGGTGAGATTTTTTTTCCTAAATACATTAAATGATTGTCATTCACTTATTTTATTCTTTTTGAGGTCTTTATTAAGCAATTACTACTTCAGCTATGCCATTATCTTGCCTAGGATTGATGCCAAGCCAATAAGACAAATGGTAATACCCCAATAATTACAGCCTTTCATAACACTGGCACTCCAGCTTTCTTCTGTCATCTGGGTCTTTCTCCACTTACTCAAAACCCAACTCCACTGGTTTCGAGTCATCAGCCAGCTCTTATGAAACTCTTGGATGTTAAGTATCTGACCTGCCAATTCCAATCCTTCCAGACACAGCAGGTGCTTTGTTTCACCCTCAAATAGGAAGCACTTAACCATCACAGGGCAGAATTACAATTTCCCTAATACAGTACAGAAATGCCCATTGAATTCTGCAGCTTTCTTATTTCTGATCCACAACCTTCTCCCTCCCACCTAGGAACACATCAAAGCCTGTCAAAATCATTACACTTCTGACCTAAACAACTCCTAGACAGCTGCAAATTAAAGGAAAAATAAATTATGCCATTCCAAATCCTTTCACCTTCCCAAGCGCAAATGGTTGCTAGAATTAATTCAAAAGGACTAAACTGCCAGCTGTTTAAAGTTAGCACAGACTCACCCAACCTGTTACCAGACTGGATCCTTTTGCTGCTTTTCTTGAGTTACACTCAGCTCCAAACACCACCTGTTTCTTTTCTCCAAATTTCATTAAAGGAAAACTACACCTACACACACAGTAACAAATTGAGACAATTTGACCTGACAAGGTCTTGCACAGGCAAGCAAATTAGAAGCATCACTGCTGCCATTAACCTTTCCAAGTAAATATCAATTATTAAACTTGCTGCACTACCTCTGTCCCCAGTTTGCTGCTGTGAATTAAGAGGGTCATCAGCCTTTTTGACAGATCTTGTTCATTTACACCTGCTGCCTGCCAGCAGGGGAGCCCGCACACCCGCAGCCCCAGCGCTCAGCCAAGCTGCCTTAATTCATCAGTAATTACCCTAATGAGCCACATGCAGGACCCAAGGAGGAGGACAAGTTGTTCTGCTAAATGGATGCATTGGTTTCAGGGGCACTCTCAGCAGACCTGGGTATTAGCAAACTGGCCAAAAGCTCCTTTCCCAAAGTTGCCACTGGCTCAGCTGCTTGATTTCTAGTGATTTTCTCTGGGTGTTTTTGCTTGAGTTCCAGAAATTCCTCCTGACCACGTTCCCTGATCGAGTTTTACTAAAAAAACTGGTATTCCTCTCCCTTGGAAAAAGTCATTACTGTTCCAGAGGCAAAGTGGGCTCCTGGCCCTGCTCCCAGCCTAGGGATGTCATGTCCAGCTCAGCACGGACCCAACCAACCAACTCCCCAAATTCACAGGCAAAATACTGTATGGTCCTCTCACACAACACATTGCCAGGGACTTCCAGAGGCATCAATGCAACACCAGCCATAGGGATTAAACATCTCAGGGGGATGAGCCAAATATCCCACCGAAAACTTGAGCAGCCCATATTGATTGTCCAGGGTATTTACACACAGTGGCAGCGTCCTTCAGCAACCACAATTACACACGCAATCCAACATTGCATGTGGATTGCTCTCACCCAAAATCCAGTCCTTTTGAGACACACACTGTGTGTCTCCGTCCCTCTGCATTACCCACTGAGTATACCCAAATCCTTGGGCAAAAACAATCCAGTGGATGGGTTTGCCCTGTTTGAGGCTGGACTAATTCAAACTGGAAGGTTCCAGCCAGTGTAACAGAGCCAAATCAGAGACTGGGCCACAGCAGGAGGAAGTGTGTGGGCCAAACCTGAGTGTGGTTGAGAAGCAAAACGTCTCAAAATAACCCTGATGCCCGAAGCTGTGCAGAGAGGGGCTTGGAAAGGTGCTCCTCAGCCTCGTTTCCTGAGGGCTGGAGGTGGGAGGGAATCTTGTCTTAGACAAAGACTGACTACTGTGTCACTTCAGGAGAGCAAAGCTGGAAGAAAATAAAAAGGCACATGGGGACAACTGAAGCTGTTTGTTAATTTATCTCTTCCAAATCCTAAGACAGCAAGACATTAATGTCCATGCATAGGAACTGAAACATTGAATAGGTGCTGAAGTTTTACTCCAGCACAGCCTGTTTGATTGTTGAGGGGAATTCTCCAAAAGCATTAATTAAACTCAAAGCTGCTCACAAACCAGACCAATGCAGTCTCCTGCAAGATATATAACACTCCAGACCCACCACACACTGCAGAGCAGAGCTGGTGGCAGGCAGTCCTGGCTCTCTGCAGTCAGCTTGCACCAGGAAGGACAGATCTGTGTTTGGGAACGTGCAAAAGTCCATTGCCAGCTTGGTGGGAGCAGGCCAGGGCTGCAGGCAGAGCAGGTACAGAGGGTTTGTAAGGCCATGATCAATTTGCATCCTGCAGGTGCTCACGGACAGTCCCAAGCCACGCTCGGAGCCAAGAATTATGAACCTTGCGCTGTTGGACATCATGTAGCATGATTAAATATAATAACTCATCCTGGTAATAACTCCAGCTCTGCTGTCCTGGAAGGCTGCTGCCTTTCCATCTCTCCCATCCAACTTCCCCCTCCCTACTTCTTCCTGTGGGGTGGGGGTGGAGGAATATATGAATGGGCAGAATGGGCTTTGCTTCCCTAAAAGGGCTTTTTCATTACCACTATGTTGGCTCTCAGCCCCTGCTTTTTAATCATAATAGATCAGCCTGCTCTCCATTTACTTAAGCTTTTCGGATGTCAGAGGGAAGCACGTTTTTATTTGGCACACCTATTTTCACATCGTGGGCATGCTGCCCCCGCTCATTATTAATAAATACACTTCGATTTATCACAAGCTCCATTTGAGTGCCACGGGGAGCCTGGGGCAAAAGGAGACAAATTCTTTTCTTAAGTTGTTCTGAAAGGTGCTGGGCTTGCCGACCCTCACCCCCATTAACCCAGCACAGCTCGTGTGCTCCTACTGGGAGCTCCACGGCCTGTGCAGCGGCAGCCTCGGACTGATCTTGTGCCATCTCAATATATTTGTTCATTATCTTGCGCACACACAGAAGCATTTGGAAATGTACTCGGGGCACAGGCCAAATTGAATCATCTGCCTTCATTTTCCACACGATCTGAAGCTACAGCTGCTACAACAGGCTGTGGGATTTTTATTTTCCTTCCTTAACAGTTTTTTTCCCCCCTCGCTCTTAAAGTCACAGCGGTCTCATTTTAAACCCCTCACTGTTGCTTGGGTTTTGTCTGTGTGGTATGAAACTGGTCTGGCATGCAGGGTGGGAAAAGAAATTCTCAGCAACCTCTCTCTGCACAGTTCTGAAGGAAAGACAGAAAGCAGAAGCCTCAGGGAGAGACATAATGAAGGTATTAATCTCAGACATGCCTGTTCTGGTGGCTCAGATGGGTCTATTAATCCACTAATCCTGTCACCTCTGCCAGTGGACAGGCAGCAGCAGGAATGGCACCCACTGACTTTGTGCTGCATTCTGGAGCCAGGAGTGGTCCATGAAAACAAAGCTGCCCTTCCAGATCAGGAGGGCAAAGAGCTCCACACAGCACTGAGCCAAGTTACTGCCTTTCAGGAACGCATGAACTTTGAAAAGAAAGTTTAATTCCTTTTTAAAGCTCTGCAAGATCCACTTCCATTTGTCTTGAGAGAGAGAGGACAGACCAAACACAGCCTTTGGATTTCCACGTTACTGACTTCATGGCAAATCTGTTTTGGCAGGAGCCACTTGGAGATAAGTGGGCAGAGCTGAGAGGCGTCCAAGTCCCAGAGTTTAGGTCCAAGCTTTCAGATCACCAGAGACAGGAATGAATCAACCTTATCATGCTCATCTATCTAAACTAATGCTGCTGAACACCACTTTACATCTCATCAGCAGGTAATGACTTTATCATCAGCTCTGCCAAAGGACCCTTTTTCAACTCTTTCTACAGGGTTGAAGAAAAATTTCCTGCAGGTAACAAACATCATTCAACAAAGATCATGATTTCCTATGGCTACAAGAACTGGTAACACCAACTGTTCCAAAAACTTATCAAAACTACTTGTATGGCTTGTCCCCTTCTTAAAAAAGGATGAAAAGGATGCTTAAACAATATTTTAGGGGACTTTTTTTGCTAACATTGGCTTGCATTTTATTTTCAAGTCCCAGATAAGCTCATGTTTCTCTGGTAGACTATCAGCAATAGCAGCTTTCTGCAGCAGGAGACAGTAAACTGCCTTAATAAATACAAATGGACAATTTAATTAAAATATATTGGAGACTTGGATAAAGTACTATTTGTGGATGAAACAGTCTGTTAAGGGATTGCAGTCAGGGCGAACTCAGTGTATTCTAGGCAGTGGCAGTGAAAAAGTGCACAGAGCTCTACCCCAGTGATTAAAGACCACACTGAAATTATAAACGTCTGTTTTCCAGAAAGTGGTGGGGGGGAAGTCACCCAGTTGCCTCTGGTTTTAATGTTTGAAACAAAACAAACCATTTTGCTTTAAAAATGTACTTCTTTAAACCTGAAAAGACCCACGTATCAAAACAAGGTGGAATCAGCTAAACACATTACTTCTGATTTGTTTCCTTGAAAATCCAGCCTTAATGCATTCTAACAAAATTTATCTATCCCAAGCATACCTCATAATGAGATCAACTGGGAAAAATATCAAGCTTGTTTGTATATTTTATACTTGCTCTAACTTGGCAGTTTGGAGATTATGTATTCCCTAGGTCCCTCCTTAAATCGTTTCACACGCTACAATTTGATTTTCTTTGCTTGCCCTTTTCCACAATTTTTTTTGATACATTTTATTGAGTTCTGGCTCAGAGGGAAACGTTTCCTTTGAATTAAGGGCGCAATCATTTTTTCTCCCCTCTAAATAAGGACATATGGCGTAGAAAGCAATATTATGGTTTGGGTACTTTATGATTGAAGTAGGGCTCATTTTAAAAAAAAATGACAGCAGCATCAGGTTGGATTAGAGTAGTTTTTCTAATTGGGTGGTGCTGCTGTGGACACTGCGATGGGCTATCTTGGCCATAACTCATTTTAAATGGGACATGTCCGTTTTTACTTACTGTGATGAAGCAGCAAACAGCAGCAGTGTTGTGATACTGAAGGAAAATTGTCATTATTTTTTAAGTCATTCAGTTCCACGATGTTTCCAAGGTTAGTGTTTGCACATTTTCCTGCTATGCAGACTATTGGTTCCCTAATCCTGGTTTACCAGTTTCTTTTGGCTAATTTACATCAATAGCCTGTGTTGCAGCCAAGTGGTCTGTAACACAGTGGTTTGTTTTTACCTCTCCCTGGGATGCAGAGAACCTGAATTGATGCTAGCAAAGGATTTCTGAGCTTAGACTGTGTCAGCTGCTAAAGCAAGGCAAACACAGCAAATTCTCCTAATAAAAAGTATTATCAGTGAAAAACCAAAATATTCAAAAGCCTGGTAATGTTGCTCATGTATTTGAGAAACTAACTACTCACTAACAACCTAACTTTCCACCTTATGCTTGCAACCAGATCTGAGGGTCACCTTCCATTTCTAAGAGCAAATGAAACCCAAGCTCCTTTGGCCTGGGCAGCTGCCTTTGCAGTTTTTGGAAGAACTCCTGCCTGGTGCTGTGATTAGCCAGGGCCACATCCTGCAGTGAGCTCAGCTTCAGCTCTCTGGGAGAGTCCTGCAGACCTGGTGCCACTTCTGACAGGGGAGGAACTCTGTCTGACCTCGTGGCTCTTGTGAGCAGCCATGCAAAGAGCAGGCCAGCACCCTGGAGAAGCCTCTCTCCCCAGTGCCCAGCACAGTATGGAGAGCAGGGCTGGCTTTTCTGCAGCTCTGGAAGTGCTGCAGTGATTTTTCACAGCTTTGGGCTGGCAGGTGGCCCCGGCTGCGGAGCAGAGCCGGCTCTGCTCCCCAGCACGGCCGCGCTCAGAGCAGGAGCCTCGCTGCCATGAGAGGGCTAATGCTTATTCTGGAAAAAAGCTGGTGCTTAAGCAGGCAAAACTGCTCGATTTTCCAGCTGCCATCAGGCCTGCATAGCAAACTGCACTCTGCATGCCCCCAGCCGCACTTGGCAGATGGCAGCAGACAGCTGGGAGAATCTGGGTTTGACATACGTCAGTGACAAACTGTGTCAGCCCAGACCTGCTCCGGTTACAGCCAGGCAGTGAGTGTGCCCGAGTGAGACTGGGACTGCCCGGGGGAAACAGCATTCCCAGCCTTCCTAACTCCAACTGCCTTCCACAGCAGGGCATGCAGATGGCACCTAGGAGCCCCTGGGAATGGCTGCACGAGCAGGGCAGGGCAGCAGAGGGGCATGGATTTGGTTTGTGTGACAAAGTCTGGGTGGCAGGGTGTCTGATGGAGAAGCTGCCAGAAGCTTCCCCCATGTCCCATGGAGACAATGGCAGCTGGCTCCAAGAGGGACCCAAAGCCAGACACATCAGCAATGGTGGCAGCGCCTCTGGAACGACACAGTTCAGAAGGGGAAAAAGTTGCAGCACAGCAGCATTTGCAGCCAGAGAGAGGAGTGAGAATATGGGAGAGAAACAGCCCTGCAGACCCCAAATCTCTGAAGAAGGAGCCCTAGGCAGCAGAGAAGTTGCCCTGCAGCCTGTGGTGAAGAGCACAATGAGGTGACAGGTCTCAAGGAGTAGCATCCAATAAATAGCCCATGAGAGAACTGAAAGCTTCTGAGCCTCGCAGAGCTGAATGCCTCTGTGCCTCTTGAAAATAAGATTTGTAGCTTCAAGTTTCACATAAAGATGATTTGGACCTGTGACTCTCAGTTATAAAATGCCATCCAATATGCATCAAATAGAAAATTGATTTGGCACGGGGTTTTTTTGGTAATGGGAAAGAAATGGATACACTGAAGATGAGCTCAGAACTCTTAGAGCAGATGCATCAAGTGTTACCAATCTGGTGCAGTGGACCATAGCAAAAGGATCACTGTAAGGGAAGTAGCTCCAAGCAGGACAGGGGGATGATTGACTGAGCATCCACTTAGCAAGGAGAGAGCTGTGTTCAGCTGGAGCCAGCAGAATAAATTGGGCTGAGCTTACACCATGCTTTTAAACACCATGTAGGAGGCAATCAGAATTGACAGCTTTAACATTGCTGCCATCTATGCATACAGATACCATCTATTAAAGGCTAATATCAACAGCTGTGATGTTCAAAGCAAAAGTAGATTTAATATACATATTAAATTGTCCAAAGCTGCAGGAGATGTTTCAAAATATATTAGGAAATTCCACCAAGAAAAGTATCTCTGTATATTACAGTAGTTCTCTTCTGGTAATGCTACTCCACAAAACTGAGGACTTTGACTTCAATGTGAAAGGTGATGATAACGTTCAAAAGTGATTTTAGTAAAAGAAGATCCCAAAAAGCAAAGAAAACTTATTACTAATTATGTCAGACAGGCAAAGCATTCAGTGCAGCTCAGCCTCAACCTTCGGAAGAAAACAGACATTCCCCAGCCTTCTGATAGCCAAAGAAAGATATTGGACAACATTTGCCAAGAACAAACTCCAGACCTGTGGCACAAGCAATAGAATGGGAGATCATGTCACACATGTTTCAGCTGATCTTGGAATATCCACTGAGAAAACAGACAAAAGACAAGTATTGGAGACAGATTTCAGAAGAGCAACCAGGCCTGGCTGGGCTGCTATAGGCACAGTGCTGTGATAGCAGGCTTGAGCAGCAGAAGAAAAGAAAACCAGAACTGGAGTAAATTGACTCAAATTATTTCAACAAGGTTTTCTGGAAAATAATTATTCGTGAATAAGCTTGGTTTAATTTCTTCAATAATTTTGTCTGAAAAGGAAACTGGATAAATGTGATTCATTTAGGATTCTTGATGCACTTATACTACAAGGCATTCTGATAAAAGTCACTGCTATATAAATATCAATAAAGCATATTTTAAGTGGAGACCAGATCAGCTGAGTTCTCAGAAAGCAGTGTCAATAAATAAGCATTAATGTTTGCTACAGAAGGTAAAAGGATTTAAACAAGGTTTGAAGCTATTCAACAGTCACATCAATATTTGAGAAAAAATGTTATCAAATCCACTGCAGATAAAATTCATAGATGCCAACGATACCTTTTTAGAATAAATAAGGAAGAGGAGGGGAAGGAAGCAGCTTGAATTCTGTGGAGAAAATAAAAGGTATCCCAAAGCAGGGCTGCACTGTGGTCATGAGGAGTGGGAGCAGCTCCTGCAGAGGAGAGGCTGGGAGGTGACACTGGATTGTGTGTCCTTATGGCCTTGGTTATAATGCTACACCCCAAAGGGAACTAATCCAACCCCTCAGGAAGGCAAGAGAGGCCACTTTGTCTGGGATACAGCATTGACAGGAATGATTCTGGAAGGTCTTCAGCCTCCCCAGTGCACCAAGGCACTGAACAGACAGCCCATGGTGGGTACAGCCTAACCCATGGCACAAACTTGGAGAGTTGTCCTGGACTGGGCCAAGTCCTTATGGGGATCACAGAGACCAAGTGAACCATCACTAAAAAAAACAAAAATTGCCAGCAGCTCTCCAGGTGTGAGGCACTGCAGGTCTCTCCTTACCCAGAGCTGGGCACAAAAGCTGCCCCTGATGCTGCCCAACAGTGAAGGCAGCCTGCAAAGCCCTTTGGGTTCTTGTCCACAATTGAAGGCAGAGACAGAAACACCCACATTCTTGCTCAACAATTCACTCAACCCCTCCAAGTGTCCCATGTGAAAAAGCTGGGCTTAGTACAGTTGGGTTTCAAATTCATTGCTAGGACTCTGAGGCACCACAATAACACAATTAAAACACCACCAGATGTGTGTCATATAATACATGTTAAAAAAAGAAAAGACATACTGTGTGCAGATACAACAACAATTTGCTGTTCAAATTAATTCAGGAATCAGTACCATCCCTATAAACCCAATATATAAAACATATGCTACTGTAGGCATGCATAAATTGCATGCATTTTTATCCAGATAAAGCCACACGTGCAACTAATAAACCAGAGTGAAAAAAGAAAAGAAACAAAGTAAATAAATAAATGCAAAGGCTGCCTAGGGAATAATGAATTTTGCAGGAACTGCTGTCAAAGATCAGAGTGCTGAGCAGAGCCCCAGCCCTGCTGGTCCCTACCCCAGCAGGACAGTGCCAGCCTGGCCCTGGGAGCAGGCAATTCCCATGGAGCAGAGATGGAGCCCACACCAGTTCTGCTGCCCAGCACTGGGCTGAGGTTAAGCTGGCACAGTTCACACCACAGGAGAGTCTCCCCCGTGCCCAGGACCTGGCTGGCATTGGTGTTTGCAGCTGTTCCACAGACCAGCCCACTGCCATGTCCCTTTTGTGGCTCACAACCCCCTGAAACCCAGAGCACGGCTCCAGCCCCACAGGAGCTGGGGGAGCTGCTGGCATTAAAGGCAAGAAGAGAAGCACCACTGCAGGCTGGAAGGAACTGATGGCACAGGGGGAACTCAGCAAAGCAGAGACAATTCCCATCCACACCACCATGAGTATTTTATTCCAGCTCCTACCTTGTTCAAGCCAGACCTACAATTTGCCTTTATTACTAATTCAAACTCTACAAAGCCTCTCCCTGAACTCTGTCCAGGCTTTTGGGATCTGTCCTTTCCCTGGCAGAGGTCTCTGTCCCCCAGCCAGCTGTCCCTGGTCTCCCAGAGGCTCTGGAGAGCTGACCACAGCTGCTTCTGCTCAACAAGAGCATTTTCATTTAGCAGATGAACCAAGGCAAATGTGGCAAAAATCAGAGCAAACCTCACACCTCTGCAGGTCTGGATTGAAGCAGAGGCAACCCAAAACACCACTGCATGTCTGGTTGTGATCATCCATTGTGATCATCCACTGTGATCAGTCACAACTTTGGGGTTGTCAAGCAAACTTTCAGTAAGGCCACGAGCTCCTGCACCACCAGGGCAAGTTTTCTGATTTGAGAAAAGTGTTGAAACTACCAGAGCCAGCACAGCCAGCTCCTCAAGGAAACACAGAAGCAATTTCCTCCAACTGCCCAGGGGACATCCTGTTTGCTGACTGACATCCTGAAGAAAACAAAAATCTCAGAATAATTAGAGGCTAAGCAACTAAGGTGAAACCCTTTGGTAATTTTCAGTCCTGAGTGACTAAAAAGGGGTGACAATTATTTCAGCTAATGACCACTGAACTTTGAGATTAATGTTCACAGCTGAGGAAGGGGAAGCAGCTCCTCAGGAGGCAGCTCTGCTGTCAGGCTGAGCCCAGAGCTCCTTGAAATACCTGGTTGGTACTTGGCTGCCTTCAAGGGACACAGGGCACTTCCCAAACATGCAAGGAACTAAAACAAGCCCCACAAGCTGAGTGCAGATGGACTGGGATCCTGCCCTACCTTCTTCCCACAGATTCCAGTAGTTTATGGTAGAGAAAACTCCTTTGTTGGCCCTGGCTGTACACTCCTGGTGTGCAGCACAGGAGTGGCTTGGCAGGAGCTACACATTCCCTAAAACAGTGGTTTTTAACATTTCTCAGTCACAAAAGGACTGGCTGACACTCTGCAGCTTTGATACAGCTGAAAGGGCAAACTGCAGAGGTAGAACCAGGCAGACACTGAGGGTTATCCAGCTGGCCTGAAGTGCTCCCCGTGAGTTTAGACAGCCTCTCCTCACTGATTCTGCAGAGAAAAATGTAATTGGTGCCTTCCAGAAAGGAGCCAGGCTGTGCTGGGGATGAGCAGGGTCCAGAGGAGGGGAAGCCTAAGGCAGACTCAGAGAAATGAGAGCCATTGCACCTGCACTGTCTCACAGAGGGTACAAAGGCTTGCCAAAGCCCAAAATAAACAAGTCCACTTGTTCAACTAAAAGCCTGATTTGAACTTGATTTAAAGCATTGTAAACACTTGTCAAGTTTTAAGCCAAACCTTCATTTTGTTCAGGTTAAATAAGTTATCAATCAGTTTAACTTGAGCTAGAAATGCTTCTGAAATGAAATTAAAGTAACAGCCCAGTTAATTGAGCCTGCTGCAGTCCTTCCCATAAGGATGGTCTTAGCTTCAGGAAATGCTCATCTTCCTTGTCACATTTGGTGCAGAAAGGTATTTCAAACAGTAATAAGCATCTGCTTTCTCTACTTGTTCAGTGGGAAAGTCTAGAATTATATACACAGCACCTCAGAGGATGCTGTAATAGCAAGATCCATTTATTAATGATCCTACTAATGTTTCCTGAGAGCATCTCCAAATACTCTGCAAATACCCATCAAATTTAAATAGCAGGGATGTGCAGTGGGTAATATTATCATCCCTTCTTGGAAGGGATGAAAAGACCAGATGACTTTGGGAACATCAAGCAATGAACCTGGAATAAGGCTGGGACTACAGCTACAGAGAAAACAGGATGGCTGAAAGCACTGCAGCTTTTAACAGCAACCATCTTGCATCTTAACCACAAGATCATTCTCCCTGGGTGACATGTAAGCAAATATTTCTTAAAATGAAAGCATAATGTTAATAGAGTAGAGATTGCTGAGAAAGCAAAAAAAAAGGAATTGCTGCTTTCTTGGATACTACATGGAAATCCTACACCTCCACAGGAAATATTTTAGTAAAAAGAGACACAGAGTTGCAGCATGAAAAAAGGAAGCCACCAGATAAGGCTTTGTGGAAAAGGGATAAAGGAGCATGGCCTTTGCTGCTGGGAAGATTTGGTGGGATTCAGGAGTGCTCTGAATCCATGGGTCGGTGAGGTTTTATTGTGGAACAAGGATCTGCGCCCAGGAGGCTTCCAAGTGCTTGGACACAGATCTGGGAAATGACCAAGGTCTGTCCCACCAGGGAACTTTAACAGCAGCACTGGGACCCTGGACCAGGGGAACAAAACCGAAAGCTCAATGCAGAGCAGTCAGGAAAAGGACTTCTCCGAACTGTAACTCTTCCTGAAAGAGCAACTGTGGGAGAAGGAAGAAATCCCAAAATAACAAAACTCATGAAGGCTCTATGGGTAGAGCTAAATAACCAGGTAATTATCCAGATTTTATGGCTCCTTTGTTGCTGCCTGCAGATGAGAAGAAAGAGAACAATAGAAGTAGCAAGCAGGGATGGCCAAAGCCTCTAAAATATTGATGCAGAAATTGAACATTTCTCCTGGAGATGTGAAACTGGTCTCACATGGAGCTTTTCTGCTAATAGTTGTCTCAGTCAAGATGCAAATCCTTTGTAACAATACACATCCAGATACCACTGCAGTGTAAATACCCTTGCTCAAAACACTCTGCATCTCACTGCTGCTCATGCTGTACCTGGCAGTTTCCTATTTAAAACAGGATTATGCTAAAGGAAACCATTAACAGAGGGCTAAAGGAAACAATCTTTTCACTGAACCAACACTGTTGTCTCAGCAAAACAAAGCAATTAACATCTGAGTTCACAGGAAAATATATTAGCACAACAGATGCATGTGCATGTATTTTGGCCCTTTGGTAAAATGTGCTGTTTTGGGGCCAGATGTTTCTGCTCATGCCAAAGAAGAATCCAGCTGCATCAAGCTGTGAATATTTCTTCTGATCTGTCAAAATCTGCTATGAACTAGAAGAGAAAAAAACAGTACTGAAGTTTGAAATAGAAGTCTGTTTTCCACTGGGGATTTTACCACCATCTGTATTTTAAAAGCTTTAGTACAACTTGACAGAGCCTGAAAAAGTTTGCAGCACAATAGGTAAAGCACATTGAAATACCACTCAAGTAAGGTTTCTGGTAGAGTTGAAACATATGGTAAAAGACTAGTTTTATGCATTCTTCCCCTTAAAAATCAATTTATACTTATTAGTTGGATTTACAACATGTTTAAAATTGTAGGGCCTTTTTTGAAATGTGCTGCCATTATGAGCTGAACTCTCATTATTGAGATGATAGAGCAATATTGAATTACTGGGCAAACAAGGTCCTTTTTCAAAAACACCACAGCAATTGCTTTTCTCACGGTTTCTAAAACCAGGTGTTGTTTTTTCTTGCATTAATAGAATTACTATGGATTTGCACTGATGCAAGAGTAAAATCATATCATTTTACCAGAGCCATAAAAAGGGAGCCAAAATGGAAACAGAACAGCTAAGCAGAAAACATGAAAGCAACTTGTAATGCCATTAAGTTCACAAACTACAACAGATATGTCAAAACTTGGTGTTGTCCCTCCTAAAAATCATCCACCCAGCAGGACCAGCATGTTCCCACCTCCCAGGCCACCTGTGCAAAAGCTGGAACTCATCTGACAGAAACCTCTGTTGTTTTATGCCCCTAAAGCACCTCCTTCTGCCCCAGGGACAGTGGCAGGAGCAGCCTCAAACAGCAATAAGTGGCTTTACCATTATTTTCTAGCAATTCCTAAAACTGAGATTTTCTAACCACAGCTTAACTCCTACAGGCATTGAGATTCCAATCTCTCCTGCTGTACCCTCAAAATTTCAGCCTTATCAAAAAAACAATTAAAGCTTCTGAAACAGCCAAACATGTATGGTACAGTACAAATGAAGCAGAATGTAGCTGGGTATTTCTGAACTGAGCTCAGTTTTCCATTCTGCTCCTCTCAGCTCCCCACATTCATCTGCCAGCAGCCAGGCAGCTGTGCTGCCTTCCAGGTGTGCAGCACAGCTTTGCCACTGACAGGGTTATCTATTTTACAAAGAATTATGCTGGCAGTGAAAATCACAGTAGAATTGTTTTGAAAGAAGCAAGCCTCAGATGGACAATTTAGATTTCACAGAAGTTGAAAAAGGATTTGCAGGTTCAAATTATTAATCAACACCCTGCCAGGCAGGGGCCAAGAGCAATCTGCTGGCGCTGAGTTTTCTTGGACTTAGACTGTAAAATCTGGATTTTTAGATTGGCTCAGGGAGGAGAAGGATTTCTGGGCCTGCAGCCCTTTGCTTCTGCAGTAGCCAGGCAATATGGATCCCTGGCTTTTAGGGGCAAATATGAACTTAGAGATGGTGGGGTAAATTCTTCAAGGAAATTAGGGACTGGAAGGTTTTCTGAGCCAGAGGACACAGAGCACATGACAAGGCTACTTCCCTGTTGTTAAAATCATGTTCCAGCTGTAACAAGACAGCATAAACTGCCCTTGGGGTCACATGGGGCCTTTCCTTTGTTAGCAAGAAATGTGGAAAAAGCTGCCCAGAAAAAAGCAGGTGCTCATGGAGAGTCCAACCTTTTGCTGTAACATTTCAGCTCTCCCCCATGCCAATCAGGATGGCACAGGCTGCTCTGAAGGAGGAATTTAATTGTAATAAGCACCTAGCAGAGTGTAACAATGGTTAATCACAGAGAAGCACACAGTGGGTGCCTCCAGTCACATCAGGCTACCTTCAGCATCCTTTTGGCTCTACCTGTCAAGTTACATGCCTTCAAAATTCTTCAGGGCCAAACTTGAAATAAAAAGGAGGAGAAGAGATAGGGGAAAAAGGGAAATTAACCATTGTAAATAAAATGCTAACTAATGCTCTTCTGCAAAGAAAAATGTAAAGCAGGTAGAGAGGCAGTCCACCATCAGCTGCCTGCTTCTATGAACTGCATCACCATCTCCTGGGGAACAGCCTGTGACAGCAGAGAGCAGCTCCTCTGCTCTCACATCTGAGGGCCCTGAGTGTGCAGAGTTGGGTGTTTCAGGTGCCAGCAGGACAAGGGCAGGGGAAGGTGAATGAACAGGACAGGACACCCCAGCACGTGAGCCAGAGAGCATCTGGTCCAGCTCTCCTCTCTCCTGCACATCTCTATCACAAACAAGTGGTGCAAGATGGAAATCGGGAGCTTGAGGCTAAAATCAAAATAGAAAAAAGAGGATATGCTCCCAGAGACCTCTGTTAAGAGCAGTGATTTATTTTTATTCTATGTTTACCTTAAATGTGTCTGAGAGGCTGTGCACAGAAGCATCACACCCCAGCTCCTGTTGCACTGCATTATGATGCTGCTTCTTTCCTCTTGCCAGCCACTCATCAAGGGTTACCACCAGCACAGCCCTCCCTTCTCTCAGATCCAGTCAGAAGGCAAATTAGTTGCAGCCTGATGGGGGAGTGCTAAATTTTTCATTACAATCTTTCTCTGGAGGTTTGGTGTTTAATAATTTGTACTGTATAAAATTTCACATATGGGAAAACATGGCACCACACAGCCTCTCCAGATGCTGCTTTTTTTTTTCCTTGCTGCTAATCATGTGAGCCCCCCAGCTGAAGAAATGGATTTAGGGCATAATTAAAGCTTTATACTTTAATAGTAATATGGGTAAAGCTCAATTTTATTTTTGAGACGAACACAGCACATTTGTAAATTCCCATTTCACCGAGGATCAGTTTTCACACAGGCTTTGCACCAGGGCTGCTTTGTTGCTGATGTACCATGGAACATAAAGCATGTGAGCAGCTCGTGGTGCTGTGAAAGGGGCGCACACACCCCTGCCCAGCACTGCAGAGGCTCTTTAATTCCTTCTGATAATCCAAGAGCAGCGGTGGCTGTGCAAGGCACATCTCCAAGGAGCCTTCACATCACCTGCTCTGGTTTCCATCACACAGTTTGGCAGGGGAGTCTCTCAGATTGGTCACGTGAACTTCTAACTTCTGAAGGGTTTAGCTACAGCCCTAAGCAGAGCTCAAGTCATTTAAATTTGCTGCTGCTCTCCTGAAAGGCAGCACAGCACCCTCCTGCCCTCCCCACAGGGCTGCTGCCATGGGTGGGAATGCTGAGCCCTCTCCCAGCTTCCCACTCTGCTTTCTCCCTTATTCCTGATGAGAACAGCAACCTGGTGCATGATTTTGGGATCAGCACAAGGTTCACACGCTGGCTGAGAGCCCTGAGAGCCTCACTGTGCAGTGGGACCCAAGCTGGGACAGACAGGAGGGACACTGAAAGAGAAGGAGAGGTGCTGGCAGAAAGGCAGGGGACATTCCTTGCATGGCTGAGACAGGAATAGTTGTGCCATGGTCAGCATTCTGAGCACTAATTTTAATTATTTGGTGAATTCTGGAGTATAATCCCCTTAAAAAAAGGAAGCACCCCAGGGATTATACTCCCAGGATGGGAATTTGGTATTTTAAATCCTTTCCCTCTTCTCCTAAACATCCTCCTAAGTAAATTCAGAATATGCAGAGAGGAGTACAATGATCACCTTTCACAATATGGTTTTAATTCAATCCAAGTTCCTCCCATCTGCTCAAGAGACCTACACACTGCCTTAAAATGAAGTCCTTTGGTGCTATCATGGATTTCTGATTTCCCAAAGGAAAATCGGGTGACAAAAGGCCAGTTCCAACCAGCATGGTAAAAACCTGCACTGTTCTTTGACAAACCTTGTGCTCCAAGAGAAAGCAGAGATTCCAGCTTTGCCACTAAGCACCTCTGTGCCCCTCCAGGGTGGTTGAAAGCCAGGTTTTGGTTTTACTCCACCAATCTGTAGCAACACATATTAGGGT
Source organism: Zonotrichia albicollis (assembly GCF_047830755.1). Classification (NCBI taxonomy): domain Eukaryota; kingdom Metazoa; phylum Chordata; class Aves; order Passeriformes; family Passerellidae; genus Zonotrichia; species Zonotrichia albicollis. The sequence continues at coordinate 6,598,439 of NC_133836.1, read as the reverse complement.
AAAGTAAAACTGTTACCATGGATAAACATCTACCCAGCTCTCAGAGCCTGCAGTATGCCGGCAAATAAATCAAATGACCTAGAACTGAGAAATAATGACCTTGGAAGTGAGAGCTTATTTCTGTTTTTATCCATCTTTACTATCACAGCTTAAACTAAATCAACCATGCATTTTAAGATCTATAGTGTATCCTTCCAAATCTGTCTGAGAATGCTGAAGTCTTGAAACACTCTTTGTTGAAATGAAGAGCTTATTACAGGTCAGAATTTTCCTTGCCTTGTAACTGGTTCTATGTGTTAAATCAGTAAAACCAACCTCAGTGAACCTTCTTGGTGGCCATGAGACTTCCAACATAAAATTGTGGTAACAGAATTTAAATATAGTGAAGGAATTTAAGTATTTAAAAGTGGTTTTCAAATGCCTCTGAGTTCAAGTGTCACTGACCAGTCTGGGTCCTGCTGGTGCAGGCTCTGAGCTCTGTTTTGCTGTGTTTTTCCCCACAGCTCCATGAAGGTTTGGCTGGTGCCAGCTGTGAGAGGCAGAGCTCTGTACCTGCTCACAAAGTGACCTTGAGCAGCCTCACTCATCCCAATGTCCAACATCATCTCCATAGAATCCCTGGGCAGGAAAATACACATATGGAGAGATAATAGAGGCAAAGCCTCCATGTCAAAGAGCAGATTGGACTCTTGCCATCAGGGCTGTGACAGCAATCCCTAATTCTCCAGGACATCTGCTTATCCAGCAGAACACAAGCTGTCTGTCCAGCAGCCAGGGCTGCACAGTGCCTGGCAAACAGGCAGAGTCAAGTTCTACCCCAGCTCGGACATCAGGCACATTCATCTACACTATCATCCTCCCTCCCTTTTTTTTATTCCCTTCCCTAAATAGAAACCAGTTCTACATAATGTCATTATGCTCGGCTTGTGAGGCTGGGTTTATCTGTGACTGCCAAAAGCACTGTAATCTTCAGCACCAAGTGTGATTGCTCTGTCATCGTGCATCTCTGCAGATAGCAGTGCTCAGGGTGTCCTCAGGATGGGGAGAGGTCAAAGCACTGATGTGAAACCTGGGAGGCCTGAGAGCTAAAGGACGAGCTGCAATATCAGTTCTTGCCAGAGGAAACTCATCCATGCTCTGATTTGTCAGGAGAAGGATTTATATCAACTTATAGCAGATAAGGAACATGGGAAATAAATACCTAAGTCAGAACTTACTAATGGGTATTATTTCTCAGATAGTAGCAAGTTAATGCTATATAGCTAGGCAACAAAGCCATCCCATCCTTGATAAAGGCATAAACACATTAAAGGAATAATCCCTGTGTGACATGAGGTTACTTGTGCATTCATAAAATTTTCACTGCTTCTGCCAGTATTGCCTTTTAAAAATCACTGTTCTGTTCCAGCTTGATCCAACCCTGCAGCCCATGATCTGCCTCTCCTTCAATATGCACAAACATGCAGAGAATCCCATTATAAATCCCCTTTTTAAAGGGGAAATAGAAGCCTCTCATATCACAGACAAACCAGCAGCTTGACCTAATTTCAGTGGTTCCACATTATTCCAGTATCAATTTATCTATCAGTTACACTCTGCCAGGAAACACCAGGGTCACACTTTGCTCCCCAGGCCCAGCTGCAGGGAAGGGAGAAACCTTCTTGCACAAGATCCAAACTAGAAATGCAAATTCCCATCATAAAATAGTTTAAGTATTCTTTTCCATAACAGAATTAAGACCATAACTATCTTTCATTACAGAAACACATATTTAGCACATTAAGACCTCTTGGAGGGACAAGGTATTTTCTAAACTCCTGTGCAACTCAAAACCTGACCATTTACAAGGTTTAGGCTCTCTCCTCATTAGTTATTGCAAAATATCAAATTGATTCATTAGTGGCATGCACATTTAAAATAAACACCCTGCTTCCCTAGAAGTTCCAGAAAGCCACACAAGTAATAAGCCAAGATTCACACATCAGGATCTGAGTTGTCAGAGCTCTGCTAACACGACTGGTTCAGTTCTAGAGGGACAGTAATGAAAAGAGAAGCCAAAACAAGTCCTCATCATCACAACAGAGAGGATTTCATAGAAGAGTATTATTTTGAAGCACCTTTTTCTTCTCTAAGGATGATAAAGAACAAATAAAAATAGGGAAATTAACATTTCATTGTCTGTATGTGAAATGGAGAGAGGGGAAAACAGGCTATGGCTGAAAAATGCATTGCCATCCCCATCTTTCATCTCCTTGAAAACAATGATATCTTGGACCAGAAGAGAAACTTCTGTTGAAATTTCACAGCAAATGGTTTTACAAGCTCCATGTTGCTTTATCAACCATTAGCAAATCACTTCAATGGGGAAATTTACACCAACTTGTACAATTGCCTCATTTTAGGCAAACTCTGAATGATAGTGGTTTACTGAACAGAAAATGTAAGTGATCTAACATTGAATATGCCTCCCTCTTTCAAGAAATAAGCTGCTAAAAACAAAACACTGATGCCAGTTTGTAAGATTTAATGAATATGCAGAGTGGTAAATTAATAGACTGCGCCCCAGAGCTGCTTGTTTTGAATTCTGCTGTTATAATAAAATTAGATAAGTATCCAATGAAACCTCAGGACCCTGGGCTGGTGCCATCTAATTGAAGTTTACAACTTTATTGGAGATTCCTTGCATCTTATATATTTGCTTTGTAGAGCTCAATAGCTGGTGGCCTTGGCTCTAACTTAATTACAAAGCAGAAAGGAAGGTTGTGTCAGCATGATAACATTTAGCTGGGCTGGAATGTCTGTTTCAGGCATATTTCACCTGCTCTCATCTTGATTTAAGTGGACTAATAGGTACTAATCACATGGAAGAAATGGGTTTTCAAAGTGAAGACAGGAAATTAAAGGGTCAGGTCCTGCATGGCTTTGGTCACAGTGAGAGCAGAGTGGGGGCACCAGTGCCCATTGAGCAGCTGGAGAAGAGGACAGACAAGGTTGTGAAGAGCCAGAAGGGCAACAAGCCCCAGGTGAAGCCTTGTTTGAGCCTGGAGAAATCCTGAAGAGGAGAAAACATCAGGTGTACACGGAGTGAAAGCAAAAGGGGTAAAATGGCAGGTGAAAGTGGTGATTCCAGTCACCCACAGTCAATTCTCTCCAGGACTGAAGGAGAAGAGATTTCACCTGGCACCTGCTGCAAGGGGCAGCAGGGAGAGGTGCGAGGGTCTGAGGCAGTGCATACCCACAGCTTTCACATGCATTTTTCCACAGTATAATCTGATGGAAAGAGTTGATTGGCAGATGCCAAGTAAAACACTTCAAAAAGATTTAAAAAGCCACAGGAAAGCAAGACTGTGTAACTTTCTAAAAGATAAGATGGAGCACGTTCACTATAAACAAACCCACCTCCACATCCCACGTACACATGCACTGTGTGGCAGTCCATTAACACTCAGTGTTCCACTGATTAAAAAGAAAATTTAATACATCTGTTGGAACACAGAGACAGAATAAATATCCTTATCATTCCATTTAGTGTAAATAATACTTAAGTGCAAGTCAAATATTAGCTATATTCAGCACAGCATCAAAACAAAACAGGCACTGCTAACATTATGGTCCCAAACTGTGTTACTTGTAATTAACATCTGACATATATCTGCTTTTGCAATCACCCATTACTGATTAAATGACAAGGCACAATGTCAGATGCATAATCTGATTGGTTAGTACTCAGTTACCAAGGTGTTACATTTGGAAATTGCCTGTGAATTGATTTCTTTTATTGAATTAATAAGTGTTATCATACTGTACAGAAGGCAAAATTGCTACTGAATGTGAGCGATAACATATAATTACTGAAAATCAAATCCTAATCTGCAGAGCCAAGCCAGGTGTCAACATTTTAATTGTAGTTGGGGAAGCACAGTAACACCACAGAGCAGGGGGAGGATGGGAAGAGATCTCTCAAGTGCAGGAAGAAATACATTGCATAAAGAACCAACTTTAGTTAGGCATGATAGCAACCTCGAGGGATGCCAACCACTCGTGTGCAGAAAAATTAGACTTCATTTTTCATTTTTGCCTACAACCCCACATGCTGGGACACCTGACTGTCATGCAGACCCTAAGCTATTTCTCAGTGTCTTAAAATTTGCATTTTGGGGAAAATGTTTCTGAAAGATTTTAGGAGATACATGCATAAAATATGGAAATGATGCTCTTCCACTCTTCATTCCGCAAAAACGAAGAAAACAATATCCCTTCTGTCCCCAGAAAGATCAAGATCTCCCTTGGAGATCATATCACAAGCTTCTGCTATGAATAAAACCACAAAGGTTTTATTAATTTTAGCAGCTTTGCACACTTTTGGAGTGAAAAATGCCTCTTTAGGCCATTTCCTATTTGCTGTCCCTGTTATCCTGCAAACACTGCACTAATGCAGCTACTGGCACTGAAATTGATGATGTTAAATTGGTGCAACCCCGTTGCATGTACACTCTCAAATTAGCTGGTTCCAATACATTTGATCTATCTCAGCCGCTCCTAAACCAATTTGAGTGCTCATGCTAAGGAACTGCACCGCTTTACCCACACGTGCTCAGAAAATGATGTTGCTGAATTGCTGCCATTTCTTTGGATTAAGGAGCCTCAGAGAGCGCTGGCTTCCTCTGGGGATGAGCCATTCCCAGCGCAACCAGCCTGGCAGGCTGTGACTCTCATCATCACTGCACATCCAAAACCTTCCCATTTCCCCCCTGTCCAGGCTCACTGTGAAATTCCAGCCCCAAACACCTCCAGCCCTTGCTCCTCTCTCTGCTGCCTTCCCACCAAGAGATCCTTCTCCACTGCAGCCCAGAGCTGCTCACAATCAGGCACAGGCTGCCAGCTTTTCCTGCCCTGCAGGTCTCTTTCTCCCTTTGGCAATCTGTGAATTTTGTCCTTTGGAAAGGGACCTGGCACAAGGCGGAGGGCACACACAGGAGGCACCAGGGGCAAATGGCAAAGCTTTGTTCAAAGACCACACCACTCCCCTGCTGCACCACAGCCAGCTCCTAATTTGCAAAACATCTGTTCAAATCACCAGCTTTTTCTTTTGTTCAGGGATAAAGAGGAGAGGTTAAGTCATCCTGTTGGCACACAGAGAGAGAAGTTAAGCCCCGTGCTGCTACCACCCAGCTGGCAAGGTATCTTGGCAGCAGGGTGGCATATAAACATTTTACATGAAGCTCTGTCCAAATTGATTCCTTTTATGCTTCTGTTTTCAGGGTAATAGTGAAAGTTTCATTCTTGAGTTACAAAGCCCTGGGCTTAGCTGTGAGATGACCAGGCCAGCAAGTGTCTTCCCAGCTCAGTTACAACGCAGGGCATGGCTTTGTGACTCAAGAACCACAAGTGCATCTGGCACATGCAGTTGTCCAGGGTGGTGAGGAAAAACAGCAATCTAGGCAAGAATGTGCAGCATGATGAAGTGAGGTGCCTGGGTAACCAAAATTTTGGCTAGGTACAAAGAAGCCACCACTGCACAGAAAAGGGAGAGAGCTGCACCTCTCCAGCCTAAATGAATCTTAATTCTGTACATTGGCCACTCTTCCAGACACTAATAAAGTTGTTGGAAGAAAAGAAAAACCCAAACAAACAGTTATTACTGGAGCTGAAGTAAGGTATTTTTAAAAGAAAATTTCTACAACATGAGATGTATAACTTGGCTCTAGAGTGATCACTGTGGGGAAAATAACTGGTAGGAGTTGCTATATGCCTGAAGAATGTGAATTCTGGAGAGCAGGAGGAACCAGACTCACAGGAGAAGTTTGAACTACTACAACAGGGAAAATCCAGCCATATGGAAGAGAAGGCTTCTTTCAAATACTTTTTTCCTGCAGTTAAAGGCAGTGCTGGGGAACAGCACTGCAGGAGAGTGAGAGGCTGCATCGATTTTGATGAACTGCACCACCCTGGAGCCTTTGCTGTGAGGAGCAGCAGCGTGACCTCCACGCAGGAGCTCCGGAACAACCACAAGCAGCTAATTGGGTTTCCTTTCCAGTCACTCAATTTACAGCCACTTCCTGACCTCAGCTTTACAACATTTGGAGCCTTGGTGGTTTAATGAGCTAAAATTCCTGCTTTTCCACAAATGGAACCTGCCCAGGTACGTTTCTGTATCTTTCCTAGGCCGTGGCCACCGCAGAGCAGCAGCAGTTGCTTCTTGCTCCCTGGCCAACCCATTTTATTTTTGGAGGATGCTGCTTGCACTGCTCCTTCCCTGCAGCAGGGCTGGGAGAGCATGGGGAGTGGTCAGACAGAGCAGCACCAGGCTGCCACAGGCCAAAGGAACACCTCAGCCTGGCCTGATGCACTTCTTCCATTCCAAGGAGACAGAGCCATAACAGCCCAGATGTGACAGCTTTAGGCGATGTGAGTTATAAACCATCCAATTCCCACTCCTCTCTTTGCCCCCAGCCATATGTTCCCACCTTCTCTCTTGCACCCCTACCTTTATGACTAAGTGGTGAGACAATTCAGGAAATTAGCCCAAAAAAAAAGTAATTTTTTTTTTCTCATCGTGTTAGCTTTGGGCTGGTTGAGCTCTCAGCAGCAGTTATGAACACTTGGCTGAGGGAGAGGGAACATGTGGCCAGAAGCATCAGAGAGGGAGCTGGAGACCCCTCTCCCTGTGAGATGGGACCATGCTGGAAGCACAGCAAAGGGAAAGCTCTGCCTGCCCTGTTTTACAGGGATCTTCCACAGTTCAAAGGAGGATGAGGCTGGAACCCAACCTGGTTGTTTAGAAGGTATGATGTCAAATAGACAATTAACTGTTTTCTGCAATAATTACTTTGAATTTTGCTGTGCAAAACCACAGTTACAGCTGCTCCAGATCTTGCTGTTCTGTGGGAGAGATTCCCAGGATGCATTTCCCTTCAATAATCTCCTGTATATTGCTGCAACTGACTTGGGCACCTACTTAATCTGTGACCCTACAGCTCCTGTCAAGCAGACTGTGACCCTCTCTAGGCTTGTATTATCCATTACCAAATTTTCATTTTTATTAAACTCAGCAGAGACTTTCTCCCTTCTCCTCCAGGAAGCATGAATTCTCTTTTGTCATTTATTCCACCGATGATTTATACCAAGAGCCTGTCAACTATAGGAGGCACTTGCTTGTGCCTACTATACCTGCACGTAGCTCTGTCCTTTCTGGGTCATTACTAATAAAGCACTTATCCCTCATACAAGCACAAATGCCTCCCTGTGCTCTCATAGGTATTTATCTGAGCACTTCAGAGTCCTCAGTGGATTTATCCTCACAGAGCTCTGGCGAGCTGGGCACTGACGTGATTTCTGTTACACAGATAAAGAACAGGGCTTGGAGACTGAATTCAGCTCTTTGCTGCTCCAAGGAGACAATCTCCTGATTCAGGATGCTGTAACCACCGATGATTCTGCCTCTTGGGACAGCAGGAGACAGCTCCTGGTTCATCCCAGACAGCCCCACTCCAGCAGTGCTGCTGCTCCAGCCTGCAGGAGAGAACCCTTCAGCCTGGGGCCATTCCTTATTGTGGAAGTGCTTATGAAAGAGAGCACCGAGCCCCCACCTCCCAGCCTGCATGACCCAAATCATCACCCTCCATCCTGGCTCCCCACCCACAGATGACTCATGAGATGAAGTCTCCCTGCTGCTCAGCACCATCACTCCGCAGCCAGCCACATTTCATGAACAACAGTAAAACAAATATATTTGTCTTGCAACTACGGTGCCAAGACAAGCAAGGAGCAAAGCTGGGGGCCAACTGTAACACCACAGATTTTGGCAGTCAGCCCTCTTTCCAGCTCCCTATATATTTTTGTCCCAACTTTCCACCTAGGTCTCCCTCTTTTTGGTATTTCTGGGCAGATCACAACACCCACCAAAGAGCAGCAAATGCCTGCGTGGCTCAGTGCTTGCCCTTGATGAATTAAGGCATCTCCACACTCTCTCTTCTCCCACTCCTTCCAGCACCACTTTATCACAGGCAAGCCTGACAAACCTGTTGCTGCTGTGTTTCTCTTTTAAACCCTAAAGCCAACTGGCAAACTAGAATTTAACCACACAGCTGCTGAATGCAGTTACATTAATACGTGGTGGCCAAACAAAACATTGCTTTTAAAATGCAATTTGTGCTTGGCACTGGACACATTGGGAAAATTCAGAGCAAGCTGCACTACAGACCAGCTCATAACCCTATGCAGAAAGTGCTTTGATGTCCCCAATTTACATCTGACAGCCTTAATGCATTTTGGAAAGAGGCAGCAGAGTAGAAAGCCCCTGCACTAATCACAACTGCTGGAAGAAAATTAATTTTTGTTTCTACTTGGTTGTAAAATTCTACGTGTGCACACACCCCATTTTCCAAAATCTAAAAAAAAATATCACAGCAAGATGGTGGGAAAAAAAAGTAAAAATTCTGGCAAGTTACACTTTTTAGCCTGAGAATTCCTCCTTTATTGATCCAAAATATACCTTGCAGTTTTCTGGTGGCATGGGGGAAAGGAAGGTGTAACAAAAAGCTTTCACCTGTGGTTATCTTGCCTGACCCTCCATCCTGCTATACTGAGCTGCAGCTGTGCTCATCTGCACAGGTATTTATGGTCAATCTCTTGCAGACAGAATGCACATTTCCCCACCACAATAAAAGTTAGTTCAAAGCAGCCTGCTCCCATTGAAGTCCATGGGAGATTTTTTTTCCTCCATCAATGTGGGCAGGAGTTGGGTTGGACTCACTGAGTTTGCTCCAGGAAAATCCTCACTTGTTGATTAGGGCTCAGCAGGAATAAACAAAGAAAATATTTTATTTTCACTGGTAACTCCCATTCCCCAAATAATTTGAAATTAATCCTCCAATTTAATTTCAAGCTGCTTTTCTGCTGCGCTTGGCTGCTGAAGGAGAAAAGGTTCTGGAGAAAGCAGCACAGGTGAATCACATTTGCTCAACATTTTCAGCATTAAATAATCTGCACATAACTCAGGCTCACTCAAATGGTACACTGCACTGACCTGACATAAAATACAGCTCTGCTAAGCCAAAAAAGATAAAACAGGGATACCTTCATATTTAAGGGAGAAACAGTGAAGGATTTCAGAGTTTAACGAGATACAGATGCCGACCACTGAATGAATCACTCTGCCCATAATTAAAGAGTCCTCTGATGTCTGAAGACTCTTCCTGTCATGAAAACTCTTGGATGCCATTTCATCTCCATCCTAAGCCTGATTTCAGACTGAAAGAGGGGAATCCAAATGTTGATGTCACCCCAGACACCACTTATATTCTCCATTTCCCTTTTGAAGAACTTGGTATTAATTTCTGTCTATTCTGGTTTTATGTTTTTATAGGTCTTCAGGCACCCTTAGAGCCAGACAGGAGATATGAAAAATCAACAATGAACCAAGGAATTTCCAGGCACCATGCTTCAGCATTTCATGCAAACTAGCATTTAAACCAGGGATTTAACCAGTATTTAAATCAAAGATCTCTCTTCATTAACCCAGAGTACAAAATCAGAAAATTCCACTTTCCTGTACAAGAACAAAACAAAAACATTTTAGTTTTGTTGATGTTTCAACTGTATCAATTTAAGGATCCCAAGCAAGTGAAAGTCACAAGAAGTTGGAGCTTTATTGCTATTATTATGCAGCTGGGCTACCTGGGGGTAAAAATAAAAAGAAAGGAAAAAGCAGTGTCCAGGTACACAGCATTTACATGATAAATGTAAAGCTTTACAGGTAAGCTTGTGTCTTACCTGATAATTTCCATGCCCAAAAAAGCCCCTTTTTTTGCCAATTGGGTTGGAATTTTCTCTTTTCATTTACCTACCATTACTACTCCCTGGGCATGAATAAATCTCTCAGCTTTTCTGCTATGAGGTAAAAGAATGATTTAAAAAATAATAAATAAATCACTCCTATCTTGAGCTGAAATATCACCTGAGGGTGCTCTTGCTCCAGTGCAGCTGCAGCCTCCCCAGGGAAGCTGCCCCAATGCTGAACTGGCCCTCAAATTTCTCCTCATGTCTCTCCTGCAGCCTCCATCCTCCCTGAACAGTGATGCTCAGAATGAAACCTGCTGCAGCCACCACCAGAACTGAATAAAGGGAACTAAATGCTTTGAATATTTTATAGATAACCATATTTATAGATAACGACTTTTTCCCCCCCTACTAAAAGATGGCATTGCAGATCCCAGGGCATTTTGTGATCAAGCTCCTGTAAACCCCAAACTCTCCACTCGCACTATTTTAGCATTTCTGGTGGAAGAGGCACCTGACCACTTCTGGTCTTTTACAGTTCATTCCTTTGCTTAGCACTGCTGAGCTGTGAATCTTTTTCAGCCATTTTCTATCATTTCAGGTCCCCTGGATCCTGGTCCTGAACTTGGCTGTGCTTGTGCCTGTCTCAGCTTGGCAGGACCTGCAGGGAGACTGTGATCACTGCAGTGTATTCCAAGTGTTAAAGGAGATGGAGAGTGCTGAGGGAGCTCCACCTCTTCCAGGGACTGCTGCCTTCCATGTGCTTTTAGAAATAACTTCATCATCTTTATCATACTTTCCTGAAAAATATTCCCCAGGCATTGCAGGCTTCCCAGCCACAGCTCCTCCCTTCCTCCCTTTTTGAAAGGTATCCCATTACATTTTCTTTTCTGCAGTCTTCTCAAGCCTCATTTGTCCTCCGCAGATTTTCAAAGATTATCACTAATGGCACTGAAATCACTTAAGCCAGTTTCTAACTATCTGGAGCTGAATTCCTCCAGGCCCTGCTAAGCATTCAAACCTGTTCCTTCCCTCTTTTCTGAGAGCATGCTGGCTGCAGCTGACCCTCTCAGGAAGAGCAGAAGGAATAAAAAAGTCATTTGGTACTTCTGCTTTCTCACTTCCATCTTCTGAGAGCTTTTCCTTTCCACTGAGCACTGGCCTAACTCATTCCCTGGACCAGCTCTTGCTGCAAACACATTTATAAAAACCCCTCTGGTTGCCCTTTTTGTCTTTTGCCAATTGTGGCTCATTTGGACCTTGGCTTCTCAATTTTCTTTGCACGTTCATGATAAAATTATTCTCAATAGCTCTACCTACTCTCCAATATTTTTATGTTGCTTTTGAGTTTCAGGTCATTAAAGACCCTGTGATTTAGCTAAAGTAATCTTTTACTATGTTTCCCATCTGTCCTCTCCATTAAGGGAGTTCTACTTGTGCACTGAATTTGCTTCTCTAAGAAATCTTTAACTCTCCCAAACTTCCTCTTGACTCAGAGCAGCTTGCCAAGACTGCAGCTCTGGGCTGACTGCAATCCACTTCCCCAAAACCCATTGTCTTCCCCATGCTGCTCTCCCTACTTTCCTTCTTAATAATCAGCAGTCTGGCAATCCAGAAGTGTTTTTGTTTTAGAAAGGCTATTCAGCCCAGGTGGACTCATTTCCTAAATTTCCCACGGACTGAATTCCACTTACAGATCAGTTTGCATCTGTTCTGCTTTGGGTTCTGGAGATGAACAAGGGTATACTTCAAGCACTTAAAAGAAATTTTCTTGCCAAAGCATCACAGCCAAACCTGTCCTGCTACAAAGCATTGTCCCAAAATAGAGAAAATGGTAAAGAATTAAGGGAGGGGGATTAAAAAAAAAAAAAAAATCAGATTTCTGGAAGGACAGACAACACATCCTCCAAAGCATCTGAATCTTCAGCTCAGTGTCCTTAGAAAAGGCTGCAGAATCCGCCTTGCTGCTGGCAGAAGATATAATGAAGGATTTAAGTACAGGTTGTAAAATTCTATGTGCTGTCCTAGATAATTTATACCTTTCCAAATGATGCCTCTCCATTCCTCAGACACAGGAGATCACCCTGGAGGAGTCAGCCCTGACCCCAGTCCTTTCAACATCCTCTCTCTGCACAGGGGATACTTATATCCTGCAGCTGATGGGAAACAGTGACTGAGACAGAGGAGCTCAGAAAGAACAAATATTTTTATAGCAGCCCCCTAATACTTCCAGCAGGATGGGGAGACAGCAGCATGTACAAGGGAGCCATTGAAAACAGCACTGTTCTGCCATGTGCTGGGGAAGATATCTGTTATCTGGGCTTTGCCAGCTGGCTCCTGTGTGCACAGCATCACCTTTAGCTCTGTTTGCTTTGCCCTTCCTTCAAATGCAGTCTTAGCCCTGCACAAAAACCCCTCTTGCTGTGGGCTGTGACTGACCAGCCCCAAGGAGCCCCTCCAGCCAGGCTGCAGCAGGGCTGGCCCACAGGAACCCCAAACAATGAACACTGCACTGAGAGGGAAGCAAACTCTGCCCAGGTCTGGGTTAATCCCACCATCCTTCCCAACACCAAATCTGCCAATGGTTGCCTTTTGCAACTTCTCATGGAGCATCCCTGGGAGCAGCTGCACCCCATCTCCAGTTCCACCATATCCTCCAGCAAAGCTGATTCTCCTGCCCCACTCCTGAGGCCCATTTATCATCCAGAAGAACTCTTCCCTGACCCTTGCAGAGGAGCAGGAGACATCAACCATGGGATTAACAGAGCATGAGTATGGTGCAAACTAAGAGTTACCTACAACCTGATCCACACCACCAGCTCAATGTCTGGCTGCTCCCCATTGAGCCTTACAGCTTCTCTGAATGTTTTAAGCTTCATCTTAAGACTGTTGAGGTCCTTGCTCCCATGACAATCTTTGGCCAAACTCCACCCCTAAGAACATCTGGACACTGTCAATTTGCCCTCTCATGCAAATTAGGACTATTACATTCCTTTACAGAAGCTGCATTTCTTCAATTAATTTGCTTTTACCCAACTATTTGCACCTCCATCAAACACCCTAAGCTCTCTGTATCAATATTTGGGTTGCCAGTTTCTTTCTAGCTTGTTTCCATTTATGGTGTGCTTCTCCATTTAATACTAAATCGACAGTGACAGATCACCACCCTTTTTCTAAATTCACTAAATGGTTTAATAATATAATTTTGAGGAACAGATTTGTGCCTCGCACGCACACACCAAGGCAAAATAAAGATGACAGCGCATTTGAACAAGGCAGCAATAAAACAGTGATAGTAATAAAGAATAAAAATGCTATATCAGGTTGCCATGGGAACCAGCATTCAAGGACTCCAGGTAACGTTGTAAAACATGCCACTGAGCATAAAGCAGCTAAGCAGGTTAAGAGGTTATTTATTAGGCTGCGACACGTTGTGCAGTGCCCTCTGGTGAGAGCGCAACAGAGGCACAAAACCAGGCACAGGATCCCAGAGTTTGTGCCCCAGGAGCATCACCCAGGAATGGCAGCCTGGCACAGCTGGGAAGGAATGGCACAGGGCACTGAGCACAGGTCAGGCTGGAGCAGAGCTCGCAGGGTGACACCAGGACAGCTGCTCTCATTTGCCTCCTTTTGCTCTAATTTGTCCCAGCCAAGAGCACCACAGCACTCAGGGAGCCACCAAGGGCTCCAGCAAACACCTCCACAGGTGGGAGGGATGTGCCAGCCTCTCCAAGGGCTGCTCCTCCTGCTGAGGGTCAAGGCCAGCTGAGATGAAAGCCACAGCAGGGATGATTAAAGCCAGTGAGCACAATCCATGGGCACAGCGTGTTTTCTTAGGCACTCAAAGTGGAACTTGTTCCATGCCCAGAAATTTCACTAAATTTAGCCGCAGTTCCCCACGAGGAGGGGTTCCAAACCCAAGCTCAGGGACATGCACCACTGCATGAGGAGCACAGAGAAATGACTCAACGAGGTAAGGAGCCCATGAGCAAACAACAAAAATCCAACTCAATTCAACTCAAGTTTAAACCAGTAATTCAATTCAACTCAAGTTTAAACCAGTAATTCAATTCAACTCAAGTTTAAACCAGTCCGAGGTGTCCCATCCTACACAAGACAAAAATACCAAGACACCAAAGACAAGATGTTCTTGAACATCTTGACAAGGCAGAACAGCCCCCATGTACAACACAGGCTGCTGCAAAGGCTTTTGAGTGCCAAGTGCTCCCCTGCACCCTCACCATGATCTCCAGGGTCACAGGGACATGTAGCTGATGCCCATGACTGCCAACAGCAGACATTGAGCCTATTTCCAGGTACTATTAATTAACATTATCTGGGGGAGCAGAATAGACTGCTTACAAACATCACAGCACGGGGTTTTCTTTTTTTTTCCCCACAGGCCTTTCTGTAGGGAAATCAATACAAAATCTAGTTAAATGATTCTGAATAAACACTGTTAACGTTTTGTATAGATTGGCTCCTCCAAAACTGGATCAGAGCTAATACCATCCTGATCCATCATCCTTCCTGCTACACCTAAAATAATAGAAATTGTAACAGAGAGAGGATGATTTTTAAGTCTGCCAAAACCTGCTAAACACAAGGCATGGTTGGATTAGCTTTTTCTATTAGCAAAGCATATTTAGCCTAATATTCTGCAGTGCTTTCCTGTTGGGATGGGGGTCAGTGCATGCCCAGCCTGCCAGCCCTGCTCTGCCTGCAGCCAGCTCCCAAACCCACCACAGCAGCACATTTGGACTTGTCTTTAAGCTGCAGGAATACTGCTGGGAGGTGGAGGGGGGCTGGAGTATGAAACCCATCTCTCCTTGTTTTCCCCTGCACCGTTAAAGCTGTCAATTCAATTCTCCTCCCACTAAGTGGCACCAATGCACCGCAAACCACAACGAAAACATCTGTACAGACAGCTTATAAATAAATATTCCCCTGTCTTCCTGAGCCTGGCCCGCAGTAGGGAAATCAAACAAGCAGGGGCTGCATGCAGGAAGGGGTGGTGGGGCTGCCATGGGCCAGCTCTGCCCCAGCACAGCCCTCCAGGTATGGCCCTCCTCCCTCATAAAACCTTTAATTACCTTTCCATGAAGGAAACACAGCTCACAGGGACACAAGGAAAGGGAAAAAGTCCAAGAGGTAATGTTGTGTTAGTTGCACACCCAATACCTGCTCTCTCTTTGAGAAGAAAAGCAGGGCAGGGACAGCAGCAGACATTGAAACCCATGGAGTGCTGAGCCAAGCCCAAGCCAGAGTCCCTGCAGCTGAACTGCACACAATCCACATCACAAATCACACCCTGAATGCCAGGCACTGCAGTTTTTCTTCCAGACAGCCCTTGTGAGGCCCTTTTGTTCAGGAGAGCTGTAAGGACTGCCCTGGGCTCCTGGCTGAATCTCTGAGGCTCTGCCCAGCAAAGCCCAACACTTGTGCCACTGGACAGCAGCTATGTGGGGCAGAAGCAGCTTTGCTGTAAATCAAATCTACTGTAAAAAAAAACCAAATCCATGGCTGAAATTTACTGTAGCTGGGAAAAGGTTATGAAATAATAAGCTCCATTGCTTAACCATCAGGCAGGAACAGAAACTAGAAGGGAAAAATGTCTAGCAAATATCTTTTCACTAGTGCTCTTGAGAGAAGTGGAAATTAGCCAAAAACACCAGTTCAAATGCCAAGAGTGAGCAGTTTGGGACCCCACAGTTTCCCTTGTCCTTTGGATGAGTGATGCCCCTGGTCCCTCCAAAGTGTGGAATCAAAGCTGTGTGTGAGCAAAGAGCTGAGCAGGGCCTGGACAGGAGGAGCAGGGCCCAGCAGCAGCAATGGATGACTGCTCTCAGTGGTTTCACCACCATCTGCCTCACATCTGCTCCAGCAGAAAGCTGCTAGAACACAGCAGCTCTGTCACACACTGCCATGCAGGCCAGCCTGGCCAGACACACAGAGCCCGGTGCTGGAAGCTGACAGACATCGACTCCTCCAGCCTGGAACTGCCTGTGGCTGACA
The DNA here is from genome assembly GCF_047830755.1 of Zonotrichia albicollis. Lineage (NCBI taxonomy): Eukaryota > Metazoa > Chordata > Aves > Passeriformes > Passerellidae > Zonotrichia > Zonotrichia albicollis. The sequence goes on along the minus strand of NC_133836.1, from coordinate 6,582,644 downwards.
GCCACCACATCCAAACCAGACATACCAATCTGCCCTCCCAAATTAGCAATGTGCAGTGGCCACAGAGGAATAACTTGCCTTCATCTACAACAGAGCTGAACAACCACAATCACCACCTTTTTATACAGCAAGTCTGAACAGTTATCCCTAAGGGGAAGATGTCCCTAAGGAGAGGGAAAAAGAGTTCATAGGCACCTCCTGAGTTTGTTTTTAAAACAACACTCACAGATGTAGTACTGACATTAAACCTCCTGTGCACTGAAACCAAAACAGGGAATAAAAGAATCCCCTTGGTCTTCAAGTATTCCAAATATCCTGCACTAAGCAGCAGGGCATCAAGTCACTGGCCAGGGATGTTGACTTGCTTCTTTATGCTCCCTCCACCTTTCCCCAAGCAATATCCAAGAGCAGATTATTCTGTTGTTTGCAGTAGACTGAAGTAATTAAGCTTAACCCTAGTCCTGTGGGAGTCCCAGAGAAGGTTAGTGATCCACAGGCGTGACACGCTGTTATTTATAGCTGATTAAGTTCTATTTATCTACATTTAAATGTTGCAGGAGATGGGAAGAGATCCCAAAACACATCTGTGTCTTATTAGAAACACCAGCTGTGTGTGGTAGCTTAAAGTTTGCCTTCCTTGAGAGGTTATAAGGAAAAGAAAAACCAACCCTGAATAACTCAAATTCTTCACTGTAGCTAAATAAATTGGTGTGGTTTAGTCATAATCTTCAAGATGTAAGCCTGCCATCCCATGCAACTGACCTGCTTCTGGGGTCAAACTGGAACCCAAAATTAGCCAGGCTGCTTTGAAGCTGTTCTGAGCACTGTAATTGCATTTAGTTTTCACTGTAAGACTGTTCATGTCTTAAGAGACATGAGAAAGGTGACCAGCAGGTCACAAAGCAAATCTTTAGAGGCAGAACTTCTGAGCCTCTGTGCATTTCCTAACAGCACTGTGGTTTCACCAGTCAGACCCTCCTCACGTATGTGCTCCATTTTCACACACACACAGAGAAGACAAGCAAACTGAGGGGATGCAGTTCTGTCACCACCCTTTCCTCCAGACAGATGTGGTGCTAGGGCCCACAGCAACCACTGAGACTGGTATTGAAACGTCTGTACAATTGGAGTTACTGCCTTTTTGGTGGTAGAGAACAGTAAAAGAATTACTTGCATGTAGGATATGCAAAGAGTTTCATTAATAGGATCATCACAACTCAGGGTCAGGCTCTAAAGGAAGGGACACCACTGTCTTCTCACTATTTTCACCAAATCACAGAGGTAATGCAGAGTTTACCTCCTAATTGCCAAAGCAGAATGTGCTGAAGGAAGCAGTAAGCTGAGATCTCCTTCTGTAAGAAGTCCTAGTTGAAACACCCAGATACCAACAGGGGGATAGAGCAGGAACATCCATCTAGCTCCTGTGGCTGCAGAAGTGTAACTCTCCCTAGGATGCTTCTTAACAACCAGAAGAATGACATATCACCTTTGCCTTTTCCCACTGGAAACCATCTGTGAGCTGCAAGACCTTTGTTGGTAAGTTCCAGCCCAGAAGAGCTGGCTGAGTTTCACTTTCAGCATCACCTGAAATGGAGCTGAGATTCAAAATGAAACTTTAAGGTAAAAAGCAAAACTTCTGAGTTTTGCAAAGAAGGCTTTGAAATGCCTCACCTTGGCTTTGACACCTTCTTCTTGCACAAGAATCAGTGAGATGTGTCCACAGGAGTTCTGTGAAACTGCATCTTGAAAGGAAAACCCACAAGGACCACATTCACCCAAGGCACTGACTGCAATCTTCTGATGGATTATTTACTGTCAGTCACCCCGAACTGCAGCTCACTTGGCAACCCTCACCCACAGCTTGGCCTGGGGGGTAAAAGACACCCTGTTTTTCCTTTTCTCTGAGCTCCTGGCTCTGAGCATCCCCACACAGTGCAGGGCTCCTGGCTCTGAGCATCCCCATCCAGTGCAGAGCTCCTGGCTCTCTCCAGTCCCACATTTACTCCAGGGATGCAGCTGAGGGCTGATGTTAACAGAGCGTTAAACCTCAAATTGGAACATGGCAGGAGCAAGACTGGGATGTTTCCAGTTTCCCCTAGGAAGGCAATGCTGCCAGCTCTTTGTTTTGTAGTGAGGCATGTGATAATTTGGCATCATCTTCTAAGTTCTGAAATTTGCTGGAACAAAAGAAATGTTGAGCTTTCATTAAGAGGAAAAAACAAAGTGTACAGTCTCAAGTCATAAACACAGACTTGCAAATACAGCCCATGAGTGCCTGAATACAATTAAGAAGTCTCTAAACCAGTGCTCATTAAGTATCTCAGTTGCTGGATAGCTTATTTGTTCATTCTTATTATTTGATTAGATTTGATAACTCAAATAGTTTGGAGTAGTATTTCTGCTGTGGTTCATCTGCTGCTAAATTCCTCTTTCACAGGCCTCCTTTACAACCTTAAGGAATTCAGGTTGCTCACCCTGCACTGATATTTTAAAACTGATGTTTTGAGATATACTAATATAGCGAACAACCAACCCCTTAAATTTCATTTACTGGAGCTTTTACATGACATGTTTCAGCAGCTGCAGGCAGGCATGGGCATACATTCAGTAAATCAACTGCCAGAAAAGTTCCTCCCATATTATAGGAAAAATAGAACCATTTCAGTTTAAAAACAAAGGGAAAAAACCCAGCAAAAACAAAGCCAGCAATGAAGCAAAGTCTGGTTATTCCAGAGTACAGTTTCCCCTGGTACTTTGTGTTGCAATTATTGACATATCCCCAGATAGTCAAACTCATGTGGTCCAAAGTTTTGTTGTGAACTTTGTAGAACACGTTGTGCCTGAGCCAACTGGAGCAGACACTGTGTGTTATCAGGCTGACCAGGGGAACAGGGGACACACCAGAACTGCTGCTAAAGGGGAAAAAAAATCACTGAGCTACACAAACCACAACCAAATGCAAAATCAAATTCAAGCACAAGAAGCAGGTTTGAGTTGCAACCACCCAGACATCTCAAGATACCACCTTGGCTGGATGAAAAACACAAGTAGCCAAGATCAGGGAGCACCAACACCTTCCACTTCTCTGCAAGTTCAGCTCCTGGCACAGCCACACCTCATAACCACAGGATAGGAGTAATTCCACGCTCACACAACAGCAGCAGGATGAATACCTATCTAACAGCAGCAGTATTGCTTCCTCCTGCTTTTTACACAACATTTTAACTTTATTCTTTGGCTGGACAGGCTAAAAACACATGAGTAGAGATAGAATGCCTGGATGCACTGCTTTACTATTAATCCTAATAAGCAGAAGCAGAAATCTGAAAGCAAACACTACAAAGGGTTTTCACCACAAAAATTCAACCTCAATTTCCATTTTCTAACCATAGTCCTAACAACTTCAGAATTTTCCTTGTTGTACTTATGAGTTCCTCTGCTTCCTCCTTTCAAATTATATTTACACAAAAAACAAACCAATCTGAATTATTCTGGAAAACTAAGAAGCATATGCTTTCACATGTGCAAGAGCTGCTGATTGCCTAATTTATTAGAAGAAAAGCAGAACCGAAATACAGCCATACTGCCATACCATATAAATCACCTTCAATAGGAGCTAGACAAAAACACCACACTGGTTTCTGTAACCTTGTTTCTGTCCCATTCATTGCATGCAGATGGGATAATTTCAACTGGAGGCTTGTTACTAGGCTCTACTTAACCCCACAAAATCACAAACCCCAAGAGATAATACAGTCAAAACCAGTATGAAGAACACAAAACACAAACGTGCTGCCACAAGCACAGCACAGATTTTTAAGTGCTGGTGTTTTCCATCCCCATTCAATGCATTGCTGTAAAGGAACAGATTGTTACAGGAACTTTGGGGAAGCACCCAGCAGAAAGCTCCCCAGCCTTCTGTATCCCCAGAACTTGTGAAACTGCCCTGCAATGGGATGGGATGGCAAGAGGGGCAGCAGTACCTTGTTCTTCTTCTCTCCCTCAGCATTGGGCTCCACTCCTCAGCACATGCACCCGTCTCCAGCAGTGCTCACAAGAGGCTTCGTGGCTCAAAATAAGGAGGATCTAAACCAACAGCTCAAGCACTTAAACAAAAACATGAAACAAAAGAAGAGAAGGGGGGCGGAGGGGAAAAAAAAATGTAGTGGAATAAATCCAAGTGTAGCTCTTGCAGCTCAGAGCCCCTGGCAAGTGCCAGCAGTTTCAAAAGAGCTGTAATCTCTAAACTCTTATCAAGGTTTTATCGCACTCCAGTTCTTATCTAAACCAAACAATCACTAGAACAGCAGCTGATAAGGCATCCTGACAAGGTAATTTCGGCAATTTAAATCCACTGCTACAGCCATCATACACTGAGAATATTTTAACACCCTTTCCAGTTTAACCTCTAATCTCTGTTGCTCTGTTCTCTCCAAAGAGCAGGGCAGTTTGTGTCTCCTGCAGCCAGAAACACTTCCTGCCATGGCTGGAGTCACAGGCAGGTGCCCTTTGAGCCCTGTCCTCCCGTGTGCAGCCAGCCAACGCCAGCTCCATCAAAAGGATCATTATTTCCCCTCTCAATGCAAGTGGCCATTTTCCCCAGCTTGACAAAGGTCCTGTTAAATGTGGGAGCTGCATCTGTCACAAGCTGCTGTGTGGGAGAGGAGAGGGGAATCAAAAGCAGCAAACACAAGGCAGGACCAGCCCCTGGCGTGACTGGGTGCAATACAGCAGAAATATGTTCTCTGTAGTCCTGTGGGATTTTCACCTAGAACATCTCACCCACAAGGCAGGATTGGCTCATCTTCCAAATCATTCTGGAAATCACTGGCCAGAACACCCAGTGTCTCTTTTCACATTTCTTCTTTCAACAGACTTTTTACATCAGGCTAAACCTTGCTGTTGGGACATCTGAAAACACTTATTCATGCTAAATGTGGCTGGCAAATGACACACAAAACCAAAATAAAACCAACTACTTCTGCTGGACAGAAGCATCAGTCCATCTGATGCAATGTCCTCTGGTCACCAGACACTGCCTTGACACAATTCCTAATTATTTCTCTCTCTATGAGTGATATTCAGCTACTGGGACATTGCTGTGACTCCAACACTAAGCAGCCCATGCCACACAATGTTTATGTACACAGGACAGGGCAGAGCAGCTGTAGAACCAAGGGAGTTTGCCCTGGGTTTTCCACAGCTCCCAGGAGGCTGGGGAGGTGAGCCCAGCTCTTGTGCAATGGCCCTGGGCACACCCAGCCCCTGCAGGAGCTGCAGGGCCACCAAAGCCACCCCAGGGACCAGAGGGGAGCTCTGTGGCCAGGGCCCCTCTGGGGGGCTGTCACTGAGTGTGCCAGGGGGGATGTCCTCGTATGAACAGAAAGTGAACAGTGTAAACCAGAGAAACCGCTCAATTCCCTCGGGCTGAGCTTCCAAAATCAGGAAACAGAATTAAAGATTTCTTGGTATATGCATACCAGTGGGAAAAAACCCCACAAAACAACCAAATGCTGCAAACTCCAAACTTCCATCTTTGCTAAAGATGGAAAATTATTTTATGCCCTATTTCAAAACCTTTCTTCAATCAAAAGTTAATGATTCAAGAGACACACAGGATGCAAACCCCCATTTTCCTCTATAAATCAGTGTCTGATGTGAAATGCAAACTAATTTGTTGACATTACAAGACTTAAATGTGGTTAAAGAAATAATAAAGTGTCTTCAGTTTTAATCAGAATATATCCTGAGTTCCAGAAAAACCATCCAGCACAGGTAGGAACAGAACCATAAATACAGCATGGTAGCCTTCATTAGCCCAAAGAGAGTCATTTCCTTTCTCTTACATTGTGAAAACCAATGTTTTTTTCATCCCTGAATACCTTTGACTGGGAAAGCATTGGGTCTCTTACATCAAGGAAACCCACCAGTTTGATTCACTGGGTATGAAAATCTGGGTGTGAATGAAAATTGCTCTAAAGGAGGTGACATCAAGATCAGCTTGCATCAAAATACACATCATCTTTGTGTTCCTCCTGCAAGGCTTTTTTGGGAGGTCATTCGGGCTGGATATTGTGTTCTAATGGGTTCCTTTTGTAATATTTGCAAGAGCCAAACTGCTCTGCTCCAAGGAGAAATGAACATCAGAGCTCAACCTGTTTCTTCAGCCCACCTGAGCGCACAGCAAGCTCCCTGTGAAAGCACAGTTATGATGCAGCCACTCAGCATTTAAAACATCCAATCCAACCCACCATAAACTGTCACTTCAGGCATTTATGGCAGACAGTAAACACATGCTTATCAGAGAACTGCACCCTGCAAGCTCAGCCAATGGAGCAGTATTTCTTATCAAATCAATGGCTTATCAGGGAACTTAACAAAAATAAAGGTTACACCATACAGTCTCCTCCTTTTCACCTCTGCTCCATCGAGATGTACAACTCCAATTAAAGCTACATTGCTCAGGCTTTGTAGATTTGCTTCCTCCTTGCCTGCCCTTGAAAGCAGAGCCTGCCTTTACAGCAGAGCACATGGAAACAATTCCCTGCCCAGATGTGCTGAGCTGGACAAAGAGCACAGGGAGCCCAGCTTGGCTGTGCCCACCTGCTCGGGTCGATGGCACTGGGGACTGCCTGTCCCGTCCCCCCGGGCTGCTCCTGCACCAGGGACAGCAGCAAGGTCAGGAGACACAGCAATGAGTGTGAGGGGTCTGCACAGCCACTGCAGAGCAGGCAGAACACTGCTGCTGTGGGGATTTGGCTAACTGAATTCACAAATGAAAGGAAACACCCGTAAGGAAACAGAAAAATCTCACATTCCCTTTTAATGGGAGCTGTCTAAAAATGTGAGGCCACATTGCAGGAACAAGGGCATTTCTGAAGCGAGCAAAAGTGAGTGTATTTGTCTGACTAATTATTAAAGCTCCTTCAGAAGCTACACTTCCCCACACTAAGCGAGTTCTTCCTCCTTCTGTGGTTGCTCTGTCCCAAACCACAACCATACATTCTCACACTCTCTCTGCCAAAGTAACAACAGAATTAACTATTCTCTATTTCCCTCAAACAGAATAGGCTGGATGCAACTTACTTAAATGCACTTAACTAATGATCTTCTAATTAACTGCTGTTTAACAGTTGATATCATTATTAGATCATCTTCCATCCATAAGTTTACAGCAGAGGCACTGGAAAGCGCTCACAGAAACAGCAGCCAGATGGAGACTGAGGAGCAGCTGACTTGAGTGGTTTTTCAATCTGTTACCTGAAATAATTGTTATTAGGCACCTTCACACATTTACGCATGAAAATTCCTAAATTGCAAAGGATCAGAAAAATTTCTGGTGCTGAGTTGCTAAGATGATCTTCACACTAACCAAACAGGGAACAAGGCTGGTGAAGCTGCTCAACTCAAGAAAACGACCCTCTTGATTTTCTAAAATTCAAATCAGGTTTGTCAGATTACAAAGCAGCAGTCAGTACTATCACAGTGAATAATGACTTTTTAAAAATTCAATAGAAGCAGCCCAACTACTCACTCACCGCTTTACACCATAAAGTTCTGGTCAATCCAAGCTTCTAATCTTGACATGTGACTGCTCCTTCTAAAAGCTCTAGCTCATCAGATATAAATTAACCTGGAAAATGGAATTACCCTGTCAAGTGCTCTGCTCTTTCCCTCTACTTTTTACAGTATCTAAGACTAAAGCACTTGGTGTCTATAATCTGTTGCTGACAACACTTGATTTTGCTGAGCTGTACAGTCTGGAACAAGAAACATTCATTTCTACCTGAGACAGAGGAGGATTTTCATCAGTATTATCCAAATTACTGCAGCCTGAGCTCCTCCTTGGATGACTAGGAATGCTTTCCATCTACAAGAGCTTTCCTATTGATTAGCTGTTGTTTGGGTTTTCTTTGTGGAAATCTTTAAAAAAGCTACTCATCTATTTTATCAATGCTACTGACAACTTCATCATCAAGTAAAATAACATTAAAGCCCTTAAATTACTTTTTTTAACTTCTTTAAAATATTACCATATAAATCTGAACTGTCTTTATGGATTACTTATGCGTGCTGTTGTTACCAAGCCTGGTTAAATTTAGTTCTAATGTAATGCACTTACTTCTCAGAGAACTCATAAACACAAACCCCCCTTGATAAGCAAGCAATAAAACCCTGTCCTTTATTGCCACCAAGGTAATTCCAACTTTAATATATCTATTATTTCAGTACTAAGATTTTGCTGCAGCAAATTGAATTCTTCATGAAGGAAATAAAAGAAAATGCATGAGAAATGCTGAAACAAAACTCAAGGTTCTGTGAGAGACTAGAGAACAGAAAATTTCAGAGAAATTGAAATTAGTACTGATATTACAGGAAAGAATAACTCAGAATAACATTACTTCTCACAGTGTTGCTGGGATAATTTGAAGAATGTCAAGACTAAGCATTTTTATACTGCACTTCAGCTGAGACTACCAGAGAAGAGGCATTAAACAGTTCCCTTCCACACTGCCTCAAGGACAGAATTCCCAGCAAACCAACCTGCAGCAGGCAAATGCTGCAGGTGGAACCTGAGGTCTTATTTCTGACTCACATTCCTCACCATTGCAAAATCCTTCTTTTTCCACAGCCTGGATCTGATTTGCAAATTACTCTTTTCCTAGCATGCAAAAAAAAGAAATTGGGAATGGGTTGAAAGATCATGGATAGTCCTGAGAATTTACTCAATTTTAGCAAAGATTTAGAAGGCAAGTCAACCATCTGCTCTATGTTAGAACAGCTGAGCCTCAGAACTCTTGCTCCCCTCTGTGATCTTAGCTCCACAGGCTCCAGAAACGTTTTCATTAACACCAATTCTGTATTCAGAGAGTCAGACCTTACCATCATCATCCCAAACTCCTGCTCAGTGCTTTCCACCACACAACAGTTTTTAATCAATACTAATATGAGTCAAAACTGATAGAGGATTTGGAAATGTGGGGAGAATCTCCCATCAGAACATGAGGCTGCTGCCACTGAGCAGTTCAGGCTTCTCCTTCAGGTGCACACCTGCCATAAGCAATTAGAAGAGTCTGCACTGTATTTTCATGTTCCAGTAAGGTAACTAGGATGTTTCTCAGTAAAAACAAGGACTGGAAACAGAACTGGGATCTCTAGTGTTGTGTACACCAACTACCACCCCAACAAAACCAAGTAAATAGGAAAATAAGGAAAATAACAAGAAAAAAAAACCTTTTATCTTCCACCATCTCACCAAACTGAAATCAAAACATGCTGGCTGCACCCACACAACAGAGAAACTGAAGGGAAAGGCAGGACCAGAACTGTTTCCTTCCTACCTCCCACCTTCAGCTGCCCCAGGTCTGTTTTCCCTGACTGCCACGGAAATCCCACCTTGCCCAGCCACAGCAGCAGGATCTGTGATTATTTGGGCTGACATAACCCTGCAGGGCCCCCAAGAACAGGGAAAGTTTGTTCTTCACTGCAGTGAGAGCAAGAAATGGTGGAAGCCACAAAGATGAGCAAAGAAAGAAAAATGTGGAACTGGAGCAGTGAAAGCTGCAGTACAGGACAGTTAGAGAGGCAGGTTAATTATTAACCCTGCAGACTTGCCATCCCCTAAATCTTCAAAAATGTTTAACTAGCAGAGCCACAGTAAGGAAAGTGCATGGTTGGGTCTTCTTTCCATTTTGCAGAGGAGGAAACCGAGGTGAGGAATGAGCTCTTAAGGCCACAGAGAAGAGCACAGCAAGCTGAATAAAATAAAATGTGTCTGGCTCTAACCCTGCCTGCTAGACTGGGGTCCACTGCTCTGCTTCATCCTCTAAACCTCAATCAGGAAAGTGAGTATCAGTATCTTTTAAGTAACAACATTCTTACTTGTGCATTGAAAAGCACTTGCTACAGGGATAAAATAAAGAAGCTGACCTTTGACATTTCTGAAAGCTCAGTAAAAGGCAATAGGAAGCAAAATTGTATCGTGCACCAATAAACCGTAAATTATTTTATGATATGAGAGGTTACTTAATCTGAAACTATAACTATTAAGGAGAGTGATAAGAGATAAGGAAGGTAAAGACTCAGGGACTTTTCAGCCTCGTATCTTATCACTTCTGGTGTATTATTAACCAGCTTGATTCACAATATCCCAGTTACTTTGTGATCTTTCCACAGTTGAAAACTATTACCAAATGTGAAGTATCCAGAACTTTGTTCAGTTGTGCTACTAAAACAATACAATCTTGTTTTTGATCATGCATTCAAGCCACAGTAGCACCAACACAGAGAGTTGTAAATCCTGGAGGTTTTTTTTTTTCCTTTAAGCCTGTGTAAACTTTGTTTTGATTTTACTCTGAAAAGGACACTATGAACCCTTACTGCTCCTCTCCAGTCAACACACTTTTTAATCCACTTTGCAAAGATTAGAAAACTGCTCTCTAATATATTGCTTTGACATCTCTCTAACCAATTACACAAAGTTTTCCAGCAGGCATTGATTTATGTTAGATGTCCGCAAGAATACTCACATTAATAAAGCTGATTGTGTCTCTCACCACAGAAATTATTTAATGACAGAAGCACCATGATGCACATTCACCTGCACCCAAAGGAAATCAATTTACCAGCTGAACCACCCACCTGCTGTTAAATCTTTTATTTAGCTTGCATTGTTATTGATTTTAATTGAAAAAATCACGATTTGTCATAGCTTGTACTGCCTGAAAACTAAAAACTCTTTAATGTGCTGTTAAAACTGCAGGTTGTCTTGTCCACAATGGAAGAGGATTGCTCAACCCACAAACCTGCAATCACACTGCTCCTTTGATTGTTTTAGCTGCTGTAAACCATTGTGGTGGGATAAGGCAGCTCCAAGCAGAATACTAGGGCTTAGAGAAAGATGAATTATTTTATTAAATGCAATTCATCCTACTCCCCTCTAAATCCTCTATCTTATTTATATCAGAAATCTCTCAACTTCAAGAGGTTAATGAGTGTAAAATATTATTAAGAAAAATACTATTAAGCAAGAATGTTATTTTCTCTGATGCCAAGAGTGCTGTGTTAAAGAAAAAGGGCAGGAAAATAAAATACAGCCCAGTCTCTGCTCTTCTAGCACAAAGCTGTCTCCAGCCATTTTACATCTGGCAGCTGCTTGGCTGATCCTCACCCAATGCTGCCCAAAATTAGGTATTTCAACACACTCTTATGTTGCAAACAACATTCAAAAGCTTTTCCTTTCATTGCAACATTGAACCAAAACAAACTTTGAAATCTCAGAAGCTGCAACAAAGCAGCTTTGTCACCCCCCCAGCCAGCTTTAATCCTCACCCTGGAGGAGCCACAGACCTACTGAGGGCTGGATGAGCTTCATTTCAGGCAGCTCCCTCACACACTGTGCCACCAGGAGATGGGGGAAGCCTCCAACTCTTTGTATTTCTCAAGGGAAAATAACGCCCTGGTTTTCCCCACTGAAGGATGGATGGGGAAAAACAACCTGTGAAGGTGCTTTGCAGGCAGCATTACACATGCAAAGGCACAAACATCTCCCACCCACAGAGCTCACCCTTAACCCCCTGTCCTGAGCAATTCTCCCATTTATCTTATTGCATTTCCCTCTTGAAGGGACACTGCCTGTCATTATGCAGCTAATACAGAGATGGATATATTACACTGCCTCATTAGATTGAAAATAGGTATTTTATAAAAAAAAAAAAATTAATGCAGCTGCAGAGGAGGTAGGGGGATGAGAACTGACCAGCTCCAATATTGCTGATCCCCCAGCTACCTTTAGCTCTGCACAGCAATAACCATTACATTTATTTATTTCTCTCTCCCTCTTGGTATAAATACTAATTCAGACCCAAAAGCCTGGTCAGATTTGAGTTGCTATTACATAACTTTTCATTTGACACACACACCCACCTCATTGAAGCTGGGTTTTTCCTCTTGACAACAGCCCTGGGTGCTGTGTGTGTGGGGAATTACAGAACACCCACCACCTTTGCTCTGCTCAGGGTTTCAGAAAAACAATTCTCTGTCAGACATTTCACCCAGCTACCAGCAGGAGAGCAGGAACTCTGAAAAGCTCTGTCAGCTCCCAGCACTTAATGCTCTCTGACAATGCCTGCCTGGAGCAAGTGGCTGTGAATAAGAGGCTATGAGACATTCTCCAGCTCAGAAGGGGAAAACAGAGCTGGAAGTGTCCCTAGGCTTTCTAAAATGTAAAAAAAAAAAAGTCTCCAGCTTGAAAGAAGTGAAAGATGGAAATCTCCCAGCATCCTGCAGCAGCAGCCAGATGGTGTTTCTTCACTTATGGAGGCCCACAAGAGCCATCTGAGCTAGAGGGCAAAGACAAACAAGCTGCTGTAATCACACAACTCACCAGCACCTGGCAGATAATAAATGCTACCACTTAACAAAACTAGAGAAAATAAGCTACACTGAGCTCAAGAGCCTCAGCTAAAGGTAGCTACAGAGTGCCAGCCTGCAACAGCAACTCATGGTGGTGCTCTTCTACATCCTTTCCTGTTATCTTGGATAGGGAAACAACTGGGAGGTCTTCTGAAAACCAAAGTTAAGGATTTGGTCAGCAATCTTCTGCTTAAGAAATGTGATCAGTTCAGGACAGGAAATAAATATTTACCATTTCCATAAAGCCTCTGGCTGCTTTTTGAGCCCATGTGTAATGAGTGCTATCCAGTATCAAAGCACATATGACATCCTGCTTTTTTCATCCCACAGTAACCAGGAAAAGAAGTAAAAATGTGAGTGGAGAAGGCAAAGAGTGGAAATTAAGGGTCACATAGGAGCAAGGCGGACTAGCAGGAGAGAGAAACAAGTTCTTAACCCAAACCAAGCAATGTCAGGGTGTAGGAGATTTGCTTCTCTTCTGTCCCTTCCATACCATGGACTTCCTGTTACATCTCCCCACTTGCTGTAGTTTGGTTTCTTGTTCCCTAACTGTGGTTATGGGAACTCTTCCCTCTTGTTCTGTTTCTGCAGCAGACAAAGCCTGCATTAGACATGACCATCCCCATGGGCCTTTCCTCTGCAGCCAGAGGTGTCAGAGACAGCAGCCCTGCCCTTGCACAGGTATTTCAGGATGCTGAAGCCACATTTACACACAGGAAAGCACAGCAGGAGCCCTGAAGGTGTGAATTTCCCTAATGTGGGTCTCCACTGACCCAGCAGCAGATCCTGCTGGGGTCAGACCCAGCTCCATCCTCTGTGCTGAATGAATCAGAGGTTGCTCAGCCAGGACTGCCAAAATCAATCTGGAGCCAAGCAGTGCAGATGCTGCCACTCTGGGAGCTGGACTGCATCCACTGTCTGCTGCTCTCAGTCACTGCACAGCTGCCAGACAGAACAGCTATGGCCATTGCTGAGCTGGGGGGAGAATGGAGCCAGATAACCACACAAAAGTGTCTGTATTTTATAATCAACTTTCAGCCATATGATGGGATTTACTCCACAAAAGCATTCAGAGATGCTCTAGTGAGGAAGTATAAACTAGCAAAGTTAAGATGCTTCTTTGTGAAGCTCATTTGTCACTGAAGTTATTTACCTACCCAAGCACACAGAGAGCAAAATGATGCTGAAACTTCACCTAACTCCATTCTCAAGAGGGAGGTAAATAACTTGGACTAAAGATGAACTCATGCCTAATTGATTTAGAAAGTTATTAATTTATTGATCTCTAGTTCAGCCTCTCCAAAACTAAGACTAAAACCTTAGTCCAAAGAGGGGTTCTGGGCCATGCACTGGGATGCTGGGAACAGGAGTGAGGACATAGCCCATATTTGATTAAAATGTGGGTTTCTTTCATTAAAACATCAGCTTGTAAGCACTAAATGTTGCATGTTACCTCTATTCATCAGTCAGGCTGAATCCAGAAAACACACAACACCAGTTGGAAGGCTTTATACTTTTTGATTCATGCTGATGTGAAGAAATCCACAGTGTCCCTCACTTGTGCAGCACATTTGCCTTTTTTAGTAGAAATTGTTCCCCTTATTAGACACTGTTAGAAACAGCCCTGTGTTTTTTGCTACAGATTCAGGGGTACATTTCCTCGGGATTACTGTCTGCTCACAACTGGCAGCAACTACAGATTAGTGCAAGCATTTTCCTTTTTACCACTGCTTAAACAAATGCAGAATAAACCTAGACACCAATCCTCAAGAAACAGGCTTTCCTTTTTTCCTCCCTAGAACTCTCTATCCCCTTCCTGTTTTAAAGACCCACAGCTGAATTTGGGCACAACCCCACCCTGCCCTGGGCATGGCAGCACTGGAGTTTTCCTTAAAAATAAACACACAACAATGTAAATCCCACCGTGGAAGGGTGGAAGATTGCAGGTACCTGCCAGCTAAAGAGCAATGTGCTTATTTATTCAAGTTCAACACAAATCCAGCAGAAGCTTAGGGACAAGACAGTTGAGACAAAATGTCTCTGCACACATTTGAAAAACCTTATGAACTCTCTTTCCTTCTATGCAATCAGACTAATTACACTTGTGTGGAAGTCTAATTACACCTCTGCATTAGCTACCAGTGAAGTATTTCTTGAGTTATTTCTGAGCAGCCTGCAGTAAAACCAGCCTCATCCATTAACTGACACTCTGTGTGTGCAGTCTCACGGCTCCAATTATGTACCTTGAGTCAGCCCCTGAAAATCCTCCTTGCTGCCAAAGATATCCTGGTGAAAAATGAAGGACGTTGGAGGTGGCTTGAAAAATACTCCCAGCATTAAAAACAAATGCTGTTATGCAAAGCCCTGCATTTTATTTAAATTTGTGCTGCTTGAGATGCAAACAAGATTCATTTCACTACATGGTTGTGCTATCCATTTATTAACTATTCTGCATAAAATCCATTTCTAAATGATTTCACCAAAGTTCATAAGCCATTTTAAAACTCAGAAACTGATGAAAAAGGAAATGATCCAGCAGCAACAAGCCTCGAACTAAAAGCCTGATGGAAATAATTTTATTTCTTAATTTAAACAGCATATGAAATTGGATTCAATCCCAAAATCATTGCATGCTCATTTTAATTAAAACTTATGAAGGTTATACTTTCAGAAGGAAGGAATTGAGTTTACTGCTGTAGTAGCCTATGACTAATATTTGGCAACAGACAACAAGTGAGGCACAAAGAATTAAGTTTCCACACTTTTACTTTGGTGCTACACACTTTGATATCCAAACCCTGGCATTAACAAGCACTGACTTCAGCTGCTGATAGCTAAGCTACCTCCTCTATTTTCTAGCATCAGTAGCTCAATGTAAACAAGAAATCCCCTTGCTATAGGCTGCAATTTGCTCAGTGTCATCAGCTCCCACCTCTGACAGGGGATTCTGATACACCACCTATAAATAACACTGACAGCAATGGGTGTTGCAGAGTGGATGAATTATTTTTTTACACATTTATTTACTGATTATCAATATCCCCACTCTATTCAGGCAGGTTCCTGAGCCAAGCAGAGTGCAGATGTTGTCACATGCTCCAACACCCAGCTCTAAGGACATGCTTAGAGGAACAAGTGATTCTCCAAGCCCTTCCCAGAGTGCTGTGAGGGGAAAGCCACATTCCTCACAGAGCTCAATGGGGCACTCCAACCACTTGAGCCACAAGAGACACATTTGTGCCTTGCCTAGGTGAGGAGAGCTGGATGGTGCCTCTGCAGAGCTGAGTGCCCTGTAAATGCAGAAGGATGGCTCTGCAGTCAGATCAGGTACCACACACTGCTCACACAGTGCCATCCTCCCAAAGGCTTTGTGTCTCCTGCATCCCTCCTTGCCACTGAACTCCAGCACCAGCCTGTCCGACCAACACACCTTGTATTTCCTTAACCACAGTGGTTTTGAATGCATTCTGCTTCTCTGTACCAACACCTCTCTTTTCTCTCCAAGCAGGTGAGCACTCACCCAGCACTGCCCTGCACACCCCAGGACACCAGTGCCATTTACTGTCCCTGTCACTGCAGGGCCCAGCACCCCTCCTGCAGCCACTGCCCCAGCCAGTGCTGCTATCCACATGTCAGAGGTTGATAAGGAACTGAGTTTTTTGGGAGTTTTTGGTCAGACCAATAAGTGTTGAGATTTGAATATTAGTACCTTGTATGGCTACTGAAGACATCAATATGTTTTTGAGAACACAGGGGGTTAAAATATTAGCACCAAGCTGAACAGCTTCTGTCCATTCTCAACACCTCCCCAGTCTCCATAACCCATGTTTTCCAGCATGGACTCATTCATGTTGCAAAAATCCAAATTATACCATCACCCAGTATTTGTCTTGGAAAAGACCCACAGTCACAAAGTGATGCATTTATTCCACGTGCATTTGTGCTTTCAGAACAGGAGGTTGCCACAATGATAATTCCCTCTCTCAAAGAAATTAATGGCAAGTGAAACAGCACAGTGCTGAACTTGTGTGTTGCTCACTGAGCTGCAGCTCAGGAGGAAAGACACATCAGCCAAAAAGCAACAGAAGACTCAGCCATGAGCCCCTTTCTAAGCAAGTATTCTGTATGCAAATCAAATCCAACTGAAGATATCACTACAATGTTAATGAAACCCTGAGCACTGAAAAAATAAGTGTCAAGGGAGCGTAAATGCACATTTTGAAACCACAGTGTGCTATTACAGAAAACATCTTATGACTACCACGGTCACCTTCGCCCAACAGACTTTGCATAGCACAGAAACATTTGCCATCTGCAGTATTACTGAACAGGCATGTTCTCATTGCTCTATTAAAAAAAAACCTGAAGCTTTCCTTGCCTGGGTCAATAAGACAGCTGTTAAAAATCATATCATGCTTTCAGAAATAGAGAGAGATCCTTTCAAGACCTGGTTTCTTCACGCAACTTTGGTTCATCTGTGAATGAGCAGCTGGCTGTAGGCCAGAACCAGTGCTGCCAGTTCCCTTTTGCAGAACATTCCATTTGTATCTGGACCTGCAAGGGGCAGATTTAAAGATGATCTTGATCCTGCATTAGCACTTCACTACATGCACCATCAATAATCCCACTAAAATTACCACCTGAAAGGTAAACAGTAACTTCTGCAAGAATTCAGTGCTACACAAAAAACTTCAAAGGACAGGATTGCTGGTGCAGTGCCAGAAACTGAGGGACTTTCCTTTAACTCTTGGTTTGACTTAACATCCACCAAAGGCTCCACTTGTGTCAACTCTGAAGAGCACAGGGTCATGCACCCGCCTCAAAATGCAAAAAGAGAGCCTCTCATGAGGTAGTGACAGCCTGGCCATGCTGACTGACTGTATCTGAAACTTTCAGAGTGAATGGAATGGATAATCAAATCCCAGAAACGATACACAATCCCTGTGTAACCCAGGACCTCTGTGATATAAGATGAAGATCATTAAAAGATCAAAGTCAGGGAGCTGATTAGGGTAAAATATAGAAGACAATTGTTTGCGAACTGCTTCAGCTAATTTATTTGAGACTTTCCAGTGACTGAATAGGTGACAATAATGCACCTTCTACAGCTGGTTTTGCACCCTCCTATGCTTCATAACCTGCTTTCTTTATAAAATGTCCTAAACAGTGCTTTTCTACCTTACTAACAGTGCAACCTACCTTGCAAAATCTCTCAGAGAATAAGGACCAGCATTTGAGTAGTTTCTTCATTTCTAGTGCAGCACAAAATGATCCAAAACAAACAGCAGCAAATTTGCATTTCAGTGTGACAGCAGTGATCTCAAGAGCAGTGCCACAGAACAAGTAGGTTTGTTTTCAGGTTTGGACAAGTATTGTAAATCACCTCTGCAAAATGATGACTTTACAGGAACTTTGCTTTTAGGACAAAATCTCCATAAAATGTGCAACCTGGGTACAAATGCCAAGTGGGAACCTACAGAATTCTTTCCTCTCTTCCCTGCTTGACCTCATTATCTGCTCAGAGCCCACTTAGCAGCTCAGTCTAACCACTGAAACCTCACAAATTAATAGCACTTACAAGAGTGCATGAACCATAAGTCACCTGGGGCAACCTTCCAACAAAAAGGAGCTGCCACAAAGTCTCACAGCACAGCCTGAAATGAGGTTATTTTAACAGCAAGGAAAAAACCCTCTCAGAAAGCTTTTCCCGATTCTTACCAGCACCAATTTAAAATTAAGTTATTCACATTAAAATTAAGTGAGAAAACAAGGCTGGTTTGGCATACTAATAGCCTTCCTGAGCTCAGTGTTTCTGTTCAATAATCAGCAGCTTTAGAGGGGTTTAAGCATCTTGTTTTAACACTGCCCTGACAGTGAGGATCTGCCTGAGATGGTGCTTAAGCACTTCCCCAGTGTGGGATAGGTCCATGGCAAAGCTCTGCAAATCACAACTCTGCTAATCTTTCAGTGTTTGCAAATACCAGTTCAACCAGCAGGAAACCAAATCCCAGCTGGACTGGTTCTCACTTCACATTCAACAACAAACAAGGCCCCAGAGCCAGGCCAGGGCAATGAGCAGAAGATGCTCACCAATACAGGTATCAATAGGTAAAATATTATTCCAGAAACATCTGGCTCAGTTTCTGCATAGAAAATAATTCAGGCTAAGTTTCTTAATTGGTTTCACACTCAAGGAAGCTTAAACTTCGTGTTACATTTGCTGCAAACATTTCCATCTTCTTTCTGTCTGCCTCCCCATCTTCATGTTTTGCTGCAGACCAATGGACATGAGCTGGGGTGACAACTCACATGCTGGTATTAGGAATGCTCTATCACAAGCAGAATCTGTTATTTCACTGTAAGAGGAAATTCCTAAAATTTAACTTCCTCATAAAGTTTATTTTTAATAACCGAACACTATCAAACATCATGTACACATGTACACAGCAGGATTTCTTATTAGGAAAAAAAAAGATCTTTGAAAAGAATCGTGATCAAAATAATGAAGACTGCTGCATGAATTTTTATTTCCCTTCCTAAAGCACCGCTGAAATACGAAAAGCTCAAGCTTTTTAAAAAACAAACAAACCAGACACACTGAGAGTACATGGCATTCCTTTCTATCAGGATGGCCTCGTTTCATCAGAAGATGGAAAGATGAAAAGCACTGGAAAGAAGAGACAAGACAGCCTGACCTCAGCAAGTGCACAGCCCGGAGCTCAGGCTGCCCTCGCACCCCAGCAAGGGGCACAGACAGCAGCACATCCTGCCTGAGCTCCCAGGGAGTTTAGAACTTCTCTGAGGAGGAATCCCATACTGAAATTCTGACAAAAGAGCAGCCAAGTGTGGCTTTTTAATCTGCTTCTTTCTACACTGAGACAAGCAGTGTTTCTCCATGCAGAGGTACAGGAGTGAGGCGCAGGGATGAGAAACACCAGTGGCTCAGTTGCCTCCAGGGACTGCTTACGCACTGAGAATTTTGTTTGTTAGACTTAGAAATCACCAACATGGGGAACAACAGGAAAGGAACACTCTGCCTCACATACAGCTCCCCATCTTGCTAATGAGACAAATTAACAAGGAGTCATTTCACAGATCCAATCCCATGACCCATGCTGAGATTGCAAGGCAGCTCCCTCAGCTAAGCCTGCTTTCATTTGCTGGCTAAACACATACTCCAAATCACTGGATCAATCCCTTACAATGTCCCCCCTTTCACTGAGGTGTGAGGAAGGCAATGTGCTGCTTTTCAAGAGGAGAAGACCCTGTGCATGTCCCCCTCCCTGGCTCCACACCTTCACTGGGATCAGAAACAGTCCTTGTCCCTTCTCCAGGGAACTCCATGCGGACTGAGACACAAATCCTGCCCTGGTCCAGACCCCTCAGCAGCCTCTGACCTGGTTTGTGCCATGGTTTGTGCCATGCCATCACCACCTGGCACTCTCCCTAATCACCCCCAATTAACCCTAACTGAGGCACTGAGCTGCTCCAGCTCTGCTCTGCTGGGAGGGACAGGAGCTGGGCACAGGCTGGCACTGCCCCAGGCACTGCCAGCTGCTGCTCCTCCCCTCTGGAGCTGGAACTCATGCCTTGCATGCACAACAGAGCATCCAGAGCTCCCAGAGCGCAAGAGGAAGGGCAGTGTGGTGCTGGGACACCATTCCTGAGGAGCTTCCAGCAGCAGGTGCCTTTTTAAGACGTTAAGACTTAAGCCCAGCGTAAGTCTCTCCATTACAAGACAATGATATCCTGGGGCCAAACTGAGCACCAAATCCCTCTGAAAACATCACTGTCACTCTTAAAAATGCACCAAATATTGCTTAGAAATAAGCATTGTACTATTAAAATATGGGACCTTCCTTTTTTTTAATCTCAGTTTTCTGATTTCTATTCACTACCTGGAAAGAGGAACATCAATCTGTAAGTTCTATGTTAGAACTGTGCATGGAAAAGCAGGAAGAAAGTGGAGTGGATTAAAAAGTAACTATTACAAAGTCACTTAAATTCCCCACTTCTGGAGAAACTAAATAGAAAAATCCTGCATGCGTGGCATTTGAATTTCCATTTTGTCTGCAGCACACCTCTCCATTCCTACAACTCCTGAATGTCTTGATCCAAAAGTTGGTGACAGGAGGAAGTGCCAAGACAGACCAACAAACAGCCAGTAACTAAGAAACCAAATACCCTTAGGAGCATATGTATTGTGTAAATACTTCCTGTACAATCCACGTTTTGCCCAAGTACATCTTGCCAAGCACACAGCAAACTCTAACAGGCAATATGAGATTTAACTGTGGGAGGGTTTCAGAGATAACAGCTCTACACCAAACAGAAACATTTCCCATAGTTTAAAACCACAATTGCTGCATATTGAAACAGACAGAAATTAAGGTGTCAATTCAATGCATTGTTTGAGTTGGGCACCAAAACCTCATTTCTGAATTCACAGGTATTTTGGATGACAAGACTTAGCTCTGCATTTCTTCTGAAATCAAATCTGAAAACAGGCCAAATTATTGCTGTGCACCTGAAACACCCAAATTTACTCAGAAATCCACCCAGAGCACCGGCGGGAGCGTAAGGTGGTAATTCAATGGTATTGGGAGAAAGGAATGAATAATTCACTGGGTTTAGACAGTCAAAACTTACCACTTTTGGTGAACTTTACCTCTGAGATTTTAGATTCACTCAAACCCAAACCACAGCTCAGCAGGTGCAAATTGATAAAAGCAGGGAGTTTGCATGACTCGCCTCTAACTGAAACTCCCATCTTTCTGCAGAGCAGCAGCTGTGGCAAGCGCTCCAAGAGAATAAATATTTATTCCTCCTTAAATAAAGCTGCCTTCCCACCCACAAGTGCAGGCAGAACAATCAAAGGCTTCTCAAGGACAATTATAGGAAAAACTCCTGCCTGCCAAAATCAACCAGTGCCAGCAGAGTGAAACCTGGGACACTTGCTCCACAGCTCCTTTGACAAAAAAGGCTTCCGTTACAAATCCCACAGGATTTCAAGCTTGTTTCATAGCCACAAGGATTATTTCCCTCCTTTCCTGGCCAGCTCTTCTTTCAGAATTCATCAATATCACTCCTTGCTGCTATAGAACATCTACATGATGCATCATACACAGCAGCTTCTCTTCCCAAGGGGCACAAACAGCACACCAGTACTAACCGTATTTTAAAAATCAGTTTAGCTACTTACTCTGATTTCTGCTATTTTTATATCTCTGACTATTCATCTTCTAAAACAGTCTTTTGTGATGACAAATAACAAGATAGATCAATTCCTTTTTGCTCCAGATGTTAAGATAAATTACTTTAGATAAGAAACAGCCCTTGTCACTGAAATTGCTAAAGAAGCTCAGAACAGAGTACTAACAGCTGAAACCTTGTACACTTAAGTTGATGTTTTTAACTGGATTTTTATTGTTCTTTGTTTATTTTTTTCAATTGGATTTTTATTGTTCTCTGTTGATTTTTCTTGCTTGTGCTTCTGTGCACTTACAGATTGGAAGAGCAACACCCAGCTGGAGAAGGCAAGCAGCTGAACTTGTGGGAGCTGTATTTTTGCAAACAAATAGTTCATTTCATGACAGTTTTGAACCACAGGACATGCATGTAGATGGAGCCATCACTGTCCCTAAATCTGAAGTATGTCCAGAGCTTGCAGGTTTGTAAGAGCAGGAGGAAGGGACACCCACAGCAACTGTCCCAGCTCTTGCTCCTGACTCACTTCATGCACCTCACACCAAGGTCCTCCCCACAGCCCCTCATCCTCCACCCTGGAGCCCCCTCTGCACAGCCCCAGGAAGGAGCTGATGGGAGATGCAGAGCAGCACTGGACTGGGCAGCAGGGAGCCCATGAATATTCCTGCAGGGTCAGACTGTGCTAGAGCACAGGAGAGCCCCAGATGAACAAGGGCTCCCTGCAGGGCTGAGCAGTTTGGCACAGACACCACATGTTCCATCAATGCTGCTCACATAAAACAAATAAGAATTAAATCAGGGCTACTGAAGGCTCCTTCCCAGCTCCATCCCATTTTATCACTTTTTTGTTTGCCAAGGGTGATGTTATCTGCACAGGATTGGCATCCAGATTCTTATCCTTCATGTGGCAATATTGCAAATGCAAATTGCTGTTTTCTGCTCACGAGGAGCAGAGCAGTGGCTGAGCAGCCACACACACGTGATGTCAAGCCCTAATGAAATCACAGACTGCTCCAATACCCTGTGACATGTTCAGACTGCAATCCCGACAGGGCATGTAATGGCAAAGGCAACTGCTGAGAGCATCCTGGACCACATCCAGCCTCTTCCCCAGCAGAAGAGGGTAATTAGGCTTTCGGGTTTGCTCTGGAAAGGCTCCCTCATGCAGGGTTTTCCCAGCAGAGGGCACTTTTGATTCACAGACCACTTCAGAAACAGCTTTTTGTTCTTCTCCATCGCCATCTCAGAGAGCTGAAGCAGAGGTGGTGCTGTCTGCTTAAAAATAAAGACATCGCTGCTTTAGCTCCACTTTCCTGCCTCCCTCTCCCCTCTAACAAGTTTTATTAAGTTCTCATCTTTAATTCATGCCTGCAGCAGAGCTGATGTCACTTTTTTTTTGCTATTAAAAAAGAATCCACGAAGCGCAAGCCAAGCTTGCAGTGGTAATCTCACCTACTTTCCTTCTCTATTTTTATTTTCACTTCCAGTGATTTGTTAACATTCATTACCCTCAAAAACTGAAAAGGTATTCCAACAGAAACACAACTATAGCACTTGGAAAAGGAAAGCAAACAAACCACCTATTAGATTACATGCTCCATCCCCTGCAAAGGCAGGACACAACCCACCAGAGACATCTCGCAAATTAAACCCTCCAGCTGTCTGCAGGAAATTGCAGGGTGTTAGGGACCAGTGAAATAAACAGCTTAGCAACCACTAAGGTGAATTCCCCTTTGGGAAACTGTCGTTTCACAGTGGATGCAAAGTGAGAATGAGGGAGGATGTGTGATAAGACAGTGCGTGGGGAAGAAATTTCCACCAAAAGCCTTGGGAGCTGAGATGTTTTTAAGTGCTACAATAAAATGCAATAACAACAACAACCAAAGAATGTCTGAATCAACTAACACACACATCTGTTCTAAGGTAAAACACTGGGATAACCAATCACTGTGGTTCTGCCATAATTCTGCTTCATTTGCATGCAGCTGGGATGTAGGTTGGCAGCACCGTGTAGCTGACTGAGGTCTTAGGACAGTAAAGATGCCAGAGTGCTGTCCTGGGGTTTCCTGCCAGGAAATCCAGTGCCTGTGCCTACCAGGGCACTGTTCTGGAGAATACCAACTCAGCAGATCTGGAACCTGGATTGGAAGCCAGCAGTCGGAACCCTGGATTGGAACCCCACTCCTGCCATTCCAGCTTCT
The DNA here is from genome assembly GCF_047830755.1 of Zonotrichia albicollis. Classification (NCBI taxonomy): domain Eukaryota; kingdom Metazoa; phylum Chordata; class Aves; order Passeriformes; family Passerellidae; genus Zonotrichia; species Zonotrichia albicollis. The sequence continues at coordinate 6,558,822 of NC_133836.1, read as the reverse complement.
ACCAAGAGCCCTGAAGAACCTGAGGGCAACAGGAATTCTGTGGACTTGGTCAATGTCCTGCTGCAGATGAAGAGAAGCTCATTCAGCAGTGAGCAGCCCAACTGAACAAGTCATTTCCTCTACGATTTATGCAATTTAGAATCACTCTGGTTCCTCTTGGCTCATGGATGAACAGTTTTGTTTTTTCAGAAGTCGGAGCAGCGGGTGGTGTGGTCGTGTTGTGTAAGATAATACAAAGAGCAGAACAATTACTGCCAAGGGAAAAGACACTGTATCACAGGCTTTGTGTTTTTTACCATGTTTTGTTGAGCAGGACTTCTTGCAGAATCCCTTGTTTGTGTCATGTTTTACTGGAACATACGTTATTACCAACCATCTTTCCAACCCAGGAGAAGCTGTCATAAACATGCTTAAATAAAGAGCAAGAAAACAATTGAAGATCAAAGGGATTGTGTAATATTTGTGTAATAGTAGACTGGGGAGGAGGGGTATGAAAAAAATCAAACCCCAAAACCCAGAGATTGCTGCTTTTGAAGTAACAAGGAATGAACCCCAAATACGTCAACAGCTGCACTGAAGTCAACAGGGCTAAGCCACAATAATTCCCCAAATATTTTCTTCACCTGCTGCAGGGAAGAGACACTTTATTCAGCTTCTGCAGGGCAATGAGCTGAACAAAGCAGTTAAGTTGAAGTGTGGGCTCTAGAATAAAATAAAATTTAAAAATAAAAATTAAGCCTTTTCCTTGGTTCGATACTTTGCCTTCAGGGCTTGTAACAGGATATTTAATTACATGATTCTGTATTATCTTTTCTATTATTTTACAGAAGCTGTAACTGTTGATAACAGATACTTGAAGTTACACCACACATCAATCCCATTCTGTGTAAAACCCAGCACCAAAACACCTCCCAACATGAGCACCAGCTTGCAAATCATTAACAATTTTGGGAAAAGAGGATATTTCCCTGTTGGCTGTTAATCAGTAGCAGGCCTGAACATATATCCAGTAGCAATCATGGTAAGAAAAATACATGAAATCTGAAATAAAGTGGTGTTTGGCTGGCTTCCAAATCCTACACAGTCCACAGGCACCTTTTCTGCTGCTTTCAGCATGCTCTGAACCACACAGCACCATGGGCTGAACTGGTGGAGATGCAGCAGAACCACTGGAGTGTTTTGTTGTCCTTACAAAAACAAAAAAAAAAACCCAGAGAATCCTCACATCCACCAAATTCAGTTCACACACAACAGACACATGAATATCTAAGCTGAATATCCAATAAGCTACAAGAAAGCCTGGTGTGCATAGCTGAATTATGGAACTCAGGCCAACGAGGTAACAAGGAACAAACTGGTCCCAAGACTCATGGCAATAAGATGGGTATTTCAATACAGACATATCTGTCAGCTGCTCTGCCATCACCACTGAGGGCACAGTATTGGAATTACGGCCACAAAGAATTTTTATCACACTACAGGCTTCTGGAGTGATAATAACAACAACAAATTTTACTGCAAGAACAGTAGAAGAGTTTTTAGGAAACCTTCTAACACAACCTTCTGCCCCAAGCCCAATCCTCCTGCTTTGTTCTCCTTTTCCCTGAAAATGTGGCTTATCCCATCAGCTGGCCAGTGGTGCAGACTGAACATAAGGAAAAACACATCTGATCTCAGCTCCTCCAGGACTGCAGCAGCCCAAAAACTTCAGCTGCTTCCACCTACCAGCAGCTTCCCCAGCAAAGGAGAATGAAGGGATTTTGCATCTCTCCCCAGCCCTGAAAAGCTTCGTGCCACCACTAAGCTTTTGCTGAACAGACACCGTGCCAGGAAGTCAGTGCCTGTGAGCTCCTGCTTGTTTTCAGGCCTGGCAGTGATGGATTATGTACAACCATGAGTTGGGCACAAACCAGCTGTCTATCTGTCTTTTCCAAACATCTTGCTCCAGTTCCTGTGTTATAGAGGTGCCAATGCCTTGTTCCAGGATGCCTACTGGATAAAGAGCACATATTTCCTGAATATTTTACTGTCACACAGAGGGACTGGACTGTTTTTTTGTTTGGTTTTTCTTTTTTTTTAAATGCTGTTGCTCCTTCCCCAGCACATTCCCCATAATAAAAGTCTCTCTGTTCCCAGAGGTCTGAAGCTGAAATGACAAACCACTAGAGCTTTTCTCTGCTCAGGCAGCTCCTGCTGGCACATGGGAAACCTGTGCCCCACACACCCCAACCCTCCTGCCAGGGCACTCTGTCTGCAGCACCTCGTGGTCCTGCTGTGCTTCCATCATGGACTAGAGGGATTAGGAAGGAGAAACACAGCCAGCATTCTCCTCCTGGCCCTTCACACAAACACTGCAGGGCAAAGCACTGCAAGAGCTTCACAAAGAGTCTAAACCTGCCCTGTCCAGGACCGTACATGATGCTCTGTGGCAATGCACACAGACACTGCAGGTACCAGCACGCACTCGAGTCTGAGTGAGATCCACTTACTGCAGAGGACGTCTGGGAGAAAGGGCATACACAGCAGCTCACTTGGGAGGGGGAAACAAAAATCACTACTTATTGAATTTAGGTTACAACCACCAGGATTAAGCACTGAAAACCCTTTCTGTTTTGTGGGAAAAGCTGTGGTAACACCACCGTGCTGTCCGGCAAAGTCAGAACAATTCCCAGGGAGCAGCCTGGATCTGGCTGCAGCACTGCCTACATAGCAAAAACAAAACCAAAACACAGATGAAAGATGTTTCCCCTCTTCTCTCCCTGAAGGGAAAAAAAAAATCTCAAAAACATCCTTCTTAGGTTGAAAAGGAGATCACAGGGAGGAAAACATGTAGGAGTCCAGACGAATGATAGAGCTGCAGACCCGGCACTGCTGCATCTGCTCCAGCTATACACAGTTGTTTAAGAAAAGCATTATGAATTTTTTCTCTCTCCTTAGATGTCTTGCCTGGATGCTTTAAAGCAGCCTCAGAGGAATGTGCTCTTGGGGCTGAATCCCATAGGAAATTATCCTTTGTGGTGGATGGTCTCCCCTTGGGGCCTGTCTGTGTGTTTTGCTTTCATGTAATCCTCCCACCTTGGTTTTCTAATGTAATGCTATCCACATTATTATAGCCCTTTGATACTCTCAAATGGTACTTACTCAGGCTGTCATATTTTCAGATATTTTCAGCTCTCCCAGACTAGGTCTGACTGGCTTGGATGGCCTCTGGCTCATGCCATAAATATTAAGTCACCAAAGATGCCACGGAGTGTTTGTGTGCCAGAGGCAGACATCACACACAGAACAGCCCAGGCCATTTGCTCCTTCCAAGTGGGATGTGCTTCACAAGAATAACAGAAACCTCACTCTCTCAGGGTTACTGACTAGCTTTTTGTCCTAGTTCCCTTTTCTTTCTACAACTTCTGCTCCAAGAAAGTTCAGCAAATTACATGCAAATTTTTAAGACAGTTCCTATGTTTTAGCTCAATTTTACCAGCAGCCCAGCAGGTCCAGCAGCCTGACCTGCAGACAGGACTCCCTCTACACTGCCTACCACTGAAGCTTTCTCAGAAGGCACCAATCTTCACTGCTGCTCTCATTTGCACAGAGCAGGGGTTTGTGGTTTCCTCTCCAGTTCCTGTGCATCACCCAACCTCAGAGCTCGGTTTACATCACCTTTGTTGTCTCCCCGATGCACCACGGGAATTTAACCATCCAGCAAGCCTCCACTTGGAGCCTTCTCTTTGCTTCATTCTGGCATGAATTTACACCCTGACAAGTTGGATCTTTAATATCCCTCCTACACACACGCAGAGAGACAACTTCAGTGCCTCCCCCGCTGCCGGAGCGGATCCCCTCAAACACATGAATCAACGTTTACCCGCAGCTTTCCTACAGCGCTAGCTAACTGCAGCACTTACCACCATGTGGAGGAACAAACTCAAACACCACTGCATGCCTGACTGCTCTCCTGTGGTTTTGCTCTTCAAAGTTATCTGCACTGCTAATGCAGGGAGGAAATGCAGCCCACCAGAGCAGCTGGGAACAGGGGGATGGAGTTTGCTTCCAATCCTCCCCTGTTTGTTTGCCCGATACCCATACTGAATCCAGCCCCACCACAAGCCTGCATCTGCAACACTGCAATGAGAACTCTTCTGCAGAACACTAACAAATTGACAGCAAAAGGTAAATTTTGTAGCTACTTGATTATTACCAAGAGTTATGTCCTGCACTCAGGTGTCAAGGTTTTCATCTAATGCAGGGCAGTGTTTCACAAACACCAGGCTGATAAAATTCACTGCATATGTGAAGAGGCGACAGTAACCATGCTTATTAATGGCACTTACCCTTAAATTTTGAAAGCTTCTCTGAGGAAGAAACTCAGTCTTGGCAAAAAAAAAACAACCTCAGATCACATCCCAACTAAGTTGGCCCACTGCTACATAAGCTTCACTACTACAGACAGATCAATTTCTAGCCTGAATTGTTCTAGTATTAAAAGATGAAGAGAAGAAATACCAGGTCCCTACATCACTGCCCACCCTGCCACCTCCCTCACTTACTATATTTTAGAATACATAATATATCCTTGTTATATTATTTAGATAAAAATTTCAATTAAATACTATAACAATCCACAGCAATAGGAGTTAAGCAAAACCATTTTTGTTTTTCCCTCTCTCCCTTGCCTAAGGAGGGCTGGTTCCCTTGAGCAGATCTGTCCTGAGCTGTGCTCAAACCCCATGCTGTGGCAGCCATCCTCGGGCCATTTCAGCAGAGCAGAGCTCCAAGAGCAGCAGCACAGCAATTCTGCTTTGTCTTACTGTCAATTCTGTTGAAAAGCAGCAAAGTGGGAAGGTTTTGCTTCATTCTCCACTGCGCAGCAATAAATTGACACAGCACAGCTGCAGTCTGCTCAAGCTGAAGGAAGGAAGAAAACAATTTGGGGCTCACATCTGTGCAGAGCCATTAAGAGAAGCCAGCCATCTCTGTTCCACCAAAGAACTGACCCAGCTATGCAGTTCACTTCTGCTGATGACATTAGGTTTAGGAAATGCTCAGCATGTTTATTTTGCAAACAGCATTTTGCTTGGAAATTACAAAAGAATCAGAAGTGCCACTTGCTGTTAGACAACATTATAATGCAAAATGAAGCACAACCATTGTGACAGGAGAACACAGTCATTAACTCAAGAGAGTTGGCAGTCTTCTGATATTTAGTAGATTTTTCTCAAATTCAACACCCTGGAGTCTTGGAATCTGAAAATCTACATTTTCTTCCTTTCAAAATGCCTTTAAATCAGCCCTCATAACTGCAGGATTTGAAAGTTGTGTACCTAAATGGCAAGTATACAGATTTAAATATTTTATGCTGAAGTATCATCTATTTTGAGCATAATATTATGATTCTGAACACTAGGTTTGGTAGCTCTGAACAACCAGCATAGAGGACTTCTTATCTCTAAATCAAAACTTAAATTTTTCACTGGTTTATCTTTATAAAACATTTTATGACTGCTTAAAAAACAAAGACACAGGAATTCCCAAAGCCATGGGCCTAACTCCCATTTTTGTTAGAGCTGCACAATTGTGATGACTTGCCAACAGTTGTGATTGATGTTAGAATAATGCAGAAATCACAATCAATTAATTCTTACACAATGAAATGTTTTTTTTAAACTTTTTTAATCCATCTCTGATCTGAAAATACCTCTGCACTTTGAGGATATTCACAAGGGCTTTGTCTGTGTTACTGTACAAGCACCCAGCAGCATTCCTGAAAAACTTCCTGCCTGGAAAATGTGTTTTCCAAACAGGGCCCCTGAGAGGAACACAGATGGATCTATGCAAAATCTGGCACTTCTGTAAGAAGCCAAACAGGACATGTCAAGTGGCAGAGGAACAAATGGAGATGGTCACATCCATGAAGTTGCACCAGCAAAAAACCACCGAAAACGGCACAGGATTGGCAATCACTTACTGTCTTCATGGATCACTTATCCTAAGAATCAGCAGCTCAAAAAAAGTCAAAGAAAAAAGAAAAAAAGAAACCAAACCAAAGGTAAATAATCCAAGAGTTACTAGCTTGCAGTATATTTGGAGTGCTCACCCTTTCCAGTGATATCCCAGGTTTATGCAGCATATGGAATATCCTCCCTGGCCAGGCCACTGATGGGAAACATCAGCAAGTTGCCAGGACTGAGATGAATGAAACTTAATGACAAATGGGGAAAAAGCCCAGACTATTGACTCTGGCTTCCTTCTGCCTTGCCCAGTTTGCCTGCACAGTGACAGTGCCTCAGCCCTGCTAGTGCTGCTCTCACTAATTAGATCTGCACGGCTAGAGTGGAACATATTAAGGTTAAGGAAAAAAATTACCCTCTGAACCCACTAGTACATATCCAGAGGAACTATTCATTTAAACTTCAACTTAAATACGTATTTATCTTTGTGCTCTGAAGTCCAATATACCTCATTTTCAATTTAACCTCTCCTCTTTTATGCCTTGTAGAAGTTGTACAAGATCATTTATGCAGAGACCTAATATTTATAAAAAATTCAAGCAATTGGAAGAGCCAACATTTCAAAGGGTCAGCAATCAATGCACACAACCCCCATTGCCCTTCCAGCTGGAGAGACACAGACACAAACTGCCAAGTGCATGTTAGGAGAGGTTCTGGATTTCACACCCCTGGCACAGAGAGAAGGGAGAGCTGCAAAGAGGGGAGCACAGTTCAGACCCTGGGGCAATGTAAACTGTGAAAATATCTCCTCTGACTGCAACCAGCTCACAGTCAGTCTCCAGCACTCACTGGAGCTACTGGGGCAGCCTGCATGGTAAAGCAGCTCTCAGGAGGAGGGGGCAGATGGGAAGCCATGGTGGGGAAATCCAGCATTCCAAGCTGGAACAGCAATGGAGACCTGCCCTGCTTCCCTGGAGCTCCACCTCAACCTGCAGAGCTGTGCCACCCTTCCCTTCCCTCTCACCAGAGAGAGCACAAATCAGCATGTGTCAGTCTGATGGACCTACCCTCTACTATATTTTTTTATTTTAGGGTAAATCAGGGGTCCATCATCCAGAGATACCTTCTAAGTACAGATAAAAAAGCCTACATGTCTCACAGGCTGCATTCAGCCCACAGGTGCAGTTGTGACCACCTCTCCTCGGCTAAGCAGCACAGAGGAATTCAAAGCAAAACCCCAGCGTGGAATCCCCACACAAACCTAACAAGGTACTTCATTTTTCCAAGTTTGAATCTATAGCACTTTGACAGGGTTCAGAGACTGCCACTGGTACCCTTCTTCCACCAACATCCACCATTTACATTATTCTGTAATCTGACATGCAGATTTAATAGCTTTATATTCGGGGTGTTCTGAAGGGAGCCTGAAAGTCAAATTCCTACTCCTAGCACATGGAATGTTAGAGTGGTTCTTTTTATAGCCTATCCCAGTCTCAGCAATATTGGAATATGTAATAGTCACAAAATGTCAACCTGCAACTTCTGTGTGCAACAGGAAGGTGTTATGCCTGGCTTTAGACATGGAATAGTTGTGAACAAAGCACCTTAAATAACCTGCTGAAGGTCATATGTGGATCTAGAGATGATCCATACACCTTCTGCACCTCACTCCAGAAACCACCTTTGTTCCTGCTATGATTAAGGGGATTTTCATGTAGTATAAATCAGGGTGAAATATTTCTTTCCAGTGGAAAGGCCCCAAAACTACAGGCACACATAAACATCAACTTTTAATCATTTCAAGAAGCCTTGCTTAGAGGTAATATTGTAGCCACTTACTTACAGTAGTAAGACACTGTAAGTATAAATATGCAGTAGAACAAAATTACTTAATTAAGGAGGAAAGCAGCATATGAAATTCAGAGTGCCTGCCTCAAAATTAAAGATAAAACCATTTTAGCTTGACAAACAATACTGGAATTGTACTTTAGAAGCTTTCTTAATTTCTTTGCATCCTCTCCTTTGTTCCTTCTCCTTCCTATCCCACCCCAAGTATCTTTTTTGTGCTGAGAGCTGTAAACTCTCAGTGAAAGGCCACTTGGAACAAATATAATGTGAGATTTCAAATACAAATTGCAAATATGAATATGTAACAGCATTTCCTTTTCTTGTTTGGGTTTACACTGAGTAGAATTCCATTCCCTTTGCTGAAGGGAGCCGAGCCGGTTCTCAGTGTCATATGTGACAGCAATCATAAGTTAATAAATGACAGTAAGTTCACAAAGCTTACATGCAATACTTGATCCTAGAGCTCTTTTCCAATGTGAGTGGTTCTGTAAGTAAAGAAAATTAAGGCAATATTCCCATTTTGTCTGAGCAATTGCCTGCCCCAAAAACCGTCTGTGCCAGGGCCGTGGCAGCTCCGGTGCTGCAGAGCTGTGTCAGAGCTGTTGGGCTCTTGTAGCCCAGAGCTTACTGGAGCTTTGCAGATGGCAGATAAGCAACACTTTATATTTCACTCAGATGTAGATTATGAGCCAGGGAAAAGAAAGCTTAAAAGGTGAACGGCTTCTTTTGGCATTAACTGAAATCTCTGTATAGTCTCCAAAGAAAGCCGACAGCGAGGTCAAGCTACAGTATGGGAATTCTATAGTCAATAAAAAACCCTGTTTTTAAAGCTCTGAGTCAGAAAAATTCAATGTGGATGACCACTTATTGAAAGGGTCATCATCCAACAGAGAGAAAATTGCTAGAGCAACAAAGAGCCCAGAAGTATTGCTCAGTTTATAGAAACCACAGAGAAGGATGAATTCTAAATCGTCTCCTCCTAGTATTAACCTAGTTTGATTCCAAGGATCAATCTATCCAGTAGAAACCCCACTGTGATGGTGCAATCAAGCTCCTTCTCCAAAATCTGAACTTGAACTACAAAACAAAACTGGTTTATGACTGCATGCTGACATTTACATATTTATTTGGCATTGAAAGGACAGCTCCAGCACTGCATTGACAACCAAGGACAGATGGGAGTTGTTGTCCCAAGAATATTTTTTTTTCAATTTCTCTCAAGGGAGCAACTTTATTTTAGCTATTCTCCAAGTGACTGCACTGTGTGTTGGCATTCTCAGAATGTTTACAGAAACAGAGCTGAGGAAGATCACCTAAGATTTCCTGGGGCCCTGAGGATTTTCCTCTCAGGGAGGAGTTTCAATGCACCTGTGCATTGTCTGTGCCCATGAGGCTGCACCTGCACTGCCAGAGAAACATTGATCCTGACACAGCACTAACCTTGCCCAGGCACTCTCCTACCAAGAACATCAAAGCAACGCCTGAATAGGCTCCTCATGGATCCTGCAGCAGCACTTTCCATGCAATTAAATGACTCACTGTGAAACAAAGCCAGCTCAACAAGTCTTGTAGCAGAATGTCCCACTGCAGTGAAATAAAAACCTCTTGTACCTGCAGGCAGAGATCCCTCCCCCACAAGAACAGCTTTCTGCAATTGCCCCCCTTTCTGATTCTCATTCTCAAACCAGTTATATCTTTCTGCTCCTCACTTGCTCACACTCTGCTCCCAAAGCAAGGAATTTGCTTTGCTAATTAGTGCCATTAGGGAAGTTGGGGAACATGAAGCACAGATTAAAAAATTGTTCAGGCTGGGTTCTTAGCACTTCACCCTTGTGATACATCCGCGTTGTAAGCTCTGCACTGAACAGCACTTGACTCAGCCTCAGTTTGCAGCAGAGAGAAATTAATTGCAATCTAATAGGATTCAAATTGGTACAAGGGATGCCATCATTACGGGACAAGACAGAGTAAAACCGCAGCACATTAGCAGCCAGCAAACGGCCCCGGTCAATGCAGTGGAACAGGCAACACCATGCCTCAGACATGATGGATTGAGACCTCAATAATTGTAATTTATTAGCTGGTGCTGCTCAACTGGCACAAGGACCAGGTGGGAACAGGCTGAACCTGCATGGTGTTTGCAGGAGGAACAACATTCCTTCTGCAAGGTCTAACTTGAAATCATTTTACACTGAAGTGAAGACGTGTCACGGCTTAATTCAAGCAGCAGTTATGTGTACTGAAGGATGAAAGTGTAAATCAGCAGCAGACTGGGAAGCAGAAGGCTCCTGATATCAAATGTCAGTGGGGCTGCTCCCTTGCTTTGCAGCCTTTGACAAGTCACTTGAACCTCTGGTGCTGCAATGAAGGCAGGTACAGCACTGGGTCAGGAGCAGGATTCCCATCACAGGCCACATTCATCCCCTGTGCTTGGATCTGAAGTAAACTGCCTCCTTTCCTCACTGTATTTACAACTGACGCTGCAGTCAGTACATGAGACTGGCCCGTGGATATTTAAAGCCATGTGTGACAAACAGGCTTTATGTAATGAATTAAGCTAAGCTGCAAGAGTAAACCTGACAGACATGCACATGCATTCACACTCACACAAAGCCCAACTGTCCCCCTTCCACACGAGCAGCTCCACGAGAACACGTACACAGCAAAGCCAAGGTTGGGCTGTGCCATGGATGAATGCACCCCAGATTTCCTTCCAGGTAGCACACATGAGGCAGCAGAGCCCAGGTTAACAAGCTGGGATCCCCATGGGCCTGCATTCCTGCTCCTCCTCTCTGCTGAAGCCTGTGCCACTGAGTAGTCATTACTTGTTGCTAAATGAGGCAACCATTCCCATGCCCAGGAATGCCATACTCCCCATGGATTCTGCTGGGCAGGCAGAATTTTAAGAATTTGGAATATTTTCCAGTTAGTTTCAGCAAACAGAATGTAAGCCACCAACACCGGAGGTGCCAACACAACCCACCAGCAGCTGCTATTTCCCTCCCATCTTCTGGTAGGAAAAATCTTTTGGATGCCAAACCCCCTGAAGCACGGATCTGCCACCCTCACACCCAGTTAGACCTTGACAGCTCCTTTTGCCACTTCCCACCTGAGGTCAGTGAGGAAAGCAAAGGACCAAGTGAGAGGTGGAGGTCTGGGTCTCTGAGATAAGGGCAGCACATAACCAAATGCCACTTCTGGGAAGAATAAAATAAATGAATTAACACTGAATTGCAGATTTATTTTTTTCTTGATAAGCCTGTTTAGCTCACTGCAATCAGCTCTATGAACATTTCACATTCTAAGCTCATAATCAAGCGGGGCTATTTCAGAGCAGTAGATACCTGAGCCCTACTTCAAGCTTTCTTAACTGGATCTATTCCTTCCCAAAGCTACCCAAGAAGCCAGTTACCAAGGACAGAAAACCACAAAATTACACATTCGGTACTTGTAACTAGCTCTTCACCCTAGAAGACTTTTAGAGGGTATATAATTAAGAAAAATAAAATGGTTAGGCTTAAAAACTGGCTCAGTGAGTTTGCTATCAAGATCCTTGCCTGGGTTCGTGCTGTGGAAACACCCTCAGCACTCACACCTAGTCCTCAATCATGAGATGATGATTAATACCAGCATTAGATCATCCTCAGCAATTGCCAGAGATTTCTGCAAGGTTCTTGCTGGATTAAATCATTGAATGGTGCTCAGCACCTCTGAGCAAGTCCTTGAAACCCAATGCTGGCACCCATCCTGGGCACCTGACCTGACACATTCATCTGGCATGATGCAGAAACCCTGACTTGGATGGAGTCACTGTTCTCCTGTCCTCCATCTGAACCAGCTGGTTGTGCTCTGAGTCAGCTCTGAGCTGATGTGCCAGAGCTGCTTCCAAATCCAGACAAGTCTGTGGATGATGAGTTCCACAGCTTAAGGCTGGTCCCTCACACCCTGCAAGAACCAGACTCCTACAGCAATGACCTCCTCTTTTCCTTCTTTAGGTTGAAAATATAGTTTTGTATTTTCCTGTATGGTAACACAATCATCATGTCCCCTGCTACTTTTCTTCTGTGAATTGCAGCCATTTTTAAAATGAAGTAAAAATTATTTTCTCCCCAATACAGATAAGGATGGCTAAGCAATTCATCCTCTTGCCCAATAATCTAGTAGCACAAATCCTTTAAACTCAACAACTTTACCAACTAGCACTACCAGCAAGAATATAGCCTCTCCTCCTCTCCCAGAGTTATTTTTTGAGGACAAAAAGAAAAGAGGTTTTAAAATTATGTGTCTGCAGAGTCTGGAAACATAAAAAAACCCCAACTCAGATCCCAAGATACCATCATGCTAGAGATCAAGATTCATATTCAAAACAGAAATAAAAATGTCCTGTACAAGTTAATTCCTTACAGAGTGACTATTAGGTGAAAGACACTATCTGAGAGTGAAAAAGAATGTATCATTTGCTTAATTTCTATTGTCGCATATATAGTACAGCACTGGAAACAGCTCATTTTTTGGATAGGTAGAAAGAAAAGATTGACTTCTGCTGATTAAATCCTAATTCTGTCAGAGCAAGCTCCAAGTCAACAAGTGTGTCAATACCTAGCCAGGAATTAACTAAGGGCTCCCATTTGTGCAGCTGCATTAACAGCCTTTGCTGCAGGAAGCAAGTGGAAAAGCCCTTCAGCTTTTTAGCAGGTTTAGCAGATGCACCTGAGGCTGTGACAGCTCATCCCCACAGGTCCCTGAACAGCAGGATACACCTGATCAATGGTATCCACGTGGTGCTGAGGGCTGCAAAAATCCTCTCCTTGTCTACAGCCTGCAAATGAACACAGCTGAAGGAGAAATTCCTCTTATTGCCTGTGGAAATTACAGATATTCTGGCAAAATAAATAAATAATAGCCATTAGGAAAATGAGCACATGATGCCACAGAAGGAAGCCTCTGGAATGATCAGAAATCTTATTGTGAGTCTCATTAAAGGAGCAAACAAACATCTTAAAACAGCTTGTACATTTTATGTGCCTGGATCTATCAAAGTAGAAGAAAGACATTTATTCTAGTGAAAGTTGTCAGAACATGAAATTAGAAATCAGAGTAAACTTGATATGTGGGAACTGTGTAGATGCTGAAGTGAACAGTGGGTGCATGGTATCAAAAAGTCACTGGGATTTGGGTTCTCAACTAACTGAACCCTTATGGGGGCAACTTCAGCCCCACCTAACTTGGAATTGGACACTTCAGGGATGGGGCAGCCACAGCTCCTCACAGGGAGCTATCTCCCAACAAAGTTTATCCTCTTCTCTATTTTTTAATTCATAGGAAGAACACATAGATGTGCTCAGACTTTACAAGCACCAAGTCTCAAGCCACTGAAACACTCACATAGAAAAAAAATCATTTGTGATGAGCAGCTATCATGGGACTCTAAATAAATCCCTATTCTTAAAGTGCACTGGCAGGTCAGTAAATGCTGAGATCCAGAGTGGTGGTAATTGTATAACTGAAGAAAAGTTAAGAAAAATATGCAATTCAAGGAGCTAGGACTCAAAAGCTGTAGCAATAAAAACGGGTTTTTGAAATCATCTTTACAAAGGTATGTGATAGCTGGAGGAACACAAAGCAGTATATAGATAGCTAATTCCTGAAAAATATTCTTTCCCTGTTTCTTGGGTCAATGAAACCTCTAACTACCAAAATATCTGGTTTTGGCTCTGCCTTAGGCTTATGCCTATTTGAGGTGACCCAAGGTTATCAGACAACAATGCAGCTCCTACTGAATAACACACACACACAAAAACCCCACCAACGCCAACAAAAAACCCACCACAAAACATGCTGCTGTTTTGGTTTTTTTCTCTGGGACAATGCAGACTTTATTACATCTGCTATTACAACGTGCCTATAACAATGTTCTCTAACAAGCAGCCCTAAGGTCAAATATGTTCCTTGATCAATTTACTACAGGTCCCTGGTGCTGCTGTTGTGGGTAGACTGTCTGGGGGAAAAAAAGTAATCCCTTTATTCCTTTGCTTCACTATCAGGAGAAAAAAAAAAAAAAAAAGCTGTCACAAAGACATTTTTCTTCTGCCTCTGCTCTTGACAAGTCAGGTAAACAGGGAGGAAATACCCAGCTGTAAGAGACCAGCATTTGTACAGGCACATAAAACCACACTGTTTATTTATTGAGCTCCTCAAAGCAGCAGGATGATTCAGAACAAGACTATGGGGATTTGGAAGATGTCTTAGCAAAACACCTGCAGCTCTTTGCATGAGGACAAATAAAAGTCATTCTGGATGTGAGAGGGGTGTGGTCATCTCCCTTACAGGAATTTACCAGTTCAGTACATTGCTACAGTCAAATAACTCTGACAAGCAACAGCACTAATTCACAGATGCCCTGAGCAGTGCAGTCATCACATTAACCCTCTCCTAGCTTCTCAGTAAAGCTCTGACTGCTGGTCTGGTTTTGCTCAACACACCAGCATCAACCAATAAGCAATAACGCTACCCAGAAAAGCAGATTTGATGCTGGCAAACTTGCTACAGAAATCACTTCAGGCTTGCATCAAGCAGCAGGAAAGGAGTTAATCTCACTGGCCACAAGGCTGAGTACCACTCTTACTCATGCCTGACTGCATGACTTTTGTTTCATGTGTTGTGATTTATTTCTTTTCGCTCTGTGTGAGGGTTTGAGTCACAGATTGGTACCAGCATTAAGGGGAACCATCCCATTCAGCCTCCCATGCTGGAGCTCCATGTGCCTCTGGTTATTTGTGGGTTATTCTAGGGATTGCCTTTGCTTGCTCCCATCACTCCTGAACAAACATGCTAATTCCTGCAAACAGCCCCTTTAAAAGACACCCCCATCAAAAGAAAAAAACCCCTTTGCTAATGGCCTATAATGGGTCTAAATAAAGCCTGAGCTGTTCCTTACTCATGCATAACTTCATTGCTTCTATTCCCTTCACACCCTGCCCAGTTGGCATAATTTGCAGAAGGGTTTTAGCATGGACAATTGAAACACCCACATGCTGCCTGAACTAAAAAGCTTAATCCTAGAGCCCCTTTCTTCCTGTGTGATAGCTAAACGTGGCTTTTATTCTGATTACACCAGTCCTATTTGCACTGTCAGTCTCAACCCATGAGGACCGAACTCCAACCATACCCCTACACATATCAGGACAGCATCTCACCCACCACAATGGTAAGAGAAGGTTTAAAATCTGGCAGAACTCCAGCCATCACCCTTTATATGGCTAGAATAGAATTCCCCCTAAAACAGCAGACTCCAGGGGTGTAAAAAGTCCCTAAGTCACCTCACCTGGTAATTAATTAACACCTTGGTGCACTCAAAATCAGGACACTGACAAAAGGACATGCAGGGGCCACAAAGAAAAGCTGGCAGCTTCTTCCAAGACCACACATTCCCATTTGGGTGCCATGCCCTGGAACAATTTTAATCCATCTTTCTCTTTAAGCAGAGACAGCTCTGCCAGTGACGATGATACGACAGTGACAAAGGAGGGCTGAAACTCAGACCCGAATTGTTATTCCCCTCAGCTAGGCAGTTATGCACAAGAAACACTGCTTGTAAACACTTCTTTGTCAAACACTCAATTACAAGCTGCTTTATGAACAAAATGAGGCAGTGGCAAGGAAAGTGAGAGACGAGAATGAGGAGGCAATCTCCAGTGGCTCCCAGCCAGGACCCAGGAGCATTCCAGGTGACACTGCCAGCCCCTCGGACAGAGGGCATGGGCACACGATGGCAAAACACCAAACCCAGCTCTGCAGAATGGGGTTTGGGTTTTGAGGACCTCAGCTTTGTTCAGCTGTTATGGTTATTCCTATGCAGTAAGGAAAGAATAACTGCTTTATTTTTATATCATCACTTTTTGCAGTCTGAACCAGGGAGGAAAGGAGCACATGTACAAATGTGGAACAAGTTCAAAGCCCTCAGTTCAGGCAACACTCACAATATGACTCTTTTTGTCATCCTCATTTACACCTTTATACACTGAAATTGCTCCACAGGAGCTAAAAAGTAACTGGAAACTGGAACATTCATTTTTTCATGTTAAAGCTGCAGATGTACTCCACAATGTCCAGCTGAGCTACCTCCGGCTTCCATCCTAAAAGGACTGAAGCTCTAACTCCAAAGAGATCTTTCTGACTGACACTACAGCCAATAAATGTCATGTCAAATTATAAAATATTGCCCTAAGACCACTTGAAAGTTTTGAGAACCAACAGAAAAGCAACTTCATGAGATCTAGTACCACTTTCCAGGAGATAGCAATGTCACAGCATCACAGGGCTACTCATCATGGCACTGTTATTCAGGCTGCCCTGGATAACATCCCTTACTTGATCCATTTCCTCCTCCCTGGATCCTTTTAGCAATGTTATTCCAGTGGATAAGATTTCCCCTGGAAAGAGTATTTTTCCTTGTTTTTACTATTCAGTTCAATGAGTCAAGCAGACTTTCCACAAGGACTGAGAGGTGGAACACAGCTCAGATTTGGGTTCCATGAGGACTGAGAGGTGGAACATAGCTCAGCTCTGGGTGAGTTCCACAAGGACTGAGAGGTGGAATATAGCTCAGTTTTGAGAGGCTGCCACAAGGAAAGCCAAGTCAGCTGGAGCAGAGCCACTGGATGACTTCAGGCAAGGACTGGCAGCTGCCAAAGCAATCCTGGCACACTGGGTACCCAGCAGCCTCCTGCAGGAGCTGAGAGCCATGGCCAGCAGTCAGCAAGGACAAGTTCTGCATGGGGAAAGGAACAGAACCTCATGGAAAAGGTATTTATCCTGCCTCAGCCACCTGTGACTTTGGGATGTCATTTTGTTTCTTTGGAATCAGCTCAGATTTAGACTGGTGTGGCGCAGATGGTTTAGTCATCACACTGGTAAGTGTGCTAGGAGAAGAATATTGGCTGTCTGCAGCAATTGTGTTTACTTCACACCAATAAAAATACCTGTGACCATCCCAAATATCACTGCAGACGTGTGGTGCAAGCAGAGGAACAGAGGCTACAATGAGGTAACAGATCCCAGCCTCTTCTGCAGTTAGCTAAAATATTGGGCAGCCAGTGCTTAGATCAACATGAAGGAACCTTTTAGATGCTTCTTGTCCAAATCAGAAAAACTACATCCAAAAACACTGTGGCTCCCTCAGGGTCCTAGCTCCTCCTGCAGCATGCACACTAAATCTGGGAATAATGCCTGTACACATCTCACAGGACACCTGGAACTTGTCCTGCTCACAGGTATGAAGAGATGTACAATTAAAACCTCCAGCCAGGGCTCTGAATCTATTCAAACAGCCCACACTATTCCATTTCTCAACTTGCTAAAAATCACAAGATCCACAGAAGTGCTTTATCTTGGTACCTTCCCCCCAAAAAACCACAAATAAAACAAAGTGAGAGGAAAGAAGAAGGAAAAGAAAGAAGACTTAGTGCATTGTGTCAACCAATTATATTCAACAGAGAAAAAGATACAAGTGGTTATAGCTTCCTGTAAATTACTTCATGTAATTAAATCCCCGTCTCTAAATTACAGACCATTTAGCTCTTCTTTTATAACAATGTAACCAATGACCACCACCAACCTTTTTTATAGCATCTAATGCCACATAAGTTGTTAGCAATGAAATTTCCTTTTTATTTCTGCCTTTCAAAAGAAGCTGCTGTAATGAGATTCATTCACAGCTACTTACAGACTGTCATGAGAAGAGAGGATTGCCTTGTTTCCCTTTATTCTGCTCCTCTCTGAGGCTATATTTAAGCAAATATGACCTAAAATCATTATCAGTCATCTCAATGCAGGCAGAGAAGTTAAAGGTGACCAGCAAGAGTTTTAAAACATGGAGCTCATAACTGATTTGATTTTTCACACACATACAACATGCACCAGCGTGGCTTAACCAGAGACAAGTGGGGCACTTGGAGCACCCATCCTGGCAAAGGAGGGGCAGCTACAAAAGGGAAACCCACTGCTCCAGACAAGCAAGTGTTTCACTATCCAGTGAAAAAGACAAAGCCACATTCTCTTATATATCACCCTTTTAGCAGCCAAAACATGATTTACATCACTGTTCAGAAAATAATATTTGCAGTTTAGTAAAATCCAGCACATGCTTCTGTTTCATTCTTCAGCATTAGTCTAGAAAGAATTGGACACCCCACAATTCTAATGAGCATGATCTCTTCAATTTATGTTTCCCTAACAGAACTGGTACACTGGTACACCACAAAACTACCCTACAGAGGGTTTTGAAATACATTTTTTCTGGCTTAAGCAAAGGCTGCCTCCTGTCACAGTTCCCAGAGGGTTTATGGCACTGTTTTGCACTACTCCTGAAGCAGTGTGTTACAGAAATCTGTTATGGAAACTGTGCTGTAGCTCTCCAAAGGCGGCTGCAATCCCATGATGAAGTTACCTGTGCCACAGCTCTAATGCAGACATTAATGGTCTGGTGTTGGTACAGCATTTTAAACAAACTACACACACTGCAAAGTTCTCCCTCTGCTGCAGAGCGGGCTCGGCAGCCACTTCAGGAATCTTGATGAATTCTTGGATAAATTTAGCAAAAACAACAGCACTTCTTTGTAATAGCAGGGTTTCATTTGGGAAATAAACATCCACTTTTTATTTACAAAGGATTTTTCCTCCTCCTGCCACTGCTGTGCTATGCCCACTGCTTCCCTCTACTTTGATCCAAAAAAACAGAATACCAAGTGCCTAACCAGGACTTAAAGCAGATTTTTAAATTAGTTCCTGACAGTGCAAACAGATTGCTATTGATTGAAATGAGGCTGATTTCAGGCCCTGGATTAGCAAAGCTAATGCCTGGATGCTGTGCTGCCCATTTCAGAGCTGCTCCCCAGTGGTTTCCAGGCAGCTGCGGAGCCTCTGCAGCCGCAGATTAGCGTGAGAGAGCAGGGCAGGGCCATCTGGGGCCGTGCCGGAGCCCAAACAAGGGCTCCTCCCAAATCCCCAGGGCCAGGACCCTGCCCTACACCCTCATCAGCAGCTCTGGAGCCAGCCAGGCTGTGCACAAGCTCAGGAGGGAGTTGGTGTTTGGGAAGCTTTGCTGGAGCCCAGCATCACAGCTCACTGAGCATGGGGACCTCGCTCCAGCCACGGCCACTCTGGATGGAGCCAAAAGCACTGGGGGCAGCCAAATAAATCCTGGTTTTCCTGTCCAGACAGGCTGGCCAGATCTGGGACAGAGGCTGCACACAGGTAATGGCACTGCCTTATCAGCCCTGCTCTCCCAGCCAACACTTATTTTTTAAGCTCTCCCTGCAAGAGCTTTCATGTCCAAATTGTACAGCCTTGTACTTACAAAGGTAGAAATGGATCCTGCTTTTAAGCAACGTTTTGCTGATTAAAAGAAAATGGACTTTTTTCCTCTGGCTTTGTTGTTTAGTTTCAAAGAAGGTTTAAATAACAATATCTGCTAACAAAAAAAAGGGTAACATCAATTAGAAACAAAAAGAAACTAGTTTGTATAATTTCAGTGTTCAAAAGCAGTGAAATGCAAACACCAAAGCAGCACACACCAAACCAAACCAATCCCCAAAACCCACATTAAAGGCAACCTTTCTTCTTTTTCTTATTTTTTTTCCCCTGTAAGCTGACTGCCTAAAATTCATTGGGTTTTAGTAACTGAGATACTGAAGGTAACAGAATAAGTTACTGTTATATCTAGACCCTCTTCAACACAATTCAGCTTCCAAATGCTACATTATTAAGCCATGGAAGAACAGGCATATCCATGTCCTCTAGCTAAAGACAAAGATTCCAAAGGTTATTTTTCAGACTCACTCTCCTATGTGGCTGCTGAACCTCAGCTAAGAAAGGGACATTTCAGCCTCTGAACTGTGCACCACTAAGCACACACTGCCTCCAGCCCACCAGTGGCTTCACATCCAAGCATGATAAATACTATTTACCATTATCTGAAAAATACAAGTAAAACTAAACAGCTACACAGTCCTATTGCTCGACTGCCAGCATGAGCAGTATGATGCCAAAGGGAATTTTGCACAGTATTTCATGATCCAGATGAGTTTCTAGATCTGTCTTGGGAAAGGCCCCCACCACCATGCACAAATGGGGCCAAGGGTAGGTAAATGGTTTGAAAAGAGCTATCAATTTTCACCCAGACATCAGAAGAAACAACGAGCATCCTGGATGGAAAAAATTACTTGGTGTATCACCTTTAGCTCAGATCAGCAGTAACCCAGAGCACAGCCCTCCTGGGGGGCAGGGAGGGTGTTACATCCCTTAATGAATGTTGGATAACGAGATGATGAGCATCACAGAGAAACCACATGAATAGGTAATCAAACTTGTTAATGCAATTTAGCAGTTCCAGCCCGGCAACACGATCCATTAATCACCGATAGCACTCAGCAGTTTGGGGAGGGCTGGGCAGTGAACGAGGCTGGGGAATTGGCTGTGCCTTCCCTCCCTGCAGGAAGCTCTGCTCAAGCCTCAGAGATGTCACACCTCCAGAGAAACACGACCTGTTCACTCCCCTGCCCTCTCCTGCCAGGCTCCCAACGCAGCAGGCTATTTGTGAGCGCTAAACACTGCACCACCCTGCTCTCCTCAGCTTCTCCCAGACTCTCCCTCATCCCGGGTGATTTAAACAGTGGGTGAGAAAAGGAAGGAGGAGGTGTAAGACACTAATCTTCGTGACAAATGACTATCTGCAGAACACTGTGTTATTACAGCAGCATTTAACAGCTAAATATATTCAACACACCACGATGCTCCCAAGCTGACTAAACAGAGAGCTCGAGGTTAAACTAACTGGAAATAACAGCAACTCTTTGCTATTAGCCCCAGCTCTTTTCAGAAGGTGGTGATTGTACAGAAAGGGCAATGTGTCCTAAAAGTCAAAAAAAAGGGAAAAAAACCAAACTCCCAACTGTTCTACATCCACAGGGCTCAGAATTCCAGAGGAATAAGCAACTCCAAAAATAAAACCAGAAAAGAGAAGAACCGCTCAGCTCAGACTAATCAAAGACTGGCTCAAAGTTCAAAGAGTGATTCTCCAAAACCAGAACAACAATGTAGGAGCGCTGGAACTAAGGGGTTTCATCATATATGTACCTCTTACTTAATCTAATAAAATCATACATCCAACCTTTAAATCCCCTTTTAAAGGGGCTGACAGGCTGCTCTCCCTCCCCTGTGGTGGGGATTCCTTTCCCCAGGCACTGGGTTAGCTTTGGACACGGCCTTTGGAAAAGGCAATGAACTCAATTGAAGGAATGCTCCTGTGTTGGAGGCAGCCACAGCCTTTCAGAGGGGCTGGATTTACCGCAGGCCACTCCGGCTACACCAAAATTCACCACAGCTCTGAACACCTCCTCACTCCTTGACACACCTGGTGATTGCAAGAGCTTCTGTTGCTCCCCATTGCAGAACAGCAGTTGGAAGTCAGCACCTTTCCCTGTGTACATGTGTTGACAGCAGCCTCAAACTCTGACAAATCTTGGACAAAAGGACCATTTGAAATGCCTTTTCCTCCCTCTGCTGAGTTACAGCAAGAGATAAATGTGTTTGAATGATTTTTATACACAGTTGGGAGCAATAGGCTGGAAAGGACAGATTGGTTCCTGCAGCCCTCTCCCCATAGCCCGAGGTACAGAACAACCAAATATTCAGGAGCAACAGCAATCTGGATGCTTTGTCAAATGGAGTGAAGTATAAATCTAATTTTCTAAACAAAGCAGACAACCTGGCACTGAAATCAGCTTACCACTTTGCACCTCTCTACAAGGATTAGCAGAATGCCATAATTATAATGCCCAATTTGATTTATTAGAGGAGGCTGCATAGAAAAGATGACAATTCAGTAGTATTGTGAAGAGAAGGGATGAGAGTAGAAGGAAAGCTTCAAATTGAACAGCAATTTCTACGCAACATCTCAATATAATTAGCATTAATTACAGAAAGCTATCCAAATTAGGTATAAACCTATGTTTAATAACCCTGAGATGCAAAATTCACCCCCTAAATTCCAGGAAACTTGTCATTGTTAACAACCTTTTCCTCCTGCAGGAATGGGAACCCTCCCCACTGTCTCACAAATCCACAACTATGCAAATCCCCTCCATGCACTGCATTTCCTGCAGTGTAATAGAACTGAAGAAACAACTTCCACCAGACCATGAGAATCTCTAATTTAAAATGTGATGAGCCCTTCTAAATCAATATGCTGAAACACAAAAGAGTAGGTGGGGGAGAAGTTATAGAGGAGGGTTACATGACATAACCTTCATTCTATTTTTAAATGTTAAAGCATTGCAAGTCTGAAAAAACATTTCCAGTAACTGGACAATTCAATCTTTGGCTGTCTGGCACACACACAGGATTAGTTTCACAGAACAGAAGGTGGCTTGAGTTAAACAGCTCTTTTCTGCTGGAGAAATGGAGAATAAAAACCACTTTTTTCATCTTAGTGTGTTTCCTAGCTCGGAACAAATGCTGGAAGGTCAAGCACACTGCTGCTCCCACTGGCCGCCACTTGGCACCCTGTTAGGGACAACTGGGACAGTGTCCACGGAAAGAAGCTGCTGTGCCATGGGATTGCCAGCCCATGAATGCACACTCAGCCACTCACAAATCTCCCTGCTGAGCAGCAGTTAGTGATAAACAGCCTGCCAGCCTCAGAGCCTTTTCTTGTCACCTGCCCCTCTGCACACACTGTGCCTCAGATGGAGTCTCTGGAATAATTCCCTCCAGCATCACAACTCTTCATTCATTAATGCTCCAGCACATTGTAGAAGGGTACACAGGAAAGAGTGCCCAGAGCACAGTTTCCTGCAAAATGACTTTCCATTGCTAAAATGCTCAAATAGTCTCTCCTCCTCAACACTCTGTTCTGGGGTAAGTCAAACTCCAGTCAGGAGATATACAAAGAAGTCTGCAGCTTCCAGGCGCACAGTGCTCAGCACAAGTCCTCCAAAGGAGCTTATGATCTGGTGGATGATTCCTGCTTGTGCTCAAGACCATCAGGGCCACAAATCTACCATATGAACCACTGCACTGTCTCAGAGCTGCAGGCACCAGGGAGATCTGCTCCATTTGCATTACCCAGTGCACCAGGCTTCCCCTTCGGCTTATGGAACCTGCCCTCAACTCAGGATTTGTGCACATGGCCACAATTCTTCTAAGAGGCATTGTTTCCACCAGCACAGGTAACCAGAGAAGCCAATTACAAGGACACCTCACCACCCAGCAAGGCCAACACTTCACAGCGCCCCAGGCCAAGAGAGTCTCTTGAGGTGAGATTGTTTCCCTACCTGTTTGGACAGCTTCAAGGGCAGTTTCTTCTTCATCCTCTCCTTGCCTCTCTCTGCCTCCCTCTCGGAGCTCCCAGCATCGTTGTTGTGGCCATTCTCACTTGGCTCAGCAGACACACAGTTCTCAGATTCTCTGGGTTTCTTGCCTGGATGCCTCTCCCATTTCTCCTTCCGCTCCTGAGGCTTTAGTGACATGTCCTTCTGTAAAGGAGATTAAAAAAGAGAACGGTAAGTTCTTTATGTTCTTTGCAGCTACCTTTAAGCACTAAGCTGTATAAATATTGAATAAAAACACAAACAAGACAGTATGTATCTTCCAGAGATGACTTAAGATGAATAATTACGCATGCACAACACAAACAGTAATTTTAGATTAGATTAGGATGAATATTCTCCAGGCTAGGTGTTTGATTAATTTCAGTGATGCTGAAACTGGCTATGAAAATGAGCTCACTTCAGATTAACTCAGAAACCATAAGTCAACAGCATATGAGCAAATCAGCATCCTGAAGGGAAGCCTTAAACTGCTCAACTGAAACAGAGGTGGGTTTTGTTTTGTTTCTGATCTGAGAAGTATCAGACCCCCCCTGGGGCTGACAGTCTCTGATTCACAGCAGCATTCATATGGAGAAAGGCACTTCTAAAGCCCTAGCACAAATTCCCTGAGCCAGAGAGATCAATGGGATCCAAACACACAACAGAGGTTGAACACTTCTAAGTGTTAAATGTCTGCCCCGAACCAGGCTGTAACACACAACCCAAGCACGGTTTAAAAGCAGGTATGTCATGTCAGAATGATTAACACTGGAAGTGAGATCAGAGGAGGGAATTACTCTGCTATCCCTGGCATCTCTGAGGACTGGAAGCTGAACTCCCAGTGACAGAGTACCAAACTCTCTCTCCATGCACACTGTGTGGGAAACGAGTTGAAGAAATAATATGACAAATCACTATGACATTGGGTCACTACAGCTAGATACATTTCTCCCTTATGTTTTTTATTAACTGCTGAAGGATAAAATCTGAATTCTTACGGGAATATTTTGCAGGATATCTATTTCAATTATTTTTAATGTGAGGTAAATAGATTAGGAAATACCCTAAAAGCACTGCTTGCTATGCCAAAACTCAGCCACAGATATTTTTCTAAATGCTTTCTTTTGACTCAAGCAGTTACATGACAGGTATTTGTATCGTACATGAATGGAGATCACAATACAACTGCTCACATCAATGCACACACCTTCAGTACTGCAAAGGAGCTCATGAAAATCATTAGCTCTCTACTCTCTCAAAAACTGAAGCCCAACAAAAAAAGAAAATTAGGAACTGGAATGAAATGCCCTGCTGATTGCTCCAGATTACTTCCTCCCCCTCTCCTTTAATTAGTGAATTGACTGCCTCAGTGTGCAACATGCTGATTCCACTCCAAATCACTCGCTTGTTTAAAGTTACCCTTCCCTGGGAAGTGAGATGATGCACAGGCACTTTAGGGTCACAGACACATTGAAATGAGAACTGAGGCAATAAAATAGAGCTCTTTCAATTCCAGCCCAGGCTACCAGAGGATCAGCCAGCACCCACCCTCTGTACACCTTGCACAGGAGTCCTGGGGGCTGGAGGCTCCTCTTAGGGCACACACAGATGTATCAAGCTGAAAACCCCCAAAGATACAACTCTTCCACCAAAATTAAAATAATTAGCACTGTCTTGGAGGCACAGAACACACCAGAACACAGTTCAGCTTGCCAAGTTCATTACTAGGGAAAGAGCAAGGAAAATACCTGTCTGGCATTATTCTGCATGAATGATAGAGGAATATAAATCAGTGTAAACTTCTCACTTTGCTTTTTAGTTTAAAGATAACACTTGAAAGCAGCAGTTCAAGATGCCAATTGAAGAAGGTCATATTGTGCTGTTTGCTGGGAAGCTACTGAGATAAAAATCAAATTGCTAATCTTCAGTAACTAATCAAAAACTTGTCATGTGGAAATGGTATCTGCTGACTGATACTCAGCAAAACATTAGAAACAGCGATCACCACAAACATGCACTTCTGCACAAAGCCAGATGCAGCTTGGGAGGTGACAGCAGGTGCAGGGAAGATGCTGCATGAGGGACATGGAGCCCTGATGGGGGAGAAAGGAGGCTGGGGCAGGGAAATGCCACCACCTGAGAGCACCAGCCAATCATGCATGCCTGGCTTGAGGGGCAACATTCACTTCTAAGGATGCCTTCAAAGCCAATAAATTACCATTTTGGTTTAAACTCTATCTGGCTTCACATGGTGGTTGGGCCTCTGTTAATGCTTCAGGGAAAATCTTCCCTTGGTACCTACAACACATTCACTGCAGGTTTTCAGATGATTCTTTCACCACAGAACTGGTCTGCAAATCTCTGTTTTTCTCCTTCCTGAATCCTACAGAATTCCCCACCTCGAAATGCAGCTTTTCATCCCTATTTTGTCTGGAGATTTAAGGCTTGTCTCATTGCTGAGCTACTGGCAAAATTAATTCATGAAATACAGCTATAGCTGGATCAAAGCCAAGGAAATAATTCATTCACTTGTAGTGCCATCCAAGAATCTGAAGCACTTTGCAAACAGCCCTGAATGAAGCCCCAAGGCTGCTCCTGCCTCCAGTGGGGGACAGTGCAGGGACAGGGCAGCCAGGGGGACAAAGCCACGTTTGTGTGACAGGAAAACCACTCCAGATCCCTTTTCTCCCTGCTCCAGCAGAGGACACAGCCACAGGAGTTGTTCCTGGGCAGGCAGGACAGTGAGCTCAGCATGTCCTTGCTGGCAGAGGGTGACAGCAGGCTGTGCTCCGGGCTGCCCAATGCAGACCTCTGCAGCCCCAGGCACAGAGCAGAAGGGGGCTAATGGGGCTTCTGTTCTTGCCTCCTTTGTTTCCTTCCTATTTCCTCTACTAAAAGAGCCTTCCAGTGATTGCTCTTTCAACTAAAGTTTATGACCTCCAAGTTGGGGACCTCACTTAGCACAAGAGCTTACTATTTTTGGATGTGCATCTGGGTTTGTGCACAGGCAATTGCTGGAAAATTTAGGCACATCCAGAATATACAGTACATCACAAGGGGGGACATTTATTGATGCACCTTGACTGACTTCAATCCAGAAATCCCAGCCTGCAGGTGAGACTGGCCCCCAGAGCAGCAGATATTTTCACCCTCTGCACATCAGGTAAATCCTGCAGATTCACACAGTGACAGTATTTGAAGTGAGATCCCAAATTCAATAGGTTTTCACATCAGCCCTGTGCTTTCTGCCCACCCCAGGAGTCTGCATACCTAACCACTTTGGTGTCACAGGGCAGTAAATCCTTGTCCAAGCCCATTTTCTCTTCTCAGTTCCAGAAACAACACTGCTAAATCTTGCTCCAGAATACAGAAAACTGTTTTGTTCCTTACTCCCCATTGCTTCCAGGACTGTCTCCTACCTGTCCTCACTTCAGAATTTCTCTGACACCTTCCAGGGCAGGCTACAGCCTCTCCATCTGCAGCCCCTTGTCTGTCTGGGCTGCAGACTGAGTGCAGATGGTTCTAACTGGCTGCATGGTTACAGATAAGGAAGAATTAGGCCTTTCTTCAGAGCCTCTTTGCTGGCAGTTCCTCCATGAAACACACAGATTCTATCTCCCTGTTTGTTTATTTGGATGCACAGACACCAAAGAACATTCCATCAGGAGATGGGGTTGTGGTACCTCCTCCAGCTCTCCCTGGAACACCTCCTGTACCAGCAGCTGTGAAATTCACTCACAAAGACCCTGGCAAAGGCTGGCAACCCAAGCTGGCCCTGCAACAGATTTCGGGAGCCCGCTATAAAAACCTTTTTTCCACCACTATCAGCCCAAGGTAGTTATGCAATTGCCCCTCTGCTTGCAGCAGATCTGGCAGGAACCCTTCATCACTTGGAACACTCCTTCCTGAAAATCCATTTTTCTTCTGACACCAAAGCACAGCTGCAGTCTCCACAGACACTCAAGGGACACACTGCCCAGTTTGCAAGTAAAGCTGGGAATAATGTGGGTGCATAGCTCTCAGCTCTGCAATGAGACTGTTTTTACCCCTAAAATGCCACAGCAAGACAATTCCGCACAACGGACTCCACGTTTTCTGTTTGATCAGGAAATAACGATCAGCCCTGGAGGAGCCTGGCACAAGCCCACATCCCAAAGCCCTCCTCTGGCTGGAGTTATCACTGCCTGTTTGCTCAGCCCAGCTCAAACTCAGCCTTAATCCTCTGAATTTACACAGCTCTGAGATCTCAGAAAGCATGCAGGGGAAGGCTGGGGCTGTAAATACCTTTCATACACAGGGAACACTTAAAGAACCTGAAGAAAACATCCAAAACCCACACAGCCAGATGAAAACCCTCGAGTCTGCTGCTGGGATGCAGAGGGTAAAAATAACACCTACAGATAATAAAACAACCATCCTTAACCCTCGAGCATCAGTTCAAAATGCAGCCCTGGTGCAAAAGCAAGTCCATTTCAATCCCCCATCCCCAGGGCCCATCGGATACTCAGCCAAGGACTGGTTACACTCCATTCCTGCCAGACTGCCTCTGCCAACTGCACAAGATTATATGGGCTGATTTCCCAGAAGGAAGACAGCCTCCAGCTTCTCTCTGCACAGCTCTTCACTGCAGAACTTATTCCTTAAGTTGGGCCATGTGGAATATCCTACTGAACATCAAGCAGGAGAAGGATCCACACAAAGGAAATAAAACAATGTGAAATATACTACTGAACATCAAACAGGAGAAGGATCCACACAAAGGAAATAAAACACACGGCTGCCTCTGAAACTGACCCTGCTTGCCCATGTTTCTGCCTCCTGCTTCTCTCAAAAAAATGGCAATGGAAAAGCCCCTGAGGATCTGAGCACCATCTATCCTTGTATCAACTTTATCATGCAATTAGCAGCAGGGTTGTCAATTGGTTAATAGTTCAGGGAGAGATCCCAGCTCAGAAAGGACCTGAAACAGATTTATTTTTAAGTAGGTTAATTTTCAAATATTCCTATTGACCTGATACTCATAGAAGAGCAGCACAGAAACAATTGCTGACAATGTTCTCGTGCTTTCTAAGCAGACAAAGCACATTACAAATATAGACAAGAACACACTAACACAAACCTACTGCCCATTTATTTGCATGAAGGGGACACAGGAGACACCAATTCAAATGGAAAGATAATATTGGAAATATACATAAGAAAGGTACATGAAAGACTAACTTTAAAGTGTAGATTTGAAGACAGGTCTGTAGAGAGAGAGAAACCACTGCAAGAACAGGAGCCAGCACAAGAAGAGATGAATAGCCAGCAGGCAAATGAAATGAGGTGAATAATAAGGAAGAAAAAAGGGATAAAAAAGGACCCCTGAAGGGCATCAGGCAGGACCACACCAAGGTGACTGAATTTGAACTCAGCAGGGTGAACAGGCAGCAAACACAACTGGAGACCTTGAAAATTAGCAGCAGCCCATTTAAGGGTGGGAGAGGGGAGAAGTTTGAGCTGAGGGCAGGGTGTGCTGGCTCTGAGGACAGCAGGGGCAGGCTGAGCCCACAGCTCAGCTCTGCGGCTCCTTGCTGAATCCCCAGGGCAGGAGGCCAGCCCAGAGTGACTCCCAGAGCCCAGGGCACTTTGGGAAGCTGTCTGCTGCCATGCCCAGCTGGATTCCCACCCATGGGGAGCTTCTCGCTTCTCCTGCAATAGAACACACACTTGTTTGTTTTACTTTCCAGCCCTCTCTTCTCCCCCACTGAGAACTCCACTGCAAACACAACTCAAGCCCCTCCAGCCTCTCGGCCAAAGACACTAAAGCTGTGTTAAAAGGCAGAAACAAGAGTCTGGATTTGAAGTGACTTTTTTGCTTTGACCCGACATTCAAGCAGCGCAATCAATATCAATTAAAATGATTGCAAATGAAATCCTTGCTTGTTTAACCTTGGACTGCAATTCTCCTTTCACAGCTGACATATTCCAGATGAGTTTAGGTCCTGCTTTTTAAAATGCATCACATTTGCTCTGACCCCGTCACATGTTTAGCTCAAGAATAAGATGACTTTTTGACAAGACAGATTTGGAAATGTTAAGACATTTGAAGCTGACACTGGTTTGCAGGTTTATGATACATGATTTAACTTAAAAATACAAGTGGATGAACCAAGAAACTTACTGTAATTGAAACACTCAAATTTATTACCAGAGGATATGTTCCTGTCACCTATGAATAGCTGAAGAGCAAGCTGCCATACTCTGCTGAACGCCCACTTGTTATGTCTCCCAAGAATTAAGACCTTTGCTTCCAGGACCTCAAAGACACAGTACCAAGTACAGACAGCTTGGACAAATGTTACTTCAACAAAACATAGTCAAAAATTACAAAAAGGAAGGTCAGTTCACTATTCTTTTAAATGCATTTCAATCCACGTTGAATTTACAAGGCTCTGATTGCTCTTTTTCTCTGCACAAGACCTGAATAAATAATGATACAGTGCAGGAATTGTATTTAAATACTGAGGAGAAAGGGGGTGATGCTGTTTCCTTCCTTTTCAGTTGCTCAAGGAAAAATCCAGTTCTCTCCTTCCTAGTAGGAAGGAGGAGTAGGAAGTGGTAGGAAGTACCTGGAAACAGAGTGTTTAAGACTCATTTAGGGGACAATAAAAATAAGAATGCACACAGTGAACACCTTCACTTTAGCAAGGGGCCAAGGAAATCCGCAGGAATGTGAGCTGTCCATGGTTTTGGTATAAACCCTTGCCCCCATCACCCATGGGGAGGTGGACACAAAATCTGAAGCTGCTCCAGAGCTCCAGGGGCAGCCAGGCGTGCTTTTCCCCCTCTGCTCCAATTTCCTGCTCGAAGCCTGCAGGCGCCTCGCTGCAGAGAGCTGCACCATCCTCCCTTCCCTGCTCCTCCTCGCAGACACTGCTCAGCTATTAGGGCTCCCACAGGTGCTTGCTGTCCATCAGAGAGGAAATGATCCCATTTGAAGCCATCAGTATTTCCTGCAGTGATGGCAGTAAATGCCCGACGAGCGCTCACAGAATTACTGTCAGCGGAAAGTGTGTCAGAGAGCAAGGGAGCTTAAATGATTGAAGGGGAGCTGGGGCACCATTTCCAGGTAGATGAAATGAGGCATATTGCAAGTGCAGCCTGGCCAGCTTTTACAGCCTGCAGGAGTGCTGAAAGGTGCTGCTGCCCATGCACCAGCAGGCCACCCTGCCCAGCTCTCGCTGCAGATAAAAAGCACATTTTGGCTGAAGCTGCTTTCAGCCGAGATTGGGAGCTCAGCCTGCCTGGTTTGTGTTGTGTACAAAGGAGCTGGAAAGTGTTTGTGCCTGTCAGACAGCACCTTCTCCAGCTGCCAGGTGTGAGTGCTGAGCACATCCCTCCTGCTAACTCCCATCCTCCAGGGGCTCCTTCCCAAGGGACCCATCAGCAATGGCAGCAGCACCACACACTGCCCAGCATCCCACAGGTGACAGACTATGCAAAAACATCCCCCATCCTGAACAATGTGGCCTGGGGCCATCAGTCTCAAGTAACTTCCACAGGTGTCCAGCAAGTAAGCAAAGTGACACAGCCAGGCACACACTCCAGGTCCAGTGTTTTGGGAAGACATTCCTCAAGTGTGCCAAAATCCAAGGACACTGCTGAGGCCTCACTGCTGACAGCCAGCAAACACATGCTTTATTGACAGAGCAGCCTTTGAACACTTAATCTGAAGTAATTTCCCTCTCCCCAGATTATTCAAAGGCACTCCTTGAACTCAAACAGCCCCCACCAAGTGGCACAATCAGGACCTGAAGAAGCAGCTGCTTACCTAAAGCCAGATGTGGCCATTTCATCCCTCATTTCCAATTTTGCCAGGATGGTAACACAACCCTCAGTAGTCCCCAGCTGGCCCTAAGCTACCAATGGAAAAGGCAAGAAGATCCTACCAGGACAAACTGGCATGGCAGCTGGATACATTAATCATTACCAATTTTCAGCTAAGCTAGTCAGATAAAACCAGAAACACAAAGTTGAGTAAAAATGCCTCCAGACTATTTATTACTATAGACAGGAATGC
Source organism: Zonotrichia albicollis (assembly GCF_047830755.1). NCBI lineage: Eukaryota > Metazoa > Chordata > Aves > Passeriformes > Passerellidae > Zonotrichia > Zonotrichia albicollis. Next base: position 6,527,599 of record NC_133836.1, on the reverse strand, counting down.
TACATCTTAGAAATAGCTTAGAAATACTACATCTCTCTTTAAAATCAGAAACAAAAGGAGAAGGCCCAACTGCTTCTGCCTCTGCTGAGAGGGATGTCATGCTTCCATGAGCTGGACTCTGGACATGGAGCTGAGCCAAGCTGAGGCTGGGCAGATGGACTGGACACATGGCTCATTTACCAAAGGCAGGGGCCTAAATTGCTCTCCTCCATCTATACTCCTGCATTTAAAGTGCTGATCTTCACAGTGTGAAATACACAACGATCACAATATGATTGTGCTGACTCCCATGTGAGCAGCCTCATACTGAGACTGAAGAGCTACCGCTACAACCTTAGGTCATGACTTCAAGAACCTCAGCCTGATTTCCAAAGTAATTCAAGGCTTCCACCTGCTAAATACGAAGTTTTCCTCTATTTTTCTAGGATTCCACCACACATTCACTTCATGGTGCATACTTTTAAAACACAGCCATGAAAAATGTGCTGCTCTCAAGGCAGTAGCACCCAGAGCAGGGAAGCTCCAGACGCATCTCCCACACGGTGACAGCCTGGAACACATTCCCTCCACCAGGAGCTGCAGGCGTTTGGAGGCTCTGCTCCCAGCCCACACTCTTTATTCCCACCCTCAGGAAGGGCGCAGCTCCCAGGGAGCGCTCAGCTCCAGCAGAGCAGGCTGTGAGCTCTGCAGGGTGACACAGCCAGGAGAGATCAGCACTCGCAAACTTGCTCCTGCCAACTCTGCTGTAGGGGTGAGAGTCTCCAGAAATAAAAACAGCCATATCCTCATCCCTGGGGCTCAGTTATAAATTAATTCATATTTAAGCACCATGACACTAGAGGCATTTTTTTAAGCAACTCTGCAGTTGCCCTCAGTGGTAGGCAACAATTTTCAGTTCAGCTGTCATGAGCTCTAGAATGTGTATTCAATAATTAGTCCTCTGGTAGTTTTCTTCTGGCTGGGAAACAAAAGACAAGAAATAGAAATGGTTCAACAAGAGGAAATATGTAGGAGCCAGTCTCCTCCAGAAACAGGAGGAGCCATAGCACATCACTGCAACCTAAGGGGAAAGCACTGAGCAGGATGAGTTCTAGCAGACAGAGAAGCCTTTTTAGCTACCAAAATGTCAGATGCACTAATGAAAAGCTAATCTGTGCCACCTTGGCCACCCCTGCTCTGCCCCTGTGCTGCCGGAGATGCATTGAACAGTGCAGGCTGTCAGGGTGGCCAGCAGAGATGTTCATCCAGCACAGCACGTGTGCTCCTGAGCAGCTCTTCCATAACTGCTTTGCTTGAACAAACAATGAGCAGCCAAATGTTTCAATATATCCTCAGGGCTTCCTAGAATAGTTTCAAATAGTCTGATATCTGTGGCAGAGGCAAAACATTCATTTATATCCCAGGCAATTGCTGAGAAATGGGAAACACTACAGTAGCAGGCAATTTTAATGTGTTCTATGTTACAAAACATTTTCAGTCAGAGAGCTCAAAGGTCATTAATAGATTTTCATATGTTTACAGACAGCAGCAATTTCAAGCTCTGTAATTTTAAAACTGCATGTCAGTCTCTCAACTTCCAGCTGTTATTTTAACATTAGATAATGAACACAATGCAAAGGTTACACAATCACTTGAACCAGCCTATGCAGCAGATCCAGTCACACAAATAATTATTAAACTCTAATTACACATATATTATCACTCTTATTAGAACAGCAGGGCAAATCCTCTTTTATAGATAGATCAACAGTTTAGAAAAAGAGGCCAGCAAGGTTATGCTTTTAGAGCTGCTCTTCTCTCTCCCCCATCACCTAAAGCACTGCAGATTTATGAGCCTCAGAAATAACACCTTGTTAACACTTCACCAGCCAGTGCACATCCAGCCACCAGCTTCTGTTTTCTTTAAATCCTTTATAGATCCCTAATACAGACATTGACGCCTAATTAAAATATTCATCCTTGATCAGAGGGACAAAAAAGCATTTAGTGGTTACCAAGTATCCTGTTTAAATATGCTGGTTTTTCTTTATACAACTACTTTGATACTGAGAAGACATCTTCCAAAACTTAGAGGGATTTCTCCTAAGGAGAGTGCTCTCATCTAAGCTAAAGCTTTGCAAGACATCAGGGTGCCATAACATAGATTTTTATTTTATTGTAATTTTGGAGCAGACAAAATTATTGTCTGACTCTTTTATCACGCAGCCAAATGAGCAAAATCACCCAGCTGGTGTCTCAGGGAAATTTTGGATGTGCACTAGCAGACTATCCTCTTACCACATAAGAAATTCAGCAGATTATGTTTTGCTCATCTCCCTCATTTTTTTCCCTCTCTATTCCCAGTGTTACTCACTCTGGTTGATTCTGCCCCAATCCAGCTGTCAGTCACACAGCATGTAACCTCAATGGGAATTGAGGAATCTCATCCCCAAGCCTCAGCTTTGAAGCAGGACAGAGCAGCAATGTCCCTTTGTGTGGCTGAGGTCCCCTGCAGTGACAGCAGCGCTGCCCTGGCACAGTGATGTCTCTCTAATCCCCAGAGCATCCTCAGCCAGCCATGAATTTCACACTAGGAAATTCCAGGCTTTGACATTAAATCATTCCAGCTGGGATTTTCAAAGGATAAGAGATAGGACTCCAATCCCATCGCATTCCAATAGGAAGCCCTTAAGGTTTGGTATATTTTCTTTTTAAGAAGGAAACCCATATTTCATTCTCATTTCCAGCCCAGTTTCCTCTGGGACATGAAATTGAAAGCAAGAAAGGGAGGGCAAGTGCAGTGCTAATGGGAAGAGAGACTGACAAATGACAGCACCAGATCCTGGCTACATCAGCTTGCAATGGGCCATGCAAGAAGGCACAGATAAATCAGCACATCCATTACTGCTCCTGAGCAAAAGCAGCCTCTGCACTGTGCCTGGTCAGTCCATGGAGGAAGGAGTAACCAAGCAAACACCCAGCGAGGACAGCAGACAATTAAAGCACAAAGCAAACCAAGGCAGCAAGCTGCAGGAGGAGGACATGTGCAGCATGGGAATGATGAGATGCACTCAGCCAAGCGTGTCAGAGAGAGCCTGGGGCAGGCAGAGCTCAGGACAAGGAGCCACTGCAGGGACACAGCTCACACTGCCGCTCGCCCCACGCGCTCTCACCACAGCCAGTGCTCCAGGTTTTCATCAGCTTTCACACTCTCTCCAGCTTTCACACATTCTCCATCGTGTTCAGAGCATCTCAGTCTCCCCCCAACCAGGAGGTGCTAAGCTGTGTCTCTCTGCAACCATTTCCTCAATTCCCACGTTAAATTACTCTTTTCCCACTAGCTTTCAGGTACAGAAACCTCTGTCTGCACTTCCCAGACCCAAAAGTGAAGCCTGGCTGGCTTGTAGGACATTTTCCTTCCTTTCTGGAACAAGATTTTGCCAGTCAGAGATTAGAGAAAGGGGCATTCGTGCAAAGTTTTCCATTTGCTGTAGCCCTCAACTTTGAAACACAATAAGGAATTAAAACATGGCACAGAGCAGCAACTTTCATCCCTGCTGACCCACTCAAATGAGTTAAGAGCACTTGAACATCTGATTCTTGTACATCTCAGAGTTCAACTTTGTCTCTCATTTCCTGTTCACAGCACCTTGACAACAGTAAACATCACAGAGTGAGAAATACAGATGCAGCACACAGCATTTATTTGTTCAAACAGGCATAACCCTTCAGCAAGAACCAAAAACCCAGTCAATGTGAGAAGGTTAAGATGGAACAGATGCAACCAGAGACTCTGGGGAACAGCCTGTGTGGAAGCAGGGTTTCTTGTGATTACTTCTGTCTTGTAATTCTTAATAACCCACATCACAGCTGACATCTCCACCAGCTCCCTGCTTCTTTATGCAGATAACCAGAAACAGAAAAGCTGACATGACAATTATATTGTACACACACACAGCGTGCCTAACAACCCTACAATAGCACAAGCAACAGAGAGCAAACACACCTCACCTGTGAGATACTTGAGCTAAAAACTGTTTTAAAACCTGCTCATAAAATCAGGTAATGACACAAAGAACTTCCAAGACGACAAAGATCTACAAAAGCATTTTGCAACTCCTGTTTGTTGATACAGCTCAGATCTCCATCACAGGTGGTACCCAGGGGTGCCCTCAGCTCATCCACCCGAGCAGCAGCACCCCAGCATGAGCTGAGGGACCCCGGCCAGCAGAGCAGGAGATGCTGGGGTGCACCTGTGTCCCCTCTGCCACCTCCATCTCCGGAGGCTGCTGCTAAGAGACAAAGCGCCAGGGGATGCTGCAGAATCCTCAGCTCTGCCCCCCAGTGCTGCTCCCAAACCCAATTGGTCACAGCATCTCTCCCAGAGCCTTTGATAATCTGGCTTTTGTGTGCAAAACAGCTCTTGTCAAGGAATTCAGGGAGCCCTATGATAGTAAAAACTGCTGATAAGAAGATAATATCAAGAGTTCTCCATTTCAAAAAGCTGATAGAAGGGCACAAGGGGAAATTTCACACATCAGAACAGAAGTGCTCACGAAAGCAGAAAGGGGTTTAAAAAACACTGGGGTTTTGAGGTATTTGTTTCCAGTGAAGGATCTGGATTTCCCAAGTTCCCCACTGCGACCGACCAAAATTGTAAGCATCAGTTCTCAGATTTCAGCAGAACCTGTAAAAGCAGGTGACTGAAACACCAGCACTCTCCTTGCAAATGTATCAGAGGCAAGTGTATTCTTAAACCTTACAGATCAGGGCTGACAATAGAAAGGCTTTAAAAACCAGAAAGACCAGCTTCAGTGCGCACCCATCCCACAGAAGGCAGAACCCGGGGAGTGCAGGGCCATGTTAATTAACACGTGCTTAATGGCACTTAATTCCCCATCTCTCTCTCTCTCCACACGACTCTCTTATTGATACAGATGGGGTTTGTGGCTTTCACATCCCATTAGCAAAAGTATGCCTCTAGGAAAAAAAAACCAAGAAAAAGCATGCTGAGAAGGTGAGGGAAAGTTCTTTCATAATTTATAAACAACATCACAATTTGGCTTTTATCAAGCTTTTCTCATTAGCAATTCTTCAAGCACAAAGGAAATCAACATTTTGACCTCTATTTTTGCAGAATGAGAAATTAACAAATGCAAAGCAGCTTGCCCCAAATCAAACATCAGCTCTCTGGCAAATCTACATCTCCCAACTCCTAATCACACTGTGCTGCAGGAGAACCAACAGTCAAATACTGTCAAAATCTCCTTTTGGCACAGGGAAGGGTTTCATGGTGGTGGCAGAGAGATTTTTCTAGGACACATAGGATGTGCAAATGCAGATATTAGCCACAGCGTGGGCAACAGGTGGTATCTGTACAGCTCCAACCTCAGATCCCTTTGAGTGTCTGAGATGCAATCAGCTTGAGGATAGCAAGGACAACACGATCAATGTATTAAGTCAAGCTGGTTTTTACCAGAGGAGCAGAACTGGCAGCGCTCCTTGGCTTCTGAAACACGACACATAACCTGGCCTTTCTAATGCAGTGCCTTGGATGGCACCCAAATCCAGCACCATCTGGCCAGCATGGACATGTGTGTACAAAGAGGACAGAAGAGACTCCTGGCTGACAGATAAAGTGACATATCAGTGCAGCAGCACAGGCTCCAAATCTCTTCAGCCTTTGCAAAGCCAGCTCAGCAGGCAGCAAACACGGGGCCAGTTAAGTGACTTCAGGGCAATAGAGGGCTGAGAATTTCTCATGCAGATAAAATCCAGGTAAGCATTTGTTTTGGTTGTAGAAAGCATTGCCAACAGTAAAAAACAAACAAACCAACCCCACAAATAAAACCAAACAAAAAAGCAAAATGGTTTCCCTGGGATAGGTTTAAAGCAGAGGGTATCATATTTCTTCTCCTGTCCCAAAATTAACCCCATAAGTTTAAAAACCCCATTTGTCCACCTCTATTTTTACATTTACTCTTGCATCACACAGCAGACAAAACCAACATGTTATTCCATGGCTTAGAACTTTTTACAGCTCGGCCTCCCAGCCATGGCACAGGCCACTCCTTCCTCCTCCCTGCTACCAGGATTCAATGCACTAGATTGTTCTAGTTTCAGTTTCTAACATTTCAGGGATGATTTGGCAGCAAGGAAGTGAGAATACTTAGGTAACAGCATGAATTGCAATCTGTTCAGGAGAACAAGTGGGATGTCTCATATCACATCTACCATCCAATTCTGCATTCACCTACATGGTTTTATGCAGCTGTGAACTCCACTGAGACAAGGAAAGTCACAGTGGTGGAGAAGAGAGAACAATCATGATCTTAGTTTATGCCAACTCAAAAAACCTATCAGGAATCACTGAGTAATCAGACCAAATGCCTATTACAGTTTGAGAAAATACAGACAACCTATCCACCTTCTAAAAACCCAGTATTTTACAGGGAGTAGTCCAAGCTTGTTCTGTTTTCATTCATTCCCAGAGATGAGCTGGCTTTACAGAACAAGCGCATTGTCCCTTCCTGGATTCTGCAGTGCCAGCATAGTGCCTTCTCCCACTCCAGCCCCTAAAGCCTGGCCTGGGTTCCAGGATCCAGCACTTGTCTCAAGCCTGGAAGGTGACAAGTGGTTCCAGAGCCAAGGGACATGGGGACACAGAGCCCAGCGCTGTCACCGAAGGCTCCATCCAGGCAACCTCCCTGGCTCTCAGCACACACTTGCTACTTCCCCTTATCTAATCTCACTTTCTGGTACTTGACACTATCGCAGGCCTGGCATTTAAAGCATTTGGAAGAAAAACAGCCTGCAGAAGCACCCGGGGAGATTAGGAGGAAGGTGCTAATTGTCTCTGTGGGCAGTGAGGAGGTGCAAGGGCCATGTCCCATCCCTGCCACCCATCCCAGCTGAGAGTGACCTTGAGAAAGCCTTTTCCTTCATCAGGCGTGATGGGACAACTCAGAATTCCTCTATCAGTCCCTGCCGCTGCAGCAGCACAAACATCTGGGCAGCAGCACCAAACCAGAGCAGTTTGCAGCCCCAGGGCAGCAGCACCGGCACCAGGCAGGGACAGCAAGCAGGGGACGAGGTGTCTGTGGCTGCCCCGGCCATCGAAGTCACTGACAAGGTCTTTAACAAGTGATAGCCTGAGCTTAAGTTGAAATATATTGTGGGATGAAGGAATGAAGAGATAGAAGACACAAAGAGAACCTAAAAATAACAAAGTCCCTTGTTTCCCTAGCACATCAAAGTAAAATTAGAAAAAAAAATAATTTATGAGGATGCAAGGGATGCACAAGGAAAAAAAAAATCCCTAAACAAAACAAGAACTACAAAAACAACCCACAAAACAGAGCACTAAGTTCTGTTCAGGTTTTACATTTGTGAAATTTAAGTCAGGGTACTGATACAAAAATGCTCATAGAACACTCCCAACACATTAAAATCAGACATCAGTCACAAAGCCCCTTACTTGCATGAAACCAGCCTATTGCCTTCTGTACTTTTACACATCTAAACCAAAGCACTGCAGTAATAAAGGACTTTAAACCCCACCATTATCAACAAAACACTAATTCCCAGGACCCACTTCCACTTTTTAATTCTACAGCTGGTATCCCTGTCCTTTGCTATTTGCTTCATTACAAACAGTTTGGAGGATTGGAAAGCACAGTATTTAACATTTTATAGAAACATCTGCCAACGGAGCTGCTAAACACTCTTGTAAGAGAGACAGAGATGTTTATTTAGACATGCTGCTGACGTTTCCTGTTGCATTTTGATCCTGAGGCATATGTAGTCCTTCCAAACAATTTAGCATGCACTGTGGAAGCACAGCTCTCAGAGAAGTGCAGCTGAAAGTAATTGAGATTGAAATTTCAGGCCCATTGCAGGAAAACCACGGCCAAGGCTCCAGGCAGAGGCAGCACCTGGCAGAAAGGCAGGCAGGACACAGCAGGAGCAAAGTTTGGGGCTTGGGCAGGACAATTTACTGCAAGCTATGAATTGATCACAGTTCAATCACCTTCAGCTGCTGCAGCAGAACCCCTCCGGGACAATGAACCCACATCCCTCATCTCTCTGCCCTTGCTTCTTATGTATTAAAAGAGGAGGAACCCCTCATTACCAAGCTATAACCATTATGTTGGGGTAGAGTTTTCAGAGAGTGATTTATTCTCCTACTTTCACTGAAGAAAAAACCCTACAGTTGCAGCAATCTGAGGGAAAAGAGTATTCCAAGCACTCTGCCTTTGGCATCTGATCCCTAGAAGCAAAGGATAATACTTTCAACAACAGATTATAAATTTGTGTATACAGAAAGGATTAATGCAGCTTGTTGGTTACAGAGATGAAGGAAACCTTAAAAAAATAAAAAAGAAAAGGAGCACTGTAAATTCAAGCTAACCACACAAAAATTAAGGGTTTATTATGGGTTACAGATTTAAACAAGCAAGCAAAGTACTGCTGTGCACAAAAGGAAGAGGAAATAATCTACTCCAGCTGAACTTACTCATTCAGACCTGTGGATTTCATTCTCCTACCAAGGAACACTTTTGCAAAAGTAGCTGATTTTACCTTGTGTTTGGGCTGACAAAACAGTGAGGAAACAGCATTTCATTACTTTAAGACCCTCATAATTTCATGGGGGAAAGTGGATCTCTGCAAAGATTCACCCAGCACAGTCATGGATGTCCCATACACTGTCTTTTCTTCTGATGCTAATTTTTAAGTTATTTGTGTAGATAACCATGCTGATTGCCCCCATCTGGCTTCCATAGGGAAGCATTTTAATGAGGAAGAAAATAACCCCCAAAAACCGGAATACTGTGAAAGCTTGCATTTTCTGCAACTACTTTCAACAAGAACCAGCCCAGGAATTTTCTTTCACTCAAGCCTCCTTTAATAATGCTCATATTTTACATGCATTTGTGTGGAGCATATTAATTAAAAAAGAAATGGCGCTGCTAGATCTAGCCATATGCTTATAATTACTCTGAAAGAAGTAGGGGTTTTTTGATTCTTCTTCTGGGTCTAGAGGTTTTAAATTCTTGATAAAGGTCAAATCATCTCATTCAGAAGTGATGATGAAGTTCCACCAGTGTTTGACTGAAAAAAGGTCACCAAATCCAAGTGCTCTCGATATTCTTTAAATAAACTCATAAGCCTTTGCTCAAGTGTTAAGGGTATTTAAGGACACTACAGTAAAAATGCATATACTTTATTTCTACTCTTATCAGCCAGAGGTTGCATTAAGTGGCTGGAAATCTGAATAAGAAACTCCTATCACTGCACCTTTTTCTAAGTTCCTTGTTCCACAAGGAACCAAAAAATCCTGATTCTCTGATGACTTATGATTTTAGTGAATGGAAAGTTGCTAAGGGAGGAGGTAAAAGAACAATAAACAGAGCTCCATGTCTGAATCTCTTTATAACAGATTAAAAGGATTAACTAACAGCACCAACTCAGAGATTCATAGCAATAACTAAAGAGCAAACACCGCTTTAGAAGCACTCACTTCATAGCACCTGATGCACTTGCTTTTACAGTAATCAGTTCACATGTACTTCCACATTTTCTTTTTTTTAATCACAGACACCACCTTGAGCAGACAAGCCCAGAGTATCAATTATCTGTTAAATAAATGAACCAGTATGTATCAAGCTCAAGAAACACAGGACTGAAATTTGTTTTGTTCAGCAACTAAAAGGAAAAACCTGGGTAGGTCAGTTCCTAAAGATCTCCTGCACACACCTGCAGTGAACCCTTGAGCCACAAAGACTTGCAAAGACTGAAGGCAGTGGGCAAAAGTGATGAGGTTATAAACTATTGATATTTACAGGTTACAAATTAACCATTACTGAATTTCTGATCAGCTTCAGAGCACTCTGATCCCAGTGCAGAGCACAAGTGAACCAGAGAAAACTGCAACTTTTGCCTGGCACCAAGCATCTGGATTCATACCACAGGGTTAATTTACAAAGCGACAGGATTTAGGAATCTTGGAACAGCTCTGTGCTCACCTCCCTGCAGCAGAGGTGGTTGTACCACAGAATTTTAACAAAGCCAGTCAGTGCAACATACCTTCCCTTTCCTTGCTGCTTTATCCCCAGAATATTTCATTCTGGACCTTTCCATGATATTGAAGTATATAATCTGAGGCTGAATATACAGCCACACACACAAAGTTAATCTCAGCCTTAGCCAAGGTAGAAATAGGTAAATCAGTGGAAGAGAAGCACTGAGAAGAAGCGAACATAGATATTGGGAAGGGAATAGTAAAATGAAATAAAGTTCATTTTTCAAACAGCTGGGCTAAAATCGTCATTCTTTTGAGGACAGTGAAGTAGTTTGATGCACACATTCCCCTCCAGCCTTCATGCACTCAAAGGAAAAGGGATCTGGGCTCTCCAGCAAGTTTCCCCACACAGAAATCTGCGGCTGAGCAGCCAGAAGCACAGACCCGTGTGCAGGGGCTGGGGCTGAGCACCCTTCCCAAAACCTCTCCAACAGGAGACACCCATCAGTGCTCCCACAGCTTTCCCTTGCCTGGTCCCTAAAGGTCTTTCTGGCATGCATTATTTCAGGCACAATCCAAACACCTTTCTCTGAAACCACTTCAAGCACACAGCAGCAGAAAGCCCCAAGCAGGCTCTCAGGTGAGGCACTCACTTGAAAGAGTGAGCACAGCACGGGGCACCTGCAGCTGAATTATTCAGGAGCCATGTGCATGGGATTTTCAACCACTGCTTATTGCTGCTGCACCCCTGCACCTTCAGGACAGAAATACAATATTGTATATATCAAACAAAAGGGCACAAACACCATCACAGGCTCATCAGGAGACACTGACTTCTTCCACAGCAAATTATAAATATATCACCACTAACAGTTACTGCCCCCTCCCCCCCTTTTTAAATAATTTCTGCCAAATTTGGTGTTTATAAAATTATTCAGAGCTTCATCCAGACACAGTTCCCCATTAATCCTTATTAAAACACATTGTCTAATTCAGCCTTTACTCAGGGAAGGTTTCTGACTGCCAGACGAGCCACACATCATTTATAACATGGACAAAAATCCACTAAGAATTAGTCTAAAACCAAACTCATTTCCTTTACAGGCTTGGGCCAAGATTTGCATCAAAGTCTCTGGAGGCAAAAATCCCACAGCATTATAAAGCATCACTAGCTGCCTGTTTGCCTTCCTAGCATAGTTTCAGATTTACTTGAAATCCATATCTGTGTAACGCCAAAAAATCAGTAGGATATTTCAGATTCAAGAGACAAGAGCAAGGGTTGCTTTGAAGGTCTGTGAATTTCAAGTTTTGTACTGTTTGCATTCATCAGTGGATTTGTTGTAAAACAAAGTCCTGAAATGAATTCTTAATCATTTAATCACAGCAGCTTTGATTCACCTCTCAGTCACAAAACACAAAGGTTTGTCACGATTCTGTATTTCCAGGACTTACAACACATTGAAATCCCTGGATAAGCATTAACACCCTTTTAGTTTGCTACCTGAACTAGTAATTTCACTTAGAAAATAGTCACAGGTGCAGTTTCACATCTCTGTGTATTGTTTATAGGAGCAAGGGTACTTGCCAATATTAGCAAAGCTTTTTTATTTTATTTGGAAGGTTTAAAACTAGCCCAGACATACACTAGGAAAAAAAATTTTAATAACTTAATCACTTAATTTATAAACCAAACCTCATATCTTTTCTTTACCCTGTAACTTCTGATGGGAGAACTGAACCATACACAGACTACACATGAAATCAGCAGACAAGTCAGACACAAAATCACAATTTCATAGCATACTAAAATCCCAAAACATAGTAATTAATACTATTTCATAACATACAAAAATTCCAAACCCTAAATTTCTCACCCAGTGATACACCTATGCTACTCTCCATAATCTATTTCACACTTTTGTGGATTCCAGTCTATCTTGAAGTGTAGGAAATTTTCTCCATGAATGGGGGTCACAGTCAGTGCTCCCCTGGGGGTCAGGGCACCCAGAGCAGGCAGAGGAAGAGGATGGAGGATGGAGGCAGCAGGGAGGATGGCACAGCAGGGTGGGCAGCTCAGGAGAAGCCACGGCCAAGGTCCCCCTGCCACCTCAGCGTTTCCCAAGCTGTCAGTGCCGAGGCTGCTGCTGTCACTGAGCCGTCCCTCGTGCCATCAGACACCATGGCAGGCCTGTCACAGCCACGGGGAGCGGCAGGCAGGGATGACAAATGGCAGGGAATTCGTGTCAACACAATCGAGTGGCCCCGAGACAGACAGCTGGTGCGCGAATTCCAGCACAGGCAGCATCCTTGGGAAACCATTCCAAGGCATTCTCAGCTCTCAACAACAGCCCTGGCTGCTAAAAATAGAGTGCTGGAGACTTGCTCCAGCATTAGCAACAGCCCTGGCTGAATTTGAGTCATGACCCACTTGGTGACATGTAAGCAAAACAAGGACAAAGCTCATCGAGAAGTAAGAGATTAGAGTGCTCGGAGCCCCAGCAATTTTAGTGCACCTATATTACAGTGTTTTCTCAACATCATCCATGTCAGGTGTTAATACAGTCCCCCAAAAATCCTGGACAGGGAGGGAGGCAGGCAGGATTCTCTACAGTGAGGTCAAAAGCAAAAATTCAGGTAACTCTTCAGCAGAAATATCAAACACTCCTCACTCCCATGGCAGCTGCACAGGACAACCACACTCTGCAGCTCCACTTCAAGAAAAGGAGCTATTTGAGCTTGCTGATCTATAACATTACAAGTTACTTTATGGGGTTATTGCACAGTTTCTCCTAAATCCTAAATCCAGGTAGGATTCTCTGCAGGGAGGTCAAAAGCAAAAATTCAGGTAACTCTTCAGCACAAACATCAGTGCAAACCCTCCTCACTGCAAACAAAGGGACCAATGCATCAAAGGTGCCAGGTGTCCCCATCTCTCCCACTTCAAAAGCTCCAACAGAGCATTCATCAGTTTACAAAACACAACTGCAGTATCAGGGAAAAACCAGCAAACATTGCTGCCCCAATGGTTTTGAATCTTGAGAAGCAGAAGAATGACAAGGAAAGAGATCTGCTTCTCTCTGGTGTACAGCTAACCTCAAAAATGCAGTTTTTTCTAGCAAGAGCTGTAGCAGCATCTGCAAGTTGGAACTGTTAGGGTTAGGGTTAGGGTTGAGAACAACACACAAAAATGGTAAGTGCACAGAGAACTCTTAAAACTCACATACCTGGGCAGCAGCTTTGTCTCCTCAGGTGTGAATTAATTCCCAGACTGTTCTAAGAGAAAAATCCACTGCCTCAAAACTGCAGGCACACTGCCACAACACCAAACTTATCTGCATTAATCCCACACTCAAACACAGCCTCTTGTTTAGAAAGGTTCTGTTCAGAGATAGCCAGGGATGGAGTCATCACAACCCTTGGTAAACTGCTACAGTCATTAATTATTCACCCCAGTAAAATTTTGCAGCTTATCTCTTGTCTAAAAGTATCAGTGTTAGAGCCTTCCAGCCACTAGATCTCCTTACAGTTTTGACTGCCAGACAGAAGAGCTCTCTATTATCAAATTTCTCTGCCCTGCACAGGCTGTTATAAATTGTAGTCATGTCACCCCTTGCCCTCCTACAATAAAACAGACAGAGCTCCTGGAGTCCTTCCCTGCCAAACAGATTTTCTCAGTCCTCATGACACTTCTCTTGAAGTTTCTCCAATTTTAACCAGTGTTCTTGAACTGCAAGCACCAGGATGGAATACAGAATTCAGGCTACACTTGTGTCAATGCCAAATATATATATCTATAACCACCTTGGACCTACTCAGCTCAGTACTTCTATGTCTACATATTCAATCTTGGGCACAGTTAGGCTGGGAAAACTCCAGTTCAGATGGTTATCTGCCCTGACAGCCAGCCTCTTTCAGGCTAGCCATTTCCCAGGAGACAGCTATCCCTCCTCCATCTCCTCATTATACCAGAAGGGCCCTCATTTTGTCTCTGGAGTATGGCATTTCATTGCATCAGAACACAGTGTTCACAGAGCAATCCCAGTCACTCCGGCCCTGCCTTATCTTGCACTCCACCTAATCTGCGTGTTATCTGAGAGCCTTATGAGTAATGGTTTTATTTTTTCTGCTCCAGGTCACTGATTAAAAGAAGTTAAATAGTGCTATGCTAAGAACCTAGTACAAACATACCTTCTGGAGACTGCTTTTGTCTGCCTGCTTTTGAAACCTTCCAGTGGGACAGTTTGGAATGCAGCTCTCCTGCTGCTTCTGTTCAGTATCTGCATTAACAAATAATAATGCTGGGAGACAAAACCCCTCAACTTCAAAATATATTGAAACAAGCTTTCAGATCTCAGAGAAAAACAGAGCTCCCAACTGCCATGGGAATAGCTTAAAGCTTGTTCAGTGTCCAAGAGTGTCCACACTTGTGACCATGTTCACAGGGGTTCTTGGATGAGGGAAGAGACGAGGATCTGATTCCATGGTTCAGAAGGCTTGATTTATTATTTAACAATATATATTACATTAAAACTATACTAAAAGAATAGAAGAAAAGATTTCATCAGAAGTCTAGCTAAGAATAGAAAAGCAATGATAACAAAGGTTTCTGTCTCGGACAGAGAGTCCAAGCCAGCTCACTGTGATTGGCCATTAATTAGAAACAACTCTGAGACCAATCACAGATGCACCTGTTGCATTCCACAGCAGCAGATAACCAATGTTTACATTTTGTTCCTGAGGCCTCTCAGCTTCTCGGGAGGAAAAATCCTAAGGAAATGATTTTTCGTGAAAGCTGTCTGCAACACACACTCATCGGCCTGCAGTGTCCCTCTGAGAGCAGAGCTGCACTTTTGGGGGTGTCACAAACCTGCCACAGGGCTGGGAAGAACCCTGGCAGAGGAAGGGAAGGTTCCTGCTCCCACAGGAAACTCCTCAGGGTTTGTAGGGTGGCGTTCTGAGATCAGAGAAACCAGGGCTGTGCCTTTGAGGCACAGAGCAGCCAGTCCCCTTGGCTCCTCTCCTACCCAGTCCCACCATGAATGAATTCTATCCCACTGATAGAATTACATTGTCTGTAATGGGAGGAGGTTTAAGGGCAATCAGAAGGCTCTCCAGAGTTTCAGGAGGCTGTGCAGGACGTGTCCCATCCCCTGCACAGCATGAGCAGTGCCAGAGCTCAGGCAGCTCCACCGTGAGCTCCCACCCATGGCAGGACAGCCACGCTCCGCAGCCCCACTTCAAGAAAAGGAGCTATTTGAGCTTGCTGATCTGTAACATGACAAGTTATTTCATGGGGTTATTGCACAGTTTCTTCTGAATCCTAGAGAACGGGAACAGGAGGTCATCCAGACTAGATGGTGAGTGATGAAATGCACTCCCCTCCTTGCCCATCTCCACAAAGCAATGTATCAGGAAATCAACCAGTATATCTACCTGCCACCACCCAGACTTCACATCCCCATTTTGTGCTTAAAATAGATTTCCCTGTATCAAAATACCGTAATTGCAAAGTCCTTCTGCTGCTCTGCAGTCTCTCTGAGAAGCCACAACCACAGCCAACATCATGTTCCTGCAAGCCCTGCTGGAGAGAAGTCCCTGACAGACCAGCAAGCATGAGAAAAGGGATGCAAGGAATGCATCTAAATAATATCTAAATATACACAACTGAATCCTTTGGGCTTAGAACCCAAAATTGATCCTCATGACAGCAGGGCCCACCACTGCTGTCCTCCCAGCCTGCACAGTACAGGAATCAATGCCAAGTTATATAATTTATCTCTTACATCACTGCTTGCTCTCAATCAAGCCAATTCTATTCTTCAAGAAATGCTCCTGATGGCACAAAACCATACATACCTGAACCTCTCAAATTACCCTGATCTTGAGCCACTCCAGGTCTAAGATCTAGCAATTACATATTTCAAATGCTGCTAAAAAACCAGGGCAAGGAAAAATATGAAACATATTTTGCTGCCTCTGTGTGCCACAAAGAAAGATGCCTCCTTTCCACACCAGTGACACACTTTTAAAGGATTTCTGGTCTGCTGTCAAGTCTCACCTGCACACAAAGGCAGGGATGACTCAGGAGTGAGGCACATCCTTTGTCTTTTTTTGCCCTTTAATGAATCAGTAACACCAATGAAAACAAAAGGAGCTTCACCTGCAAAATAGTGAGGTTAGGACTTTCTGATCCTTGTCTGTGCTGAGATTCTGGACTAAGGATGAGAATAAAAGGCATAGAATTAAATCTAAGCACGAAGAAAACCTAAGATTAGCTGCAGAACAGGTGTCACTAAATCCCCTCATCTAAAGAAATTAAATCCATGCTTAGATTCCCCTTCCCACTTCCCAAAGAGCCATAAAGATAGCCCTGGATAAACTTCCCAGGGGCGACAATCTGGAATTTCTCATAAGAACAGCATGAGAAAGCTGTTAATGATAAATTCATGCAGAGGTGTAGGAAATCAATGTAAAATGGCAGTTTCATGGGCAACACTGCATATTACACAGCACTGAGAGCCTGAAAAGCACCTTATCCCCAGCACTGAGTACAGCCTGAGGCTGAAGGAGAGTACTGCTTTTGCTTGAACTTGGCAGGAACAGCCTAGAGCAGGGCAGGGAGCCTGGGCAGGCAGGGAATGGGAGCTTTCCTACAACATCCAGCCCTGGAGAAGCTGCCAGCTCCCTCCTGTCAGCCCCACACAGCTCTGCAAGCAGCTGTGAGCTCACTGAGGGTTTGTCCTCCTTATGTTCTGCCTACCAAGGAAGGGGCTTGGCAAATTTGGCCAATGTCATTTTTCAGTGGTTTTGTGTCACTAGAGCTAACAAGCCCCTTATCCTGCCTGGCAGAACAACCACGAGGACTTGTTGAAGTGAGTCTGCAATCAGACCAAGCAAAGCTCCTCCTGGATCTACTCCTTTGTCTCCCCCATGCAAAGTTTTTGTTTAAATGCTCCTGCAATTATGATTTGACTCATCTCTGCAAAATTGGGTTCTGAATATATTCATAAGAAGAATTATCATGAAAATTATATAAATGAACTTTCTCAGTGCTTGCCATGTTTTTGGCCATGTCAGTGTAAAGCCTTTATCTTGTCTAGCAAAAGTTGGCAGGTTTAACCCAACCCAGACCCTTGAGACTGAGCAAATGCCTGCTGCCAGTCAAGCAGCCAAAGCACCAAATCATTAAGGGCAAGCATTCTCTCTTAATCATTTAATACTTCAAGGCGAACAATTAATGAGCCTCATTTCCCTGCAAGTGTCTCCCTGAAACTTTGCTGGAATTTGGCCTCGTGTCATCATTTAATTTTCAAAGACTCTTCCTTTCACTTCCATTGCCAACAGACTTCCCACTCCTCTCAATGTCTTTCCATTGGTCATGTGTTTCAAAACAAGAAGAAAAACCCCACAAAAAAACCCAGGTAAAGAGTCCCTATCACCTCATACTACTTAATGGTGTAGATCCACAATAAATTAAAATATGCACAATAAATTGAAAATTATACTGTATGGCAAGAGTAGTGTCTTGTCTACATAGCATAGGGAAAACCCAGGAATAGAAAACATACTCTGAAAAGTATCAAAAACAGATCAAGTACAGCTCAACCACAAAATACAATCTTTTCAAACTTTCCAAGAGAACTGGAGTGGCCATAAATATCTAGCTAATGAGGGCTTTAAATGGGATCTGTGCTCCTAACTCCTTCAAACTGCTAGGGAAAAAAAATAATCTCTGAACGTCAACAGTGCCAAAATCTTCAAGAATTTTATATTTGCCCTGCTTATGCAAACGCCAGAAATTCTTACAACCGTCCATTCCCCTTGCTCATAAATATTTATCTAGTTGGAGCCAAGTGCATAAATGAACCTTCTATCCTGCTTATGGCTGTTCTCCCTTTAATCCTTAATCCCTTTGCACTATCTTTCTTGTCTCTAACCTGCAGAGGACTCTGACTGTTTGCATTTAATTCTTCTTACACATGCCCTGGAGCACAAATGGCTTGTCAGGTTAAAGATAAAGCAAACATGTACTGCCACCAGTAGAGTAACCAGCCTTTTTGATATCAGAACACCTGCAGCCAAGGCAGGCTGGGGAAGGAAAGGATGAATAAATAAATGATTTGGCTGAGATCTCCCCACTCAGCAAACACACAGACTTTTCTAGGACAAACCTCTTGTCCACTACTCACCAATAGTGAGGTTGGTTCCCTTCCTCATTTTAATCTAATGCAGTAAAACCAGGGATGGCACAGACAGAGATTATGTCTAAATTGCATCTTGAACAATGGTGCAGGCAGAGCAGAGAAAGGAAAGGTATAAAATCTGTAAGAGGTCAGCAGTGAGAGGCTTGAAGCCAGCAAGAGATGAGAGGGACCTGGACATGGTTTCATCAGCATAGGCAGAAAGGTCAAGGCAGGAAGAACACTTGGAAGGAACATCAGTATTTAGTCTTGGAGAGGGTCAAAGGAACAAAAAAGACAAGGGTTTGTCAGAGTGAAGAGCTTTGGTTCCTGAACAAGCCCTTTCCATTTCCCTACTGATCTACATTTCCAACCACAAAGCCTTTCAGCATTTTGGAAGCTTCACTTAAATGAGTCCTCAATGTTTAACCCAAGGCACAAATGAAGCCCCAGCAGTTTTCCTCATTAATAACCATATCTCATTAGTGCTGGGGACCTGAGAGCTGCTCACCTCCTTCCCTCCCTGCACTGAACAATGGCCCTGCCAGAGCTGCTGCAGCCCTGGAACCCTGACAGGCCCAGGACACTTGTGGGAAGGTGCTGCCAAAGGGAAAAGCTGCCAATGCCCTGCCCACACTCACTCCTGGGACTGAGACACCATGGAATTTTTTAATGGGTGTTTCTTTCTGTTGTTCTTTCCAATCAATTTGTTATTACTTTTCCTCCAAAACAGGAAAATTTAAGGTTTTGGAAAATTTATCTAAGCAAGTGCATCATCTGGCACATGAGGCATTTCAGGGCAAGGATAACATTACAGAGATCATTGTGATGATCCTATTGAAGCACAATGTTTCCATCCTGTTTCTATCCCGAAATGTCAGACTGACGAAAAATGTATCAGATTTTAACATAATTTGGAAAATATTTATCATTATTCCTCTTAAAAATCCTCCTCTAAATCAAAGCACACACACACCCCTGCAGCCACAGAAAACCATAGCCAAAACAAGATAAAAAGCTGGGAAAGTGATGGTCAGAAGTGAGTAAGTGAAACCCCTTTAACTGCAGGGCTGTATTTGCAAGCAACACCTCCAGTCACAGGCTGAGAGCTCTCAAACAGAGATTTGGAGTAAAAGTACACTCTTGATTCTCTGATATAATTAACATTGTTTGTCTCAGCAGCAGTAAAAACAGGCTTTTGCCTGTTAGCAAGATTTTTGGCTATGCCCACTGTTGTTTACTTGGATGGAAGGCTAAAGGGCTAACTGAAGCTTTTCTCCCTCTGTTGTGAGAATTTCAAATGCTGTGGAAAAAGTATCACTTCATGAACAAATCTTGTGAATTGACAAATATAAACCATACCCCTTGAAAAAACCAAACAAACCTCCAGAAAACCAAACCTGATCTAAATATTTTCTTCCAGCGTTTCTCAAAAACTTCCAAACAAAGCACACAGCTGTCACTCAACATCCACTTATAAAAGTCTTTCTGAAGCCTTTATGAAAATGCATCCATGTGCCTACATCCATTATTGCATTTTTACAAGCATTCTTGGAAACCTTAACCTTGAGTAAATAAATTCATGAAAATGTCTCATTTTGGCAGAAGTGCTTCCTGCTGTTTGAGCCATAACAGAAGATGAAGCTGTGATGCACCTGCAGGTAGGAACACAGAGGTGATGCCCAGAACAGGTAAGGCAGGGGCTCCAGGGAGCTCTCAGACTGGCAAACATGCTGGAGCAGAAGGGGTTTGTTCTGATTGCTGCAACAAACCCACTAAGAGCTGCCAGAGGTGACCCAACACCTCTCTGCAGTCCACAAACTTGAGAGAAGATCCAGAGAACACCCTGCTGAGTTTTAACTCATTCTTGCTTGAATTTATGTTTCTGTTTGACTGCTGCTTCCTCCTTACAGGTGCAGATTGAGGACTAGAGAAATTCAGGGTGAGAGAAGGCTCAGTAAAGCCACCATGAGCTCAGTGGATCGAGCCCTCTGCAATTACTGAGGTGCAGAGCCCACAGAGCAGAGCTTATCCCCACTGGGATCAGGAGCATCAAACCCTGCCTGCAGTGGCCCCAGGGCCAGGCTGGGCAAGCCCTGCCGCACACCTGAGACCCCAGCAGGACCCCAGAGTGCAGGAATTGATTGGGAAGGCAGAAGCAGCAGGTTTATTTACAGAGGCAGGACCCACATGGAGAGAGATTCTAACATTTGGTAATTTGGGTAAGAAAAACCACGCACAAAGAATTGGGACTTTGCAGAGGTATTTTTCCTTCTTTAATCAGTATCTGAAGTTACCTGTAACAAACCCAAAACAAACTACTGTACAAACCCAATAATAAACCCTGACTTCACACAATTAAGCAGCTGCTAAGTCCTCCAGCACTTTCTAACTGGGTAAACACAAAGCACTATCTATTCTTGCCCTTATACCTCAGACAGCTGGCACAGGAGTTCCCAGAGTTTAAACCTCCTCTTTCATAGCCATGGCCCAAATTTGGGGCTTTACTTTACAGTTTTTGCTCCATATAGAAGTACTTTTTAAAATCACACACCTAGTAACCCCAGTGCGCATCCTTTCACTGACACTTCATTACAGGCTGAAACAATCTGAGGATGGCCTGGTCACAAATTCACAAAGGACAAAGCATCTGCTGCTTTAGCTACTCCCCAAGCCTGGTTATTGAAACTCCCAAAAGCTGAGAAGGCAAAGGTGCCAGGACACTGCCTGCCCACAGGAGCAGCCTTTCTGTGTTTCAACACCATACTCTGCACTTCATGCCTGCACCAGCTGCTTTCATTTACATGCAGGTCACATTCACACAGACTAGAAAGCACCACAGACCTGGACAAATTGCTAACATGGGAATTCAGGTCCTTGAAACTCCTGCACTGCAGCCAATGAACAGTCTATAATTTCTCCATTAAATATTTAAACAATACTAACAATACTGCTATTAATAAATAGAGTACCTTTCTCTTTCACTACAGGTTCCTGATGTCTGGGATAACGGCGCTATAGATTTTTTTTAATACTTATTTTAAACAGACTGAAAAATCTATAAAGTGGCCACAGAATAATAAAGTTCAGTCTTCTGAGGAAACATGAATTTTCTTGTCAATCCACCAGTCAATGCTTGCAACATTGCAGGAGTGGGGGGAGGAAATTTGGGGAAGAGCATCAGTTGAAACTGGTTTCCAATGGCAGATCAGAGAGCACACAAGGCAGCAGCAGAGAAACATATGTTTGAACCCAAGCCAAAAATCTGGCTTCCTTAAGAAGTGTAGGATGACAAGCCTCTTGTAGCAGTAATAGTAGGCTGAAAAGTGGGGGTGGAAAAATTCCCCTCTCTTCATGCAGAAGGCAAATTCTGTAACATCTACCTAACAGCACTTAATTTAGAACAGCTGAGGTTTGGAAAAAGCCTTCAAAATGACCCATTAAAGACAGTCAAAAGCTTCACACTTTAATGCTTTGGTATTGCAGTCTCTTCACTCACCACTGCTTTATGAGATATTTGGGGAAATAGTAAATAATGCTCTGGTATCAAAAACCTGAAGCTCTTGGCAGAGCAGACACCCCTCCATTACTTGGTTGAGAGCTGAGAAATGCCTGTGCCTTTCCTACATTAACATTTCCATGGAATTAGGCACATGAAAATTGATGGTGAGCAAAAGTTAATTACAGTGTTTATGTCAAAAATCAAAAGAGCAGAACGGTGACTTTTAGTTTGGGTGTTCCCCTCACCAAGCTCAGCTACTTCCAGCAAAAGAGACTCCCAGGGAATGGCATTTGCTTTTACCAGCAGGACTGATGGTCTGGTCTGTTCTGTCCACAGGAGACTAATGGTACCAGCCTAAAAAAATATTTTTATGACAGCAGTCCTTCTGCTGTCACTAAGAGAAACTCTGCATGCACCCAAGTAGTGGAAAACTGCATAGTCAGGAAGATAATAAAAATAATATTCCAGGGAAAAAAGGGAAGAAAAATAAGGGAAAAAAAAAAAAAAAGAAAGACACAGACCCAAGTTGCACTGTTTCACATGGCAACAACTGCAATTCCCCAGGGGCCCAACACAAACTTTGGCTGAGGTCATGTCCAACATCTGTAGACTCAGTAAAAGCTACTGCTTAGCTTTTTTTCCTGCTGCATGCCCTCCACCTTGAAATAGAGTGTGCTGATTACCAGTTTTGTGCCATTTGATGAAAAGATGCTCCAGCAACTGGCTTGCATAGCTTCTTATCCAGCAGCAAATGCCATGTTTGTGGAGTACAAGGGAGCAGAAAGACATCTGCTTGCTTGACTCCAGTAGGTACAAGTGGCTCATTCTTGGGGACATGCTTGTGCTTTCTCTGCCTGAGCTGCCTTGTCTCGGATGGCTGAGCCCAATCCCTCTTTGCATATCAAAGAGGTGATTTCAGCAGCATTGCAGGCAGTGCTCAGAGCTGGCCAAGCCTTGTGAGATGCTCCTGTGCACCTGCACAGCTTACAAGCTGTTTGCTACCAGCACTCAACACAGGCAGTGTCACTGATACATTTTTTGAAAAATTTTTTCGTTAGGATTTTTTCTCTTGGGAAGCTGGGAAGCTTCAGCTTCTCTGTGTTTTGCTCTTCCAGAATGTGATATGGAGAATTGTTTATTCAGTATGTGAATTGTTTTTAATTAATGGTTAATCAGAAGTCCAGCTGTGTTGGGACTCTGGTCAGTTGCAAGTTTTTGTCATTCTTTTCTTTGCTAGCCTTCTGATGAAATCTTCTTCTTCTGTTCTTTAGTATAGTTTTAATATACGCGTTTCTTTTAATATAATATCATAAAATAATAAACATGGAGTCAAGATTCTCATCTCTTCCCTCATCCTAGAAACCCTCAAACACCTCCACATTCAGTGACCCTGAGTGAAGAACAACCACACAGGGAGTTCCTACATTCAACCTCCTTTGGCTGCTCACCAGCTTTGGGACACCCACACAACCTCTGAAGGGACTTCAGAGCAAAAACAGTCACAGTTCTTTTACAGCCACCTCTCCAGCCCTGAATCCAGTTGCAGCTGCCATGGTTTTTCATGGATTAACATCCTTTAAAAAGCCCCAAACCAAAGCCTAGGGCAGGCAGCTCCTCAGGTGGGAGGCAGTGTCCCTGTGCCAGGGATCACTGAGCAAGGGAAGGAACCTCGCAGGAGTTTGTTCTCCTGCCTGTGCGTTCCTGTTTCATCACCCTGATCCACCCCAACTCCCAATGTTGGCTTTTTAAAATGTGCCCAAGTTCTCAGCTCGCTGCTACTCTGTGTTCCTTGAAGAACAAGCAGCACTGATGGCTATCTGTGGTTCAAGACTGCCCAAAAGCAAATTATCCAGAAAGATTCTGCTTTCAGGTTAGCACTCATGGAAATAAACAAAATGGAGAGAAAAGCAGAGTTTTTATTTCTTCTAGACAGTAAAGCTTTCCACCAAGTGTCAGCAGTTCTGGGTTTGCAGGCTGTTGGAAAAAAAGGAAAAAGGAAAAAAAAAAGGCAAGCCAGCCTTAATCTGTTTTTTCATGGCCTCAGTGAAAACACACATGCAAAATGAGACACCAGAACTGAGCTTGCCACTGGTATTTCTCCATCCAAGAGATGACCAGGATGAAGCCTCTTCATGAAGAAGAGTTTTCCAAAACTGCCAATTGTCCCTACTTCAAATGAGAGCAGGTTCGACAAAGCAAACACTACTCTGCTTTAGCAGGCACAGCTACTGCCAAAAATTAAGAGACATCTTTTTTCTTAAATTAAAAGTGTTTCAATTCCTCACTGTTTCTCTGGAAGTCAAAGGGAATGCAAATACAGGACAGGAGAGAAGTAAGAGCAATACTTCTTAATGGGAGAGTATATTATTTTCTTTTTTTTTTTTCCCTGACATAAAGGCAATACCTTTTGCTACAAAATATTCATGGACTGATTCTTAGAGGGGCCCCCTCCCCATGAGCAGCCCAAGGAAAGCTGGTTTACTCCTCATTTTTTGGGTGTGTTTTTCTTTTTAAACACAGTAACATTTCATCAGAATTTCAGCTTGCAAAGCTAATGTGCATGCCCAACTGCTGAATAATCCATGGATTTAAGTGTCCCTAAATACACAGTGAAAAGATGGATTACCCATTAGGATAAAATAATATACACAAGCCTCTAAATACACATGTACACTGTAATACACATTTTAAATAGTCTCTGTGTGTGAATTGAAATGATAATATGCATGCTAAAAAGTTTCAAAAGACATCTTGACAAAGAAGCCATTACCACTGTGTAAATAATACATCATTTAAAATAAATTCACTGTACTCCCATGAAAGATTTTTTTTTCGGTCAACATAAAAAGAATAAAAGAAATGAACACATGTAAAATAGCACTGTGGGATCAGTTTCAATCTGTAGCAGAGTGCACATGTGAGGGCAAGGGGTTATTAAGTTCCTAACTCAGCATATTTCACATTCCTTCACTTCTGCCCAGAAATCTTGGGAAAAAAAATAAAATAGAGGGCTTTATCAATTAATAAAGTGACGATTTACAGTCTTTGCAAAGTGTGGTCTCTTGCCAGTGAACAGCTACAGAATTTTCACATCCATCCACTGCTCCACAGCACACAAAAACTTGGCATTTTCAACTGGCTCTCATGGACCCTTGATAATTATCCAAAAATTCTAGACCAAAAAGGCTCAAATGTTCCCTCCAGACATGCAGGGAAGAAACACCATCCCCAGAACTGCCTGGAGGAACAAAACCCAGCACTCTGGAGGAGGGCAGCTCTGATCTGGAAGTCCTGGGAAGGTGTGATGCTTGAGAGACCAGTTTTAGAGGTATGAAAGAGCAATGCAAACCAGGGAAGTACTAAACACAAATGATCAGGTTTTACAACTTTTTCAATTCCAATTTTCAATCAAGCCTGTTTGGTGTATGCAGTTTTGGCAAGCCTAAGTCTGGTATAATGTACTGGAATATGCTGCTAAAACTTCCATTGCTGAGCACTGAGTGGGGAGGGAAACAAATCAGTTTTCTCCCTTCCAGGGATAGGACAGAGATGAAAACAATGCCCTGGGGGAAAGGAATAGACAGAGCTGTTCCAACATGATCCTGCCCAGCTCAGCTCTGGCATCAGGGGAACTTGTGCAGGCTTCAAAACTGCAGAATTTGTCCCAGGATCCTGACACAACCAGGAGTGGCATGTGCTTTTGCAAGTCAAGATGCCACTTGCCAGGAGATGTGCCCGTGCCAGCTGCTGCTGCTGAAAGCTCAAGCCTGCAACTGTTTGGCTTCATTTTCCTGACTGCTTTTAAGTGGGTTTTTATTCTGCCTTTCCAAAAGTGATTTAAAGGAGAATAGAACCAATAGAAGCAGAGAAGAGCTGGTATGCCTTCTTCCCAGGGAAACTAAAGAATGACAAACCATTTGTCCTAAGCATTGCCTATCACAATCTGCACTCTAAATTCTCAAGTCTTGCCTGTCCCCTGCACCCTCAACTTGCTGTCACAGCCTCCATGTCCCACTGCCAGCAATTAATCACATTTCCCATCAGCTCAGGGTGGAATCAGGGGACTCCCACTGGTAACCAAGGATTCCTTCCCTGCTGAGCAGGTGAGACAGATTCACCTAAACACATATTATTACCATTTGTTCTAATAGTTAGCAGTCGATTTTCTTCTTGCTGACCTAGCCTGAGTACTCAGCCCGAGGAAGCCCTGTGATCTCATAAGGACACATTAAAAAGAAAAAGAACCAACAAAAAACACACCCAAAGACCCAGAAAATTTGGAGCATGGCAAAAGGAAAAACTGACACAGAATGTCTGCTCCGCAAATGATTTTCCAGTTGCCATTTCCCCTAGCCCCTCCCTGAAGACTCCCATGCAGTCTGTGCTGTTTGGGCCCCACACAGGACAGAGCCAGACAACCCAGGAAAGCACTTTATTCATAAAAAGCACTTATTTCCAGCCCTGAAAGAATGTATTTGCCCACACAGCGCTGCTGAGAGGCACGGAATAAAGCGATTTTAAGGGCTCTTTAAACTGGAATGTAGACGTAGCAAAGGTGAGCTCAGGCTTTAGATTCAATAATCGGCTGCTCCACTCTTCCCTCTTGACAGTTTGGCCTGAAACAATCCCAGGCAATTCCTCTAAGCCAAGCACAATTACTTTATGACACCATGCTTCAAAGTGATTACAGCTGAGGAAACTCAGAGCTCCTTGCAGAGGGGAACGAGTCAGC